>NW_026988450.1:93077500-93525000 GCF_030222135.1 Aotus nancymaae
CTCGCCTCTGGCAGGTCGACATTATGGCTCCTGCACTCGTAGTCCTGTGTCTGGGACATCGCTGTCTGCTTCCTCGCCGAGGTGGGCCGATGTCAGTGGATCATCGGGACGACTCCAGCTTAGACAGGAAGGTGCCACACTGTGAGAAGGGAAAGGGGGAAGCAGCACTGCTGATTTGGAAAATGCCTGATCACACCCACCACCGAGCCCGTCGCCGCAGAGTGGCAGGACAGAATGAAGATGGACTCCGTGGCACCCATCAACTGCCCCCGGGCAGCCAACCCCATTCTCCAGTGCTCCTGCTGCCTGGCCCGAGTTGCAGCAAAGCCTGGCTAGCCTTCCACGCAGCAGGGAGCATGCCCACCAGCCAGGATCCAGCCCACACCAGCCTGAGACAGACACCCCCACTCCACGTGGGGCCCGGGCAGGTATAAGCCAAGCATGGCGGGACCGTGGGACCTGAGGACTGGGAGGGTGAACAGGACACAGGACCTGCTTCATCCTCTCTCAGCCCCACGTCTGAGACTCACAAAGGCGACACCTGCTGGCAGTCACTGGGGAAGGACATGGGACTGCATGTGCAGAACGTGCACAGCCATGGCACAGGGCAGTGCCTGGGAGCAATCCTGTTCACACCTGACTTCTGAAAACAGTGCTATGTTCACCAGGTATACAGTCCATCCTTGAAAAACACTGGTCTGAACTATTAGGGTCACTTATACATGGATTTTCTTCCTCCTCCGCCTCCCCTGAGACAGCACAACCAACCCCCTTTCTCTTCCTTCTCCTCAGCCTACTTGATGCGCAGGTGACGAGGATGAAGATCTTTAGGATGGTTCATTTCCACATAATGACAGTAAATATATTTTATGATTTTCTTAATACTATTTTCTTTTCTCTAGCTGACTTTACAGGAAGAGTACAGTAGATATTACAATAACATACAAAATACATGTGAATTGACTGTTACGTTATCCGAAGGCTTCCCGTCAGCAGCAGGCTGTTCATAGTTAAGAGGAGAAGGATGCGGCAAAAGAAAGACATGGGTTTTTGACCACCTGGTGGGGTCATTGCCCCTAAACCCTGAGTTGTTCAAGGGTCAAGTTTGAAAAAAATCAACCTTGTCCTCTAGCTCATCCAATCCCGTACGTAAAACTTAACTGTAGATACACTATAGGTCTAAATGTTAAAAGCAAAATAATAAAGCTTTTGAGGCTGGGCGTGGTGGCTCACACCTGTAATCCCGGCACTTTGGGAGGCCGAGGCGGGCGGATCATGAGGTCAGGAGTTCAAGACCAGACTGGCCAACACGGTGAAACCCCGTCTCTACTAAAAATATACAAAAATTAGCTGGGCATGGTGGCTCATGCCTGTAGTCCCAGATATTTGGGAGGCTGAGGTAGGAGAATTGCTTGAACCAGGACCCGGGAGGCGGAGGTTGCAGTGAGCTAAGACCACGCCACTGCACTCCAGCCTGCGCTACAGAGTGAGACTCCATCTCAAAAAATAATAATAATACATAAAATTTTAAAAATAAAGCTTTTGGAAAGAAATGTAGGAGAAAATCTTTGTGGCCTCAGAGTAGGTACAGATATCTTTATTGGACACACACACACAAAAACAGCACACAAAAGAAAAATTAACAAATTGGACTATATTAAAATTAAGAACATCTGTTTATCAAGAAACCATTAAGTTAAAAAAAAAACCACATCCTAAGTGGGAGATACTTGCTACACCGAACATGTAAAAAGTTGCGTGTGTGTGTACTGACAAAGGACCACATCCAGAAGATATTAAAAACTCCTACCGGTAAGTAAGGACATCAGCCGGGTGTGGTGGCACGTGTTAAAAACTCCTACCGGTAAGTAAGGACATCAGTCGGGTGTGGTGGCGCGTGTTTGTGGTCCCCGCTACAAGGGAGGATGAGGAGGGAGGATTGCTTGAGCCCAGGAAGTCGAGGCTGCAGTGAACTAGGATCGCGCCACTGCACTGCAGCCTGGGTGACAGAGTGAGACCCTGTCTCCAAAAAAGCCAGACACAACTGAATGCACACAGTACAGTTTCCTTTCATGAAGTTCAAGGTCAGGCAAAAGCAGCCTCTGCTGTTAGAAATCAGAACCAGCGGCCTCTCACCCGGGTGGTGACAGGGAGGGACCAGTGGCTGTGTGGCTGCTCCTAGCCCTGGTGCCGCTACACCCGCAGTGCTGGCTCACAGAAGCCACAAGGCCTCAGGCACGTGCTGCCACACTTCACAGTCTGCAGAACCGAGGCAGGGTACCGCCGTGGTGGCCACTTGCCTCCTTGTTCCCTGATGCCCCAGCTGGTATCAGTACAGGACCCCCTGAGAAGAGGCCATTCCATAGATTCTAACTGTGCTAACTCAAGGGGAAATAAAAAAGACTCAAGCACCAGCAGAGTGCACAGCCAGCAATGGGGCCCAATGGGAAGAGACACTGCAGGTCAATTGGAAACTTTCTCCAAGCCCCAGACAGATTGTGGGGCCACAAATCCAACCTACACTCACTCCACTCACAAGCAGGGGAACCACCTCCTTAGAGGAAACACACTTTCTGTCACTTAAATCTCCTTCCTACCATTTAAATCTCCACATAACTATTTATTTAAATGCTTGAGACTGCTAGGAATGCTATTTTTAAAAATGAAACTCAGGCCGGGCGCAGTTGCTCAAACCTATAATACCAGCACTTTGGGAGGCTGAGGTGGGCGTATCATTTGAGGTCAAGAGTTCAAGACCAGCCTGGCCAATACAGCAAAACCCAATCTCTACTAAAAGTACAAAAATTAGTCAGGCGTGGTGACGCGCGCCTATAATCCCAGCTACTTGGGAGGCTGAAGCAGGAGAATCATTTGAATCCAGGAGGCAGAGGTTGCAGTGAGCGGAGATCATGCCACTGCACTACAGCCTGGGCGACAGAACAAGATTCTGTCTCAAGAAAAGGAAAAGAAACTCAAATTTTTAAAATCTCTTGCACAGCTTCAATCTTTTTGAAAAGTTTAACAGCGCATCAGTGAACTTCTGAAAAGCTGAAAAGCATCCGCCACAGCCCGAGAGCAACCTCGACCAGCCACTTCCCCTGGGCACCTGCCTTCCGTTCTCCGCCCATCCTTCCGCCGTGAGTTCCAATACGATCACTGACCTCCTCGTCCTTTTAGACTCAACTCAGGCACTACGTCTCAAATACACCAGGTCTGCCATCGGGTACTGTTAGTCCCCAAACTTTGCTTTTCATTTTGGAAGTTGTTTTAATTATTCTAGGTCCTTTGCATTTTTTTTTTTTTTTTTTTTTTTTTTGAGACGAAGTTTCGCTCTTGTTGCCTAGGCTGGAGTGCAAGGGCGCAATCTTGGCTCATTGCAACCTCTACCTCCTGGGTTCAAGCAATTCTCCTGCCTCAGCCTCTGGAGTATCTGGGATTACAGGTGCACGCCACCATGCCCGGCTAATTTTTGTTTAGCAGAGATGGGGTTTCTCCATGTTGGTCAGGCTGATCTCAAACTCCCGACCTCAGTTGATCCACCTGCCTTGGCCTCCCAAAGTGTTGGATTACAGGCGTAAGCAACTGCAGCCTTTGCATTTCTATATGAATTTCAGAATCAACTTCTAAATTTCTATAAAATAGCCTGCTGGGATTTTGACTGCAGTTATGTTGTATCTGTACATGAGTAGGGGCAAAACTAATATCTTCTGATCTGCAGCAAAATATATCTATCTAGTTGGGTCTACTTCCCTACAGCAACATTGCATAGTTTTTAGTGTACAAATCTTGCACATATTAGGTAAGTGTCACCCTAAGCATTTCATATTTATAATGCTAACAAAATATAATTTCCAATTTTTTGTTGCTAATACAGAAAAATTGTTACTTGTTTTTATAGTTTGCTCTTGTAACCTTGATAAATTCACTTATTATATCTAATTCCTTTTTGTTTTCGCAGATTAAGTTTTCTGTACAGATCATCATGTCAACAGTGAATAAACGTTTTCTTCTTTCTTTTTAAACTAGATTCTTTTATTTTTCTTGCACAATCGCACTGGGAAGAACCTGCAGTATATTACTGAACACAGTAAGAGTGAATGTCTGTGCCTTGCTCCTAATCTTAGGAAAGCATCCAGTCTTTTACCATTAAGTGTGATGGTGACTGTAACTTTTTCATGAATGTCTTCTGTAAGGTTGAGGACGTTCCTTTGTATTCTTAGTTTGCCAAGTTATTTTTAAAATCTGGAATGGATGTTGGATTTTGTAAAACACTTTTACTGTATCTAGTGAAATGATCACACGGTTTCTCTTTTTTAGTTTGATAATAGTTGAGTCCTATCAATTAATTTTCTAATCTTAAATCAATTACGTATTCCTTGTACAAATGCCAATTGGTCACAATGTACTGTCCTTTTTATATATTCTCAAATGTGATTTGCTACAATTTTATTAAGAATTTTTACATCTATATTCACATTCCTTTTTGCATCTATTTTCTTCTTGTGACATCTTTGGTTTTGCTATCAGGGTAATAACCAAATGAGAAGTATTCCCTCCTCTCAAACTGCTATTATTTCTTCCTTAAATGTGTGGCAGAGACTCCAGTGAAGCCAGATGGGCATGCTGTTGCTTTGTGGGAAGGTTTTCAATTACACATCAAATCTGTTTAATAGATACAGAGCTCAGCAGGTTCTAAAAATTTCTTCTTATGTGAGTATGAATGGTTTGTGTCTTTCAAAGAACTTGTCCATTTCATCCAAAATTAATCACAGTTATTGGCATAAGTTATCATACCACACTATTGCTTTATATCTTCTTAAAAGCTACAGATTCAGCAGTGATGCCACATTTTTCATTTTTGATACTGATATCACAAATGTTTTATTTTTTTCACTCTTTTTCCTAATCAATCTGGCTAGAAGCCTATTTTACTGACTGCCTCAAAAAGTCAGCTTAATCAGTTTTCTTCCATTTTTCTGTTTTCATTAATTTCCACTTTGAGCTTTGTTTCCTTTCTTTTGCATCTTTTAGACTTAATTTGCTTTCCTTTTCTAGTTTCCTAAGGTAGAAGCAGAGTTCAGTGATTTATACGCTTAAAAAAATTTTAGGTATAATGTTATAAAACTGTCCTCCGAGTATAGCTTTCATGACATCCAACAAATTTGGATATGCTGTATTTTCATTTTCATTCCATTAAAAAAGCTTTTTCTTTTTTTTCCTTTTTTGAGATGGAGTCTCACTCTATCGTCCAGGCTGGAGTGCAGTGGCGCGATCTTGGCTTGCTGCAACCTCCATCTCTCGGGTTCCAGCGAATCTCCACCTGAACCTCCCCAGTAGCTGGGATTACAGGCATGTACCACCACACTCGACTAATTTTTTTGTATTTTTAATAGAGATGAGGTTGGCCAGGCTGGTCTCAAAATCCTCAGCTCAGGGGATCCTCCCGCCTCAGCCTCCCAAAGTGCTGGGATTACAGGCACGAACCCTGTGCCCAGCCTCAAAAAGCTTTCTAACCTCTCTTTTGATTTCTTCTTTGACAAATGGAACATACACTTAGTAACTAATCATCTTCCAGATATTTTTTATTGGTTTCTAACTATATTTTTCTCAGAGAACATAATTTATATGATTTGAATTTGCTCAAGTTTATTGAGACTTTTTATGGCCCCCCCAAAATGGTCTATCCTGGTGACTATCCCACAGGCAGTGGAAGGGATGTGCTGCTGGGTGGCGTGCTGTAAAGCCAGTCGGGTCGGGACGGTTGATAGGAGTGCTGTGTAAAGCTAGTCAGGTCGGGACAGTTGATAGTGCTGATACTCATTTCTGGTCTAGTTGTTCTATAAGTCAGTGAGAAACAGGTAATGAGAGTCCCAACTACAACTGTGGATTTGACCATTCCTCCTTGCACTATCAGTTTTTGCTTCATGTATCTTATAGCTCTTTTATTAGGTGCATACACATTTACAGTGTCTTACTGATGAATTAATTCCTTTATCATGAAATATCTTTATCCTAGTAGTTTCCTTTGCTCTGAAATCAGTACATTTGATATTATAGCAACTCTAGATTGCTTTCTGTCAAAAGTTAGAATTGTGTAACATTTATCCTTTTTTTACTTTTAACCTATTTATTTGTTTAAAGTTAAAGAGGGTGGCCACGCACAGCAGCTCATGCCTACAATCCCAGCACTTTAGGAGGTTGAAGCAGGAGGATACCTTGAAGACAGGAGTTCAATACCAGCTTGGGTGACATAGTGAGACCCTGTCTCTCAAAAAAAAAAAAATAAATAAAAATTAGCCAGGCATGGTGGTGTGCACCTGCAGTCCCAGCTACTCAGGAGGATGAGGCAGGAGAATCACCTGAACCCAGAAGGCAGAGGCTGCAGTGAGCCGAGATCACACCATTGCACTCCAGCCTGGGTGACAAGAGCGAAACTCCATATCAAAAAAAAAAAGGAGGATGAGGCAGGAGAATCCCTTGAACCCAAGAGGTCAAAGTTGCAGTGAGCCATGATTGCACCACTGCACTCCAGCCAGGATGATAAGAGTGAGATCCTGTCTTAAAAAAAAAAAAAAAAGAAGCTAAAAAGGAATGTATTTTAGCCAGCATATATTTGGCTATTGATATTTTTATGCAATCCGACTATCATGCCATGTGCTACTTGTTCTATCTGTTCTTTGTTCCTCTTCTCCTTTCTGCCTTTTCTGGATTATTTTATGTGGGTTAACTTTATCTCCACTGTTCACTTATCAGCTGTAATTTGTTGCTTTTTCAGTAAATGCTTTTGGGTTTATAACGCACATATATAATTTGTCATACTCTGCCTTCAAGTGCTATCATACCACCTCAAATATACGCGTTTCTCGTTTTCTTCTCTCCTGGCCTTTTACTTTTGCCATTTTTGTCAAATATTTTATTTCTGTGTATATTATAAATTCCTCACTCTGTTACATAGTTACTATTCTTAAAGTTATATTTTAAAGAAATTCAAGTAAGTATCACGTATTTACCCATGTAGTTACCATTTCCAGTGTTCAATTTTTTGTATAGATTCAGATTTCCACACGGTTTTGTTTTCCTTCAGCCTAAAGCATTTCTTTCAGTGAAGGTCTCATGGTAATGAACTATTTCAGCTGTTGTATGTTTGAAAACATCTTTATTTCACCTTCACTTAAAAGATATTTAGGCACAGAATTCTTGGTTGACAGATTTTTTTCTTTCTTTCAGCATCTTAAACACACACCACCATTGTCTTCCCACTTGCATTGTTTCTCATGAGAAATCTGCTGTCATCTGTGTCTTTGCTCTTTCATACATATAAGCCCTCTCTCCCCTGACCCCTGGCTGCTTTTAACAGTTATCTCTTTGTAACTGGTTTTGAGTAACTTATGATGTGCCTTGTGTGATTTTCTTCATTTCTTGTGCTTAGGGGTCATTAAAGGCGGTCAAATCATGTGACATGAATCCACTGGTCAACAAAGAAAAAAGAAAAAAAAAAGATGGTCAGATCTAGGTTTACAGTTTCCATCAAACTGTAAAGCTTTTCAGCTATCACGTCCTCAAATAATTCTTTTGTCTCTTCCTTCCCATTTAGGAACTCCAATTGCATAATCGTTAGGCCTCTGAAAGTTGTTCAACAGCTCAATGATGCTCATTTGTTTTAAAGTATTTTTCTTTTCCTTGTTTCAGTTTGGAGAGTGTCTACTGCTTCGATTTTAAGTTCACTAATCTTCTGCAATAACTCATTTGCCATTAATCCTACCCAGTGTATTTTGTACTTGGACATTTTAGTTTCAACTCTAATTTGGCTTTTAAAACACTTCCATGTCTCTACTTAATGTGTTCAATCTTTCCTTTTGCTCTTTGAACATATGGAATACAGTTATAATAATTAATAACCTGTTTGCTAAATCTAACACTGATGTCAGTTTTGCATCAGTTTTGATTGATTTTTCACTCCAGTATGGGCTCTATTTTCCTGTTTCGCTCCATACCTGATAATCTCTGGTTGGATGCCAGACATTATGAATTTTACCTCCTGGAAAGCTACATATTTTTTGTATGCCTGTTACTATTCTTTTTGTTTGTTTGTTTGAGATGGAGTTTCACTCTTGTAAACCAGGCTGGAGTGCAATGGCACAGTCTTGGCTCACTGCAATCTCCGCCTTCCAGGTTCAAGTGTTTCTCCTGCCTCAGCCTCCCGAGTAGTTGGGATTACAGGCACCTGCTACCATGCCTCACTAACTTTTGTATTTTTAGTAGATAGGGCTCATCATGTTGGCCAGGTTGGTCTTGAACTCCTGGTGTCAGGTGATCCAGCTACCTCAGCCTCTCTAAAGTGCTAGAATTACAGGTGTGAGCCACCACACCCAGTCTGTTACTATTCTTGAGCTTAGTTTTGGATCTAGATATTTGAAAATTGAAAATATTGATTATTGCTTCTAAAATTTGTCACGCAGCAGAGTAGCATTTATTCTAGGGCTAACTATTCTCCACTGAGGACTCCATCACATGCCTTTTGAATTACCAAGTTTCTCAGTCAGCCTGCTGGCAACAGGCACTTTTCCTACTGTTTTGAGAGCTCTGAGTACTTACTGTTCCCTCTAATCCTTCTACCAGTGACTTTTTTCCGCTGGTTTCTGGTAGTTTCCTCATATGAATGCAATGATCAGTGTGATGCTGAAAACCAACAGGAATCCTCAACACAACTCTGAGCTCTCTCTGTTTGCTGCTCTTCACTTTCGTACCATTTCTTGTAAACTCTAGTCACGTTGGCCACCGTGGACTCAAAACTTCACCTCCTGAACTCAGGGAGTTTGCAAGGGTATGCCTGGGTTTCCCTCTTTGAAAGATAACCTGGAAGGTCTCCTGATGTGGTAATCTGGGGAAATCATTGAGCTCACTTGATTTGATACTCATCTCACAGGAGCCACTACACTGTTGCTTCATGCCCAAAATTTAAAAAACCATGGTTGCATTATGTTTCATCCAGCTTCTTAATTTCTTCAGATGGGAAGGTAAATCTAATCCCTGTTACTCTATTCTGTCCCTATGTGGAAGTCCCAGCATACTTGTTTAGTATTATATAGTTACACAAACACACAACTTGTACTGTGATATTTATCTCCTCCACTATAGGGTAAGCCCCATTAAGGAAGAGACGGGCGGAGTAAGCAATCAGACATGTACTAAATAAATAAACTCCTTAATCCACATGGAATCTATTTTAGTATACTGGCTAACTTAAAATAATTGTTTTAAACTACATGCCATATGCTTCAAAGTATATATATTCTGGGAAAGACAACACTATATTGATGGTTAAAAGATCATGGTTCTTTTACCATTTAAGGGAAGGAGAGAGGGTTAAATGGGTGAAACACGGGATTGTTTAAGAGAGTGACATCATTCTGTATGATACGGTAATTGCGGATACTTAACATTATGCATTTCTCAAAATCTACAGAACTTTACAACACAAGAAGTGAACCTCCATGTAAACAAATTAAAAGAAAACCATTAAGAGTCAAGGAGTCTCAGAATGGAACACAAAATACAACAAAATAATCCAACTGTATTAAAATGTATGAAACAATCTCAATAAAGGGGTTGCAAGAAAAAGATGTTGGCCTAAGTAACTTTGGAAATAAGTGGAGTCAAGAAGACTAAAGGCAAAAAAGAAGTTACATAAAACCAGTGTAATCTTTTTTTTTTGAGATGGAGTTTAGCTCTCTCACCCAGGCTGGAGTGCAGTGGCATGAACTCAGCTCACTGCAACCTTCACCTCCTGGGTTCAAGCGGTTCTCCCTCCTCGGCCTCCCGAGTAGCTGGGATTACAGGTGCCCGCCACCACATCCCACTAATTTTTGCATTTTTAGTAGAGATGAGGTTTCACCATGTTGACCAGGCAGGTCTCAAACCCCTAACCTCAGGTGATCCACCTACCCCGGCCTCCCAAAGTGCTGGGATTACAGGCATGAGCCACTGTGCCCAGCCTAACACTGCGCCTGGCCTAACCACTGTAATGTAGTTGATAAAGTTGTTTCCCATGGGAGTATGAGCTAACTATTCTGACACTCCTATGTATGTACATTGGGATTGAACAATTAAGTAAATGAATGACAGATGGTGGGATCCAAGAGCATGGAAGAACAAGCAAGGGGAAGAGTCTAGAATGATCCACATGGTAGTAGATTAAGGCTGGAGGCATCAGTATGAACTCACGTTTAACATAACATGTGTCTACATATAGAAATACTTACAGACATGCACATGCACATAGGTTAGTATACACAAAATATTTATTTGCTGTCAGCTGAGAGCGTCTAGAGGCATCAGCAGCCCATAAGAACACACACACCTATAGTCCAGACCTTGATTCTGACACTGTTCAACAATAAAAGGAACCAGCAATCCTTGAAGAAATGACTGAAATGACGGGGCAGAAAAAATACAAGGTGAGCCTGGAGCATCCTGCACAGGTAGAGAGGAGGACGGGCTAAAACAAAAACTAAACTCTGGTGGTGATGGAGTATGTCGCAGAGGTAGAGAGGAGGACGGGCTAAAACAAAAACTAAACTCTGGCGGTGATGGAGTATGTCGCAGGGACATGAGAGCCGAATGGAGAGCTTCAAGGACCAAAGCTGGAGCAATCTCAGCAGCAGAATGAAGTCCTTTTGGATTATAACCCAAAGCATACATATCTATGAATCCATATTGATATAAATAAATGACCAAATAAATAGGTGGGAGAATAAGACAAATACTGCCCTGAAAAAAACATCTACGTAGACTGGTTTGAGAGCTCGGAGGACTGTTCCTGCCCTCAAGGACGCGGAGCAGAACTTCCCACTCCTAAAATGTGGCTGGACACAGTGACTTCTTTCCAAACAGCACAGAAAAGCAGGGATGGGAAGGAACGTGAGAGCAGAGGAATCTGATGAGCATGGCCTCTGTCAGGGGATCAAGGTCCACCAGCAGTAAGTCATATTCACGTGTACCTTGGATATGAGGTGATGAAAATGGCACTTTGCCTCTGTGGCTCTTTTCCACAAACCTCTAACTCCAGTCTAATCATGAGGAAAACATATTTGACCACTATTCCACATACAGACTGTACATTTTAAAGGTTATTCCTCATTATTTTTTTGTTTCTATAATTGTAAATGGGATTTTTCGAAGTTACATTTTTGTTTTTTCCAACATGAAAGTTATTGGGTTTTAGATATTTATTTGGTTACTTATTATTTTTATGACAATCATATTGTCCTGTGCCAGGAAATTTTTCCAACATTTGTAACCATTATTTCTGTTTCATACCCAAATGCAGAGACAAAAATGTTCAGAATGATGCTAAAGTCATGAGAGTAAGCATTTCTGTTTTGTTCTCAATTTTAGTAAAAATGATTAAAGCTTACCCTTTTAATTTTTCATTTTATTCACCTTAGACATTTATCTACCAACACGCAGCTTTGAAAGATAAGGGCCGTGGGTCTATACTTCCAATTCTAATGCCAATTTGTTTTCTTATTAATTTTACATTATCAATGTCTTAAATTATTATAATCTCCTCTACTTTGTGTTTTTTGAGACAGAGTCTCACTCTGTCGCCCAGGCTAGAATGCAGTGGCGTGATCTTGGCTCACTGCAACCTCTGCCTCTCAGGTTCAAGTAATTCTCCTGCCTCAGCCTCCAAAGTAGCTGGGACTACAGGCGCTCACCACCATCCCCATCTAATTTTTGTATTTTTTGTAGAGGGAGGGTTTCGTCATGTTGGCCAGGCAGGTCTTGAACTCCTGACCTCAAGTGATCCACCTGCCTTGGCCTCCCAACCTGCTGGGATTACAGACGTGAGGAACCGTGTCTGTCCTATTATTAATATTCTCTTCTGAACCACAGCTTTCAGAGTTGTTCAGCCTCAGAGTTATCCATTCTCTGCCTTTACACACTGGGGTTTCCCATCATCTTGAAAGCTGGATTCCATGAGTGCTGCCCTGAGGCTGTGTGTCCACAAATGCTTTAGTGTCACACTGCACACAGAGACAGCAACTTCAGCTTAGCGTGAATTCTTGGACGACACTCTTCTCATCCGTTTCCGAATCCCCCTAGCATAGCTCTGCTGCCTTCTGAACCAGATTGTTCACTGCTATGAGTGGGGCGGGCTGGGTCTACACAAAGGGCTCCTCCTTGCACACTCAGGGGATTGAGCAAGTCCTACCATTTTGTATCCAATTCTTCTAGGAACGTGACACCTCTTCTGTCGTGCAAACTCAGGCCTTCCTTTATTCCAGAGAGGTTTTCCTTTCTTTGGTCTTCCCTCACACCTGTGTGTGCTGTTTCTTCTCTGTGCTTCGTTAGAAACCACTGTCTACACCGGGTCCCTCACTGGCCCTTCTGCTCAACACCTTTTCTGTGACTTTCCATTTTTCTCTACACAGCACATTGTTTTCAAGTAGCCGGTCCTCTAGGCGGCTGATTCTTTTTCCGCAGCATCCACGCCATTTCTTGCTGTGGAGGATGTGGGTCTGACATCGGTGATGGTTTTCCTATCTACTTTTCTCAGCGTTGCCAGCTCACTTTATCTCCTGTTATCTTGTCTTATGTTGTCTTTAAACTTTTTAAAATCTTTATGTTTTGAATTTTATATTTACTTATATTATATATTACACATAAAATATATATTAAAAATATATATTACAATATAATATCTATATTATAAATACTATATTTATTATATAGAGGAGATTCCACATAAAATTTCCTAGTTTCCTGATTAATGCTTCTGAATGTTTTCTTCATCCACTCTTTTAACCATGCTCTTTCCCTCTTTTTCTTTCTTTTTCCTATTTTTATTTTTGCAATAGAGTCTTGTTCAGTTGCCCAGACTGGAGTGCAGTGGCGTAATCGTGGCTCACTGTAGCCTCGACCACCTGGGTTCAAGGGATCCTCCCACCTCAGCCTCCTGAGTAGCTGGGACTACAGGCATGTGCCACCATGCCTGCCTAGAGACAGGGTCTCATTACATTGCTCAGGCTGGTATCGAACTCTTGAGCTCCAGTAATCCTCCTGCCTCAGCCTCCCAGAGTGCTGTGTTTACACGTGTGCACCCTGCGCCCAGCTGCTTTTCTCCTTTCATGTCACATAAGGGTCGCGTCATTTCAAGCAAGGACAGGGACAGGACTGAGGGCAGGCTCAGATCAGATGTATCATTCCAGAACACTCCACTGCCAAGCCTTCTCACAGCCTCTGCTCTGGATGTTTCTGATATTACCACGTTTTGGTTCCAAGGGACACAGACCCAACTGAAACTGAAGAGAGATCTGTGGCTTCATCTAACACAACCGTCTGGTCTCAGACCCCAGGACTCACTCTCGCCTCATGGTTCTGCTTTGCTCTGATTGGATGGGCTTTGGGACAGGATCTGTGTGCTGTTGGCAGCTGACTCAAGATCTACCAACACCAACACCTCCGACCACCACCAAGAAGTTCCTCTCCTCCCAGTTCTAGCAAGAAAGCCTCGTAAAGGTTTCTGAGCAACCACTATGGGCTCTGTCCCTGGCCTGGTGCCACGAGAGAGGGTCTATGTGGACTAGGAGGAATAAACTTTGCCATCCCCAGGGGAAAGGGCCTGATAGGCAGAAAGGCTCCTCTCAGGGAGAGCTGATCCTCAGCTGAATGTCCCAGGGGTCTAAGGGCCCCAATGCCTCTAAAGGTCCAAGTCTTTTTGTTTGTTTGTTTGAGGCAGAGTCTTACTTTATTGCCCAGGCTGGAGTGTGGTGGCCTCAGCTCACTGCAACCTCTACCTCCTAGGTTCAAGCTATTCTCCTGCCTCAGCCTCCCAAATAGCTGGGATTACAGGTGCAGGCTACCACACCCAGCTAATTTTTGTATTTTTTAGTAGAGACAGAGTTTCACCATGTTGGTCAGGCTGGTCTTGAACTCCTGATCTCACGATCTGCCTACCTGGGCCTCCCAAAGTGCTGGGATTACAGGCGTGAGCCACTGTGCCTGGCCAGGGTCCAAGGCTTATAGCTGGAGAACTTACCTGCTGAGGTAGCTCATGCAAGCTAAGCCACAGAAGAGAGACCCCGTCTTAGCCCACACAGCCAGCCAGTGACAGATACGAGGAAATGCCAGAGAGAACAGCTCCACAGTGAGTTTCAAGGAGGGAAGTAGAATAAATAAGTCTACTCAGCCGTCATTTCCTTCCCCATTTCACTCCTTAAGGGTTTGGATCTTGCCAGGTGCAGTGGCTCACGCCTGTAATCCCAGCACTTTGGGAGGCAGAGGTGGCTGGATCACCAGGTCAGGAGTTTGAGACCATCCTGGCCAACATGGTGAAACCCTGTTGCTACTAAAATACAAAAAAAAAAATTAGCCAAATGTGGTGGTGCGCGCCTGTAGTCCCAGCTACTTGGGAGGCTGAGGCAGGGGAAGTTCTTGAACCCGGGATGCGGAGGTTGCAGTGAGCCAAAATCACACCACTACACTCCAGCCTGGGTGACAGAGCAAGACTCCGTCGCAAAAAAAGAAAAAAAGAATCTGGATCTTGCGGGCAGTGGCTCATGCCTATAATCCCAGCACTTTGGGAGACCAAGGTGGGAGGATTGCTTGAGCTCAGGAGTTCAAGACCAGCCTGGGCAAGATGGCAAAACCTCATCTCTACCAAGAAATACAGTAATTAGCTGGGTGTGGTGGCATGTGCCTGTGGTCCCAGCTACTCGAAAGGCTGAGATGGGAGGATCACTAACCCAGGAGGTCGAGGCTGCACTGAGCTATGATTGTGCTACTGTGCTCCAGCCTGGGCAACAAAGTGAGACCCCTTCTCTAAAAATAAGAAAATGAAAGTCTGGATCTTACAGAAAATAAAAGTGAAGCATGTGGCCTTCTGCCTCACCTTGCCAGATGTCTGCCTATCCTCGGCTCCCCTCAGCCACAGCCCCATTCTTTTAAAATACTCATCAATGCTATCTCCAAAGCCCATTCTTGTAAAACAAAAACCCAGCCTGCTGGAGACCTGATGTGGCTGTCACTGCTTCCCGTCCGGCCAACACCCTCCTTGGCTATGGCTATTCCTTAGGCCCATTGTGGATTAAATCTTGTTCCCTATTTTTCATTCTCTTTGTTCACTGCAGTGGGTTTCAAGGAGGGAAGTAGAATAAATGAGTCTTTACTCAGCTGTCATTTCCAGAAGGCCCAAGTTCCATTCTCAATGCTGTTTTTAGTTTTCCCAGTTCTGAACAATGAACCCAGTCTCATGCTCTGAAAGCTCGGCTGTGAGCTGGAGACACAAGGCCCCATTCTCCCCGCCCAGTGCCTGGGCCAGGCTGGGCACAGACGCGACCCCAGTGAGCAGCACAGGCACGTCCGGCATTTGCCGCCCCTTCAGCAGCTGTGCTCACCAAGTCCGCCCGCTCCAGGACGGGCCACGTTGAGGGGTTTGGATCTGTGATCCAGCCCATCAGCAAGCCACGGAATGGACTTGGGAGGTCAGGGCCAGCTTCTTCACTTTCTGGGAGAGGAAAGGAGGGTCAGGCACACCCCACATGGAGAGGACGGTGCTGGCTGGAGTCACCTGGATGCACAGAAAAAGAATTTCTTACTGTGGCGCAGACGCTGCAATGCTTGAAAGCCACTGCCTGGCCCCAGGGCTGGTGTCACACCTGGCTCTGTCTGCGTGTGACAAGGTCCTGAGATGGGCAGTCTGGAGGGGCCTCTGTACTTTCCAGATGCACAGACCTGCCTGGCAGGACAGCCCCTTCCTGGCTTCCTTGTGTCCATGGTCAAAAGAGACCTGGTCTGTGACCTGGGACAACCACCCCCTACAAAAGGGTCCTGGCTTATTCATTAATTCTGAATGAGTTTGGCTGCGGGCTGCCCTGGGCTTTTTTTTTTTTCTTCCTGAAACAGAGTCTCACTTCTTCGAATGGCACAATCTTGGCTCACTGCAACCTCCACCTCCTGGTCTGCCTCAGCCTCCTAAGTAGTTGGGATTACAGGCTCCCGCCACCATGCCCGGTTGATTTTTGTATTTTAGAAGAGACGGGGTTTCACCATCTTGGCCAAGCTTGTCTTGAACTTCTGACCCTGTGATCCACCTGCCTCGGCCTCCCAAAGTGCAGGGAGTACAAGCATGAGCCTCCATGCCCAGCCTGCCCTGGGCTTCAAGAGAGAAATGAGAAAATCCATGGAAGGGCTTTATAAATACAGGAAACAGAGGCTCAGGCACTACAAGAGTAGTACTAGAGGTCATGGTGGGCGCGGGTGGGGCACAAGGCAGGCAGGCAGAGCCCCCTGGACACGCCTCAGCTGTGCGCCCTCCATCCCCAGGCCCAGGGCCAGCCTTGGCAACCTCCCCCAAGAGGCCAGGTGCAGGAGGCAGCTTCTCCCAACGCGGCGCCTGGCTCCTTCGTGAAGGGTGCAGTGCTGAGCTTCCCAGAAGCAAGTCCTGCTGGAGCCTCCCCAGCCCCTGGCACTGGCTACCTCCTCCTGAGGCCCTATGGCAGGGCATGAGCAGGACCACGGGCATGCAGCCACCATGGCAGGCAAAGGTGCGCACTGGTGACAGTGGCCTCACCTGGTTCTTCCCATAACTCTACGAGGCAGGTGTGCTCCGTCCTCGATCTGCAGATGTGGGTCCCCCAGGGCCTCTCATGGTGGTCTCCGTAGCAGTCAAGGCCACCGCCCAGCCTGGTCCACAGCGGACACAGGGAGCAGAACAGGCCCAGGCACCAGGCGCGTCACAAGGGCTTCCCGCCCCCACCCCGCACTGCCGGAAAGTTCCGGTCATGAGTGGGTGACGGGCGCTTGCTTCCAACGTCCCACGCTGAATCTGGAACAGAGGACACTCTGTGCCAGCTCCAGACGGAGTCTGCTGGGAGAGCAAGTGCGGAAACAGCATCTGCCTGGGCTGGTGATGCCCGCCACAGACCAGGGTGCCAGAGGCCCCTCGCTCCAAGAAGTGCAGGTCCCCCAGCCCCGCTCCAGGGCGGGCATGTGGCATGCGTATGGGCCTGTGTGTCCCTGGGAGAGCATGTGTGTCTGTGTGAGTGTGGGCCTGTGCGTCCCTGAGAGAGTGTGTCCCCCCGTGTGTGGCCATATACCTGTGAGCCTGTGTGTCCCTCGGAAAGTGTGTGTGTCCATGTGTGTGTGAGCCTGTGTCCCTGAGAGAGTGTGTGTCCATGTGCGTGTCAGCCTGTGTGTCCGAGACAGCATGTGTGCCTGTGTGCGTGAGCCTGTGTGTCCCTGATACAGTGTGTGTCCGTATGCGTGTGAGCCCGTGTGTCCCTGAGAGAGCGTGTGTGTCCATGTGCATGTGAGCTTATGTGTCCCTGCGAGTGTGTCCGTGTATGTGACCTTGTGTGTCCCTGAGAGTATGTGTGTCTGTGTGTGTGTGAGCCTGTGTGTCCCTGAGAGCATGTGTGTCCATGTGTGTGTGGGCCTGTGTGTCCCTGAGAGAGTGTGTGTGCCCGTGTGCGTGTCAGCCTGTGTGTCCGAGACAGCATGTGTGCCTGTGTGCGTGAGCCTGTGTCCCTGATACAGTGTGTGTGTCCGTATGCGTGTGAGCCTGTGTGTCCCTGAGAGAGCGTGTGTGTTCATGTGCATGTGAGCTTATGTGTCCCTGTGAGCGTGTCCGTGTATGTGACCTTGTGTGTCCCTGAGAGTATGTGTGTCCGTGTGTGTGTGAGCCTGTGTGTCCCTGAGAGCATGTATGTCCGTGTGTGTGTGTGGGCCTGTGTGTCCGAGAGAGTGTGTGGCTGTGTGCCCCGGAGATGGTCGTGTGCGTGTGAGCCTGTGTGTCCCTGTGTGTGTCTGTGTGCAAGTGAGCCTGTGTGTCCCTGAAAGAGCGTGAGCCTGCAGGCATGTGTGTGTCTGCATGCATAAGCCTTTGTCCATGAGAGCATGTGTGCCCACGTGTGTATGTGTGCCCAGGTGTGTGTGAGTGCATGGCCACTGCCCAAGCAGCCCTGCCATCTGCCAAGCTTGAATCCTCCACAAAAGCGATGGCTCCAGACCCAACTCAGGTCCAGACCGCCCTCTCTGGCCCCTGACCTGCTGGGCTTCCCTGAGCTCAGCCTGTGCCCCGCCTGTGCCCATCTACCTGCCTCTCCAGGACAGACGCCTACATCTGAGCAGAAGATAATGGGTCAGGCAGGGACTGTGAGGACAGAAGAGGGGCTGTGAGGACCGGCAGGAATCCCTGAGGCCAAGCTACCAAGGTGGTTACTGTGCCTTCAAGGTAAGGTGCTGTGAAGGAGCTGGGAAACTGAACAGCAACTGGAAACCCCAGGCACAGGCCTGTGCCTCGGAAGCTCTGCTGTCACCAGCTTGTGAAGGCCCACTTTGCGGGAGGCACATGACTGGAGGAGGCCAGACTTACCACCCAGAGCCCCAGTTGGAGGCTGAGCTGGAGCTGTCCTAGCTCCTATCACAGGGTGGCCCAAGACCCCGCCTGCAGCTGCCCGCCCTGTTGGCATCACATCACATAAACTCTGAACAGTTCCTGCCTTCAGACTGAACCCTGCAGGCTGACGAGTGCCCTCTCAGAAGTCATGAAAAGGGACAGCAGGTGGGCCAGCAAAAGCTGTATCCTGCCCAGGTCTCCCTGATGAGGGCTCTGGGCTCTAGAACAGAAACTGCCCACTTCCCAAGTTTTCCAGTGCCCCCAGGACTTCCAGGCCAACAGAGGCTCTCAAATATGGCTTGCCAGTTCCCAGGGGCAGGAAAACCAAAGACCCCAGGAAGAGGCAGTCCCGTGGTTTCATATCAACAGGGTCTGGAGACAAGACACCACACAGAGAAGAGGTTCTGAGGCGGGAGGCGGGAAGGGCTGTGGGGCAGGGCCTGGCAGGTGGGAGGAAGACAGTGGTGAGTATAACTGACCACTGGTTAAAAGCTCCTGTTCTTGGGAGGCCGAGGCAGGCAGATTGCTTCGGCCCAGATGTTCAAGACCAGCCTGGGAAACATAGTGAAACTGCATCTCTATGAAAAAATACAAAAATCAGCAAGGCGTGGTGGCATGTGCCCACAGTCCCAGCTACTCAGGAGGCTGAGGTGGGAGGATGTCTCGAGGCCCAGAGGGAGAGGATGCAGTGAGCCAAGATCTCACCACTGCCCTGCAGCCTGGGTGACAAGAGTGAGACCCTATCTCAAAAAAAAAAAAAAAAAAAAAGCTCATGTTATCATAAGGGGATAAAACTACAGTTTCAGGCACAAAAGATGTGGTCAACTCAGTGCAGGCCACACACACTGCGGTATTCCTCAGAAGAGCTGAGTGACTGTGACTTCGGTAGGAAGACTCACAGAGCATGCATGCAAGATACAATGCTAAGGGTGGCCTAGAGAATCACCAAATCCATGGGGAAAATATATAGGAGGAGAAACTTTCATCTACCCCACAGAAAGCAGGAAAGAAACAAATGAGCAAAGGGACAGACAGAAAACACACATTAGACTGAGCCCCACACAGCCTCGTGCCAGCAGCAGGACAGGCTGAGCCACCTCCGTCTCACTGGGGTCTGCACAGGCCCAAGGTACAGGGGGCCTCGGGGTGCCACAGGAGCGCAGGCTGAGTGGCCAAGGCTGAAGTGAAGCCCCTGCTGCCTCTAGGGGGAATCACTTCCAGTTTCTCAATGTAGGTTCCAGAAAAACTTCAGACATGTCTTCACACCCCTGTGGCCATATAAGCAGCTCCACCTGCCACGGGCTTCCTTCTGTGAGGCCTTCAGCCAAGTCCAAGGCTAAACCACAGCAAGCAGGGGAAGGCGTGGCACCTCCAGACACTCCGCGCTCTGCCACAGTGACCCAAGGGCCAGAGCGGCTATGCCCGGAGCCATCTTCCTAGGAGAACAGTCCCATATCCTGGAGGGAGAAACACACTCCTACCTTAGGCACGAGCCCAGCCCGCAGGAGTCAATGTTTTCAGAATGCACACTTGCGTTCTGTCAGAGTAAACTACACAGCTTTGACCAGCCCTCTAAGGAACAAATAAGCACTACTACCAGGTAAGATATACTTGTAAAAACTTTCAAAATCCATCAATGGGTTGGCAAGAAAGTTCCAAACCTTAGAGAACGAAAACTAAGTAAAAGCAGGGCCCTGGAGACGTGAAGGCCCCGTGCAGGAGGGTCCAGGCCTGCGCTGGCTCCTTTCACAGCTTTGCAGAAGTCAGGGGAGAGAGGAGAAAGCCTAATCCAGGTGCTGGGCCAGTTACTGCAGGGGTATCACCCGAAGCTGAGACTGGGAGGGTTTAGATGAACAAGGAAGAAAGCCAGCATCCAGCCCTAGGGAAGCTCGCATCAGTCCTCCTGGCCCCACGCAGTCAGGACCCACAGACACAGCGTGCTACAGGCGGCGACGGGGAGGGGCACGTCCTGTGTGGACGAAGTGCCCAGAATAAAATGTTCCCAGATCCCTAAATCGTTTGGAGGAGGGCAAAAATACTAATTTTAGACTTCGACAAATTAATTCTGCATGTTAGAACATCCAAGACAACCACTATAAAGCCAAGTGAGCAAATTCCAACCCAGTAGAGAAGAAAAAGAAACAAAAATAATCTAAAAGAAGTCAAGAAACGAAAAAGCAACCTGGTCCGCAGTAACAAACAGAGTACAAGGAAAGAAGGTGGAAATAAATTTAAATATAATAATTACAGTAAACATAAATGGACCAATAGTCTAGTTAAGACGAAGGCTGTCAGGCAAGATTTTAAACATCCTGATAAAACGTCTGTAACAAACACATCTGAAGTGTAAGGGCAGGAAATTCTCAGAGTCAAGAATGGAAGAGACAGAGCTGGTGCGGCTCCAGCGGGGCTGGCTCCGTGGAAACAGGGCTCCCCTGACTGGTGAGGCGACCCAGATGTGACATGTGGCCTCACAGCACAGTCACAAAACAGGCAGAGGTGTTCCAGGCGGACCCCGACGTCTGCGACGACAGAGGACGGGGCACAACGAGCTGGGCTTTACCTTGTAGGCGTGCAGAACGCCGACCCAAGAAACAAAACACAGTCTTTCACCATCCGGGGAGTGTCTCTGACACTGACCAAGAGCAAGGCACGGCACAACATCCGGGCAAATGTCAGAGGCCACAGCACCCAGGCAGGCCTCTGTCAGGGCACCGCCCAGAATCAGGGATGAGAGAGGCCGCTGGGCAAGTGGGCACACAGAGTAGAAAAAAGCCTCCCAGGGAAGGACTGGCAGTGAGTGAGGTGCTCTGTGTCCGCATCCCTCACTTGTTGGCGTGACAACAGCGTCCCAAATGCAAAAAAAAAAGGCCATGACTATGCTCCGAGTCAGCAGCAGCCTTGGGCATCCCAGCTAAGACCTGGAGAGCTGATGGAGTAGCCTTGTGCTACAAACAAGCTGGGACCCTCTGCCCATCAGAGGGAGGCCAGACCTCACCAACAGGCAGGCCTCCCAAAGAGAAGCTTCATTCTAAATAACCCAGGAGCCATATGAGGGCGGCCCCATAAGCCACCCCCTCCTGCATGGGCACCTGCCGCCGTGTTAGCCCCAGTGACTCGGCCGTGCCGACAGCCATGACAGGCGTCTCTTGCACTAAGCGTACAGTATACGATATACTTTTTGGCTTGGACAAAATAATGAATCATAAAAATATATCAAACAATCATGATTTCAGGAAATAATTTTACATGAATAGAGAGGAAACAAGAGGAAGAAGCATGAAATCGACAACCCACTGGGCCTGAGCGTGAACTAGAACGCATCGTTTCTCTCTGATCAGTCACTCCCCAGTCTTCTTGTAAAGGCCAGCGGAGACCCACCTGTGTGGTAAGGCTACCTCTAACCCACACATCTGCACTGGTACAGCTGGACAAGGAGCAGAACCTCAGCAGCCTCTGCCCCGGCAGCCCTGTTCACTGAGCACTGGCTGCACGCTGCAGCAGGCCCAGCAAAAACCTTGCCAACACCACTGGCATCTCTTCCTGAGCCCTGACTTCCTCACTTACAAAGCGGACCCCCAAGGCCCATCTCGAAGACCAAGGTCTCACCTCCTACTGGGGACAAGCCCGTGGCTTTGCCGGGCAGCTCCCCCGTCCCATCCTCTGCTAGAGACCCCTCTTTCTGAAGTTCCCCCTCCTGACACTTGAATGGGGCTCCCCACAGATGTGTGGACACGGGACAGGCACAGCATGGAGGCAGCCACATTGGGGTGGGACAAAAGCCCTGAAACTCCTGCTGGGATAAGGTCCGTGGCCTGCAGCTGTAGGGGCCATGTTTGTACCCCCTGGGGAGAAGATCCCCCTAAAAACACCAGGAAGGCCAGGCGCGGTGCCTCATGCCTGTAATCCCAGCACTTTAGGAGGCCAAGGTAGGTGGATCATGAGGTCAGGAGATCGAGACCATCCTGGCCATGGTGAAACCCCGTCTCTACTAAAATACAAAAAATTAGCCAGGTGTAGTGGTGCACGCCTGTAGTCCCAGCTACCCAGGAGGCTGAGGCAGGGGAATCATTTGAATCCGGGAGATGGAGGTTGCAGTGAGCCGAGATCGTGCCACTGTACTCCAGCCTGGTGAAAGAGCAAGACTCCGTCTCAAAAACAAAAAAACAAACAAACAAAAAAAACCGAAGAGCAGAAATGAAAAGCAAGAAAAAGAAAGAAGACCACGTGGCACTGGATCCAGCCCCTCACAGAGGAGCCGGGTCAAGGCTGGGCTGTAGCTGCCTCTGCTGTTCGGATCCGACCCCCCTCCCACTGCCATTTAACTCCCAGTGTCTGCTGCTGCCAGGGACCGAGGAGGGGCCTCCAGTGTCAGCCTTCATTTTCAGCTGACTGACCTTCCAGGCCACAGCACAAGAAAGTAAGGGGTTCACAATTACCTCAAACAGCTGCTGCCAACTGGGCACGGGACGCACGCCTCGGTCCCAGCACTTTGGGAGGCTGAGGTAGGAGGATCACTTGAACCTGGGAGGTTGAGGCTGCAATGAGCCAAGATCGTGCCACTGCACTTCAGCCTGGGCAACAGAGCAAGACCCTGTCTCAAAAAACAAAACAAAGCAGCTGCTGACTTCACCAGCCATGAGGCAGGTCGGCTCACGGAGGCCTCCACGCACTCTGGACCCCTTGACCTCCTGGCCACAGCACCGCTCTGCCAGGCACGCCAACCACTGGCTCTGGAGCCGCCAGCAGAGGAGACTTGGCCCTGCCTCAGAGCCAGTGGGAGGGCCGCTGCAACTCAGACTCTGGCCCAGCCACATGCAGGCTGACGCAGTGGCCTGGGGGCCGTGTTCCCCAGGAGGCTGGCACTGCCAGTCCTGGACCTGCAGGACAGCCGCGGCTGGCATTCGGCACAGCAGCCATCATCCCACATTCAGTGGCCGACACAGGCTCTCACTGAGGGTATCTTGACACAAACTCATCACCAAGGGGATGGCTCAAGCCATTCATAAGGGATCCGCCTCCAGGATCCAAACACCTCCCGCCAGACCCCACCGCCAACACTGGGAATTACGTTTTGACATGAGATTCGGGCAGGAACAAATATCCAAACCCCATCACCAGTCTACGGCCCTTTGTTCCAACAGCAGGAATGGACAGGGCACCATTTCTTGCCTGTCTTTCTGCCCTTCTTTCTGGAGCGCTGCGCCCTCGTCACCCATCCTCCAACACTCTGGAGTTCTCATTCCCACCATCACATCTTTAACTGCCAAGCATTTCTTCTGTTCTCTGAATATCCCTTTCTTTACGACATCTGCCCCTTTCACAGGTGTGATATCCTCTCATTTCTGAGGATAATCGCCATATCTGATGCTCTTCTCTGCGAAGAGTCTCTATCTCCTGCAAGCAGAAGGTTGTCTGTGTCTTTCCTGTTGGAAGTTTCACTCTGATGGGGCCAGGTCAGTGCAATGCAGCTGGGCCATCTGCTGGGATCCCTGGTGTAAGCACCTCTGGTTCTCCCTCAGTGGCTGGATTCCCCAAAGCAGCCTGTGCAGAGGGAAAGGCCTGGCCGCCATCCCTTTCTGGGCAGGGAACTTCCAGCCTCACCTCGGCCAGAGCCCCAGTTCCAACATCTCCTGTTTTCCTGCAACCTTTTTCCAAGGAAAAGGCCTCCACACAGGGGCGGGGCAACCGTCAATGCCAAGAACCGAGAGCAAGACTCTAGGGACCCAACTGCTTTTCAAACAGCTTGTGACTGAGCCTCCGTATCTCAGTTGCCACTTCTGAGAAAGCCGGGGTTGTGGATTCTGAGCCCTGAGGGATGTTGGTGCATCGTGGTCTGGTTTTCACCCTGTGTGCCCCTTGCCACCATCCTGCCCTCCTGGGTCTGCCAAGACCATCACTGCCCCTCCTGGAGCTTCTGGCCCCGAAGTGCTGATTCTACTTTCTTCTTTCCACCCAAGTCACATCCTGATGAACTGTTCTTTCTAAAAGTTTCGCTGCAGTATAACTTGCACACCTTAAGATCCACACACTGTGCGTACACAATTCAGTGACTGCTGTAAGTTTACAAAATAGGCACTGTCGCCCTCCAGAAGAGCCGAGGAGCCTACTCCGTCACTTGTCCAGAGCCTGCAGCTCCTCTTCCAGCTGTACTGGAGCAGCCTATGACCGATCAGCCTCAAAGCATGTCGATACGTCCTCACTGCCTCTGCCTGGCCACCTCTGCCTGGCCACCTCAGCATGCATGAGGGCTGAATGCCCATGAGTGGTGGGCTTGCCTGGTGGAACTGGAGAATCAAGAGGTACAGTGGGCTGAGCCATTAGGCAGAGCCTGGCCTGGGCAGTCCCCTGCTCCAGGGGTTCCGGTGGGCTCAGGGGCAGGTGCCTCACCCAGACGGGGCAGCAGGATTGACACCAACTGGCCAAACACGCTCTCCAAAGCACTATCTCCTCAGGCAGCGCTGCCTGTCAGGTGACAGCCCCACAACCACCCAATCACCCTAAGCCTGAGGCCGGACGGTAGGCGGGGACTCCACATATTTCTCCCAAATCCATACCCACACTCTAAAAATACTGTCAAAGAGAAAATCCTCCAACAATCATGTTTCATGATCAAGATATGTTTCACTTAGTTTTCATTTAAGAGGTGAACTAAGAATCCAGCTCAAGAAATCTTCGAGCCACACTCAGGAGATCAAGACCAGCCTGGGCAACATAGTGAGACACCATCTCTATAAATTTCTTTTTTTAATTAGCCAGGCATGGTGGCTTGTGCCTGTAATCCTAGCTCCCTGGGAGGCTGAGACAGGAGAATCACTCGATCCTGGGAGGTGGAGACTGCAGTGAGCCGAGATTCCACCACTGCACTGCAGCCTGGCAACAGAGAGATTCTGTCTCAAAACAAAGAAAAACTGGAACATCCAGTTGGCAAAAAAAAAAAAAAAAAAAAAAAAAAAAGGAAAAAAATCTTCGATAATGCCTGGAATTTCAAAGACCAGCTATTAATTCAAAATTAAACGCTTTGTAGTTAACTATGAATTTCATAGAGTTTACTTTCTTTTTATTTTTTTATTTTTATTTTTTTTGAGACAGAATCTCGCTCTGTCTTCCAGGCTGGAGTGCAGTGGCACAATCTCAGCTCACTGTAACCTCTGCCTCCCGGGTTCAAGCGATTCTCCTGTCTCAGCCTCCTAAACAGCTGGGATTATGGGTGTGTGCCACCACACCTGGCTAATTTTTTGTATCTTTTTAGTAGAGACAGGGTTTCCCATGCTAGCCAGGATGGTCTCAATCTCCTAACCTTGTGATCCACTTGCCTTGACCTCCTAAAATGCTGGGATTACAGGCGTGAGCCACCGTGCCCGGCCTAATTTTTGTATCTTTAGTAGAAACGGGGTTTTACCGTGTTAGCCAGGATGGCCTCGATCTCCTGACCTCATAATGTGCCTGCCTCGGCCTCCCAAAGTCTGGGATTACAGGCGTCAACCACCACGCACGGCCTATTGAGTTCACTTTCAAGTCACACTGCTTGTTGTTAAAGTGGTCCTTCATAACATGGACTATGAGAACAAAAAAATTTGAAATTTGGGCCCACTGAATCTTAACAGATAGTCTTGCTCTGTCACACAGGCTGGAGTGCAGTGCTGATGGCAGCTCACTGCAGCCTCGACCTCCAGGGCTCACTCCCATCTCAGCCCCCAGAGCACCCAGGACTACAAGCACATGCCACGATGCCTGGCGAACATATCACTGAGTCTTAAATTTAATCTATAATCAGCATACAACAGGAAAAGCTGCCTCTCTACGTGAAATTTAAAAAGATAAATGAATACAAGTTCTGCATTCACTTGTAACAAACCACAGAGAGGAAAACAAAACTTCTTACTCAACGAATGGAAAGAAGAAACCAAATATAAAGATGTCATCAGTCAGAAAGCAGCCCCGCATACCCACTAAGGCAGCCTAATCAGCACCGTTCAGCCCCTGAACCACTGAGCCCTGTCACTCCAGGGCCTCTGCAGCTGTAGTCTCCACTCTGGTCTGGAACACTCTTCCCTGCACGTTCTGGCCGTGGGTAACTTCTGTCTACCCCTCAGGACTAGGCTCCCACGTGCACTCCTCTGGGAAACATTCTGAAATCTCTAACCTACACGTTCCCATAAAGGACACTGGTGACACTGTAAAATGTGTACTTGGTCTTCATCCTGCCCTGGCACACGGCTTCGAAAACGCTTAGAGTCTCCATAGCTATGCTGTTTTGTACACTAATGAGTTGACTGAGGGCTGCAGCCCCTGAGTGGCTTGAGGATGGGGTAGGTCTCCAGAAAGACCAAGGCAAGATTAAAGGGGTAGGATTTTCGGCCGCACTCCCCACCTCTGAGGAGGGGAAAGGGGCTAAAGATTAAGTTGGTCACCAGTAGTTTCAGCATCATGTCTATGTATGATGCTTCCATAAAAACCCAAAAGGACAGGGTTCAAGAAGCCTCCAGACAGCTGAACACATGGAATCTCCTGGAGAACAGTGCACCTGGGGAGGGCATGGAAGCTCCAGGCCCTTTTCCCACACCTCACCCTACGCTTCTCTTCATCTGTATCCTTTGTAATATCCTATGATAAAACAATCAATGTAAGCTTCCCCAAATTCTGAGTCACTCTTGAAAATTAGTCAGACCCAAGGAGGGGGTGTCTCGGGTGAAACATCCCGGGGCTTGCAATGGGCACTGGAAGTGGGGGTGGTCTTGGGGGGCTGAGTGCTTACTGGTGGGATCTGAGGCTACCGCCAGGTAGACAATGTGAGGACTGACTTAGAGAACACCCAGCTGGTGTCCGCTGCAGGACTCATCTGTGGCTGGTATGGAGAGACCCCCAAACCCTTCTCGGTGGCCAGAGGTACAGAATTCTTCTGTGTTGATTCCTGTGGGGTGAATGCTGAAGAAAACCTTTATTTATTTATTTATTTTGAGATCGAGTTTTGCTCTTGTTGCCCAAGCTAGAGTGCAATGGTGCGATCTCGGCTCACTGCAACCTCCGCCTCCCGGGTTCAAGGGATTCTCCTGTCTCAGCCTCCAGAGTAGCTGAGATTACAGGCGCCCACCACTACGCCCAGCTAATTTTTTTATATTTTTAGTAGAAACGGGATTTCACCATGTTAGCCAGGCTGGTCTTGAACTCCTGACCTCAGGTGATCTGCCTGCCTCGGCCTCCCAAAGTACTGGGACTACAGGCGTGAGCCACTGTGCCCAGCCCGAAAAAACTTTTTAAAATTCAATACCCAGCTAATTTTAGTGGAGGATTAGCAATGAAGAGTGAGAAAGGGTGGGGAAATGTAAACTCACAACTGAACTGCCTAGGCTGGTTTGCTTTGTTTTACTGAGGGACTGGGGGAGGAGTACAGAAGGAATAAGAAAGGTGACAAAAGGAAGAAACTGTGGGGCTGCAGGAACCCTACACACAGGACAAGCTCCGGATAGCCCTGATCCTCCTCTCGATGCAGGTGATGTGAACGCACCTGGGAGGGTGGGACGCCTGGTACATCAGAGCAGATGCTGACACAAACACAACATTACCAAACCCCACTTTCACTTCTGCAGAATAAAGTATGCATAACATCTGCTAGCTCTGCACACTTGCATCTTTAGCCAATATAGCCTTGTACATGGTTTAAAGGACCAAGGTGGTTCCCAGCCCTGGCGCATCCCCAGCGCTGGGGCGCCCCTCACTGCCACAGGCCAGGGTGACACTCTCGCACCCATGGCTCAGCACCCTCCATTTATCACCTTGTTTTGGTGAGAAACATTTCATTCACTTCCAGGAAAAAGCAGCATGGGAGGTAAATTCTAAAGCCTTTGATAGTTTCAACAGGTAAAGAATACTACATTGGCAATCACTTTCAATCAGAATTTTGAACTTACTGCTTCACAGACTTCCAAACTCCAGAACCGCTATTAAGAAGTCCAGAGTTATTCTGACCTTCAATCCTGGAATGCAATCTGTGTCTTTCTGAAAGCTTTCTGACTCTTCAACCTATCCTCAAGGTCTAGGATTTCCAGATGCCATGCCGTTGTGTCTTTGTACCAGTCTGTTTGCACACAGTGTGGGGGGGTGTCTGGTAGACTCTGGAACATTTTGTTCAGTGACTTTATCTCATCGATGTCTCTTCCATCTCTTTTTTTTTTTTTTTTGAGACAAGAGTCTTGCTCTGTTACCCAGGCTGGAGTGCAATGGTGTGATCTCAGGTCACCGCAACCTCCGCCTCCCAGGTTCAAGCAGTTCTCCTGCCTCAGCCTCCCGAGTAGCTGGGACAGGTGCATGCCGCCACGCCCAGCTAATTTTTTTTTTTCCGTATTTTAGCAGAGATGAGTTTCATCATGTTACCCAGGCTGGTCACGAACTCCTGTGCTCAGACAATCCACCTGCCTTGGCCTCCCAAAGTGCTGGGATTACAGGCGTGAGCCACAGCGCCGGCCTTTCCATCTCATTGCTAAAAGTTTTATTTTCCAGGTACTGGACTTCCTAGACTGGCCCTTTAATATTCTTCTCTCCTATTCTCCAACTCTAAAATTTTGCTCTATTTTTTGAGAGATTCTCGACTTTATCTTGCAGCTCATGCTGCTGTTTAGTCTTTTTATTCTTTTGAATCCTACAAAGATTATTTCATGGCCAGGTGCAGTGGCTCACGCCTGTAATCTCAGCACTTTGGGAAGCCGAAAGGGAGGGGATCACGAAATCAGGAGTCTGAGACCAGCCTGGTCAACATGGTGAAACCCTGTCTCTATAAAAATACAAAAATTAGCTGGGCATGGTGGCGCGCGTCTATAATCCCAGCTACTTGGTAGGCTGAGGCAGAAGAATTGCTTGAACCTGGGAGGTGGAGGTTGCAGTAAGCCGAGATCGCACCACTGCACTGCAGCCTGGTGACAGAGCGAGACTCTGTCTCAAAAAAAAAAAAAAATATTATTTCATGTAATGTTTATAGAGTTAGAGATGTGTTTACATTTTGCTAACCATTTCTTTTTGCATCTCTCTCTTTTTTTTTTTTTAACAGATGATCTTGCTCTGTTGCCCAGGCTGGAGTGCAGTGGCGCCATGATGCCTCAAAGCAACCTCAAACTCTTGGGCTCAAGTGACCATCCTGCATAGCTGGGACCACAAGTATGTGCCACCAAACCTGGATATTTTTCTTTTTCTTTCTTGTTTTTTTTTTTTAGAGATGGGGTCTTGCTATGTTGCTCAGGCTGGTCTTGAACTTCTGGCCTCAAGTAATCCTCCTACCTCAGCCTCTCAAAGTGCTGCAATTACAGGCATGACCCACCACCCCAGCTCATTCTTTCCTTTAAAAAACATTTTTCCTTCTTCTTGAATCCTATCTTTTAGAAATGTCTTTAATGACGGTCTGTTGGTAGTAAACTCAGTCTAGTTAAAAGATAATTTTGTTAGATGCCCAAGTCTAGCTTGATAGGTTCCTTCTCCCAACAGTTAAGATGAATCCCACTGTCTTCTGGCTTTCACTGCTGCTGAGAAGGCAGCTGGCCATCAGTACTGCTGGCACTGCCCTGGATGACCTCTCTCTTACCTCTGGTTGCTTTTAAAATCTTCTCTTGGTCTTTGGTGTTTTGGCGCTTCCCTTTGATGTGTCTCCACGTGGATTTCTTTTATTTAACCTGTTTAAAATTTACTGCATTTCCATTCCCTAGGGATTCAAGTCTTTCATCAGTTACAGAATATCCTTCAGCCAACGGCTCTTTAAATACTGGCTCTTCTCCATTCTATTTTCCCCTCCTGGGGCTGAAATCAAATGTCTCTTAAACTTCTGCATTCTATCCTCTGTGTCTCAGTCCACTGCTCTGTCACCTTTCCTGTTTTTTTAACTCTTGGCTGCACTCTTAAAAACTGTCTTCCAGTTAGTTCACAAAGTTTCTCTCAACTGCACATAATCTGACATTTAACCTATTGGTCTCTGATCACTCCTGCTGACCTCTTGTTTTCTGCTCATCTCCATGTTCTTCCTTTTTTTTTTTTTAATTATTATTTTTATTTTTTTAAAGACGGGGTTTCACCATGTTGGTTAGGCTGGTCTTGAACTCCCGACCCCAGGTGATCCGCCCGCCTTGGCCTCCAAAGTGCTTGGATTACAGGCATGAGCCACCACGCTCAGCCTTGTTCTTTCTTTTATACTTTTTAAGTCCCTAGTACTTCAACTTTTCGAGCCTTTGAGTATTCTGTAGCACGGACAGGATTAATCCTTAGCTTTCCTCATTGCCGACACAGAATCTGGCTTTCTTGGATCTACTAAGTAAATTATCACTCACCCATCTGCTTTCCAGCTTTCAGAACTTCACTACTGTCTTCTCTCCCACTTCTCCCCATTCCCTGTGAGTCTGACTTCTTAAAACATCACTTTGTTGCTCACTTAGCAATGGCTTGAGACAGAGGGACACTGCATTCCATGCGTTTACTCTGCCACCCTTACCTGGAAGCCAATATGCCTTTTTAAAAAATTACCTTTGGCAACCCTTCAAAAAATTAATAAATCCAGGAGCTGGTTTTTTGAAAAGATCAACAAAATAGACTACTGGCCAGATTAATAAAAAAGAAAAGAGAGAAGAATCAAATAGATGCAATAAAAAACAATAAAGGGATATCACCACCGATTCCACAAAAATACCAACTACCATCAGAGATTACTACAAACAACTCTATGCACATAAACCAGTAAACCCGGAAGAAATGGACAAATTCCTGGACACTTGCACCCTCCCAAGCCTAAACCAGGAAGAAGTCGAAACCCTGAATAGACCAGTAACAAGGGCTGAAGTTGAGGCAGCAATTAATAGCCTACCAACCAAAAAAAGCCCAGGTCCGATGGGTTCACAGCCAAATTCTACCAGACATACAAAGAGGAGCTAGTACCACTCCTTCTGAAACTATTCCAAACAATCCAAAAAGAGGGAATCCTTCCCAAATCATTTTATGAGACCAACATCACCCTGATACTAAAACCCGGCAGAGACTCAACAAGAAAAGAAAACTTCAGGCCAATATCCATGATGAACACAGATGCAAAAATCTTCAATAAAATACTGGCAAACCGATTGCAACAGCACATCAAAAAGCTTATCCACCATGATCAAGTAGGATTCATCCCGGGGATGCAAGGCTGGTTCAACATACACAAGTCTATAAATGTAATTCACCGCATAAATAGAACCAAAGACAAAAACCACATAATTATCTCAATAGATGCAGAGAAGGCCTTCAACAAAATTCAACAGCCCTTTATGCTAAAAACTCTCAACAAACTAGGTATCGATGGAACGTATCTCAAAATAATAAAAGCGATTTACGACAAACCAACAGCCAGTATCATACTGAATGGGCAAAAACTGGAAGCATTCCCTTTGAAATCTGGCACTAGACAAGGATGCCCTCTCTCACCACTCCTATTCAATATAGTACTGGAAGTTCTAGCCAGAGCAATCAGGCAAGAAAAAGAAATAAAGGGTATTCAAATAGGAAAGGAGGAAGTCAAATTGTCTCTATTTGCAGAGGACATGATTGTATATTTAGAAGACCCCATCGTCTCAGCCCAAAATCTCCTGAAACTGATAAGCAACTTCAGCAAAGTCTCAGGATACAAAATCAATGTGCAGAAATCACAAGCATTCCTATACACCAATAACAGATTTAAAGAGAGCGACATCAAGAACTGCCATTCACAATTGCTACAAAGAGAAGAAAATACCTAGGAATACAACTAACAAACGATGTAAAGGACCTCTTCAAGGAGAACTACAAACCACTGCTCAAAGAAATAAGAGAGGACACAAACAGATGGAAAAACATCCCATGCTCATGGTTAGGAAGAATCAATATTGTGAAAATGGCCATACTGCCCAAAGTAATTTATAGATTCAATGCTATCCCCATCAAGCTACCTATGACCCTCTTCACAAAACTGGAAAAAATCACCTTAAACTTCATATGGAACCAAAAGAGAGCCCACATAGCCAAGACAATCCTAAGCAAAAAGAACAAAGCTGGAGGCATCACACTACCTGACTTCAAACTATACTACAAGCCTACAGTAATCAAAACAGCATGGTACTGGTACCAAGACAGAGATATAGACCAAAGGAATAGAACAGAGGCCTCGGAGGCAACGCCACACAGCTACAACCATCTGATCTTTGACAAACTTGACAAAAACAAGCAATGGGGAAAGGATTCCCTGTTTAATATATGGTGTTGGGAAAACTGGCTAGCCATGTGCAGAAAGCAGAAACTGGACTCCTTCCTCACACCTTACACTCAAATTAACTCCAGATGGATTAAAGACTTAAATATACGACCTAACACCATAAAAACCCTAGAAAAAAGCCTAGGCAAAACCATTCAGGACATAGGCATAGGCAAGGACTTCATAACTAAAACACCAAAAGCACTGCAACAATAGCCAAAATAGACAAATGGGATCTAATCAAACTCCAGAGCTTCTACATAGCAAAAGAAACATTCATTAAAGTGAACCAGCAACCAACAGAATGGGAAAAAAAATTTGCAATCTACTCATCTGACAAAGGGCTGATATCCAGAATCTACAAAGAACTAAAACAGATTTACAAGAAAAAAACGAACAAACCCATTCAAAAGTGGGCGAAGGATATGAACATTTCTCAAAAGAAGATATGTATGAGGCCAACAAACATATGAAAAAATGCTCATCATCACTGGTCATTAGAGAAATGTAAATCAAAACCACATGGAGATACCATCTCACGCCAGTTACAATGACAATCATTAAAAAATCTGGAGACAACAGATGCTGGAGAGGATGTGGAGAAATAGGAACACTTTTACACTGTTGGTGGGAGTGTAAATTAGTTCAACCATTGTGGAAGACAGTGTGGCGATTTCTCAAGGACCTAGAAATAGAAATTCCATTTGACCCAGCAATCCCATTACTGGGTATATATATCCAAAGGATTATAAATTGTTCTATTATAACGATACATGGACGCGTATGTTCATTGTGGCACTGTTTACAATAGCAAAGACTGGGGACCAACCCAAATGCCCATCGATGATAGACTGGACAGGGAAAATGTAGCACATATACACCATGGAATACTATGCAGCCATAAAAAACGATGAGTTCGTGTCCTTGGTAGGGACATGGATGAACCTGGAAACCATCATTTTCAGAAAACTGATACAGAAACAGAAAATCAAACACTGCATGTTTTCACTCACAGGCGGGTGTTGAACAATGAGAACACATAGGGGAGCATCACATACTGGGGTCTGTTCGAGGGGGTCTAGGGGAGGGATGGAGGGGTAGAGAGTTGGGGAGGGATAAAATGGGGAGAAATGCCAGATATAGATGATGGGGATGAAGGCAACAAACTACATTGCCATGTATGTACCTATGCAACAATCCTGCATGTTCTTCACATGTACCCCAGAACCTAAAGTGCAATTTTTTATATATATATATATATGTATGTATAAAGAAAAAATTACCTTTGGCATGGGCCCGGAGCTGTGGCTCATGCCTGTAATCCCAGCACTTTGGGAGGCCGAGGTTAGGGGAATCACTTGAGGTCAGGAGTTGGACACCAGTGTGGCCAACATAGTGAAACCCCATCTCTACTAAAAATACAAAACTTAGCTGGGCATGGTAGTACATGCCTGTAGTCCCAGCTACTTGGGAGGCTAAGGCAAGAGAATCACTTGAGCCTGGGAGGCAGAGGTTGCAGTGAGCTGAGATAGCACCACTGCACTCCAGTCTGGGTGATAGAGCAAGATGCTATCTCAAAAAAAAAAAAAAAGAAAGAAAAATATTTTTGAATTAATTTAAATTTCATTTCTATCACAAAAATCATTTCAAAATACAAAAAAAGAGCTTCCTTTTTTTTTTCTTGAGACAGAGTCTTGCTCTGTCACCCAGGTGGAGTGCAGTGTTGCAATCTCGGCTCACTGCAACCTCCACCACCCAGGTTCAAGCAGTTCTCTACCTCAGCCTCCAGAGTAGCTGGGATTACAGGCACCTACCACTATGCCTGGCTAATTTTTATATTTTTAGTAGAGACGGGGTTTCACCATCTTGGCCAGGCTGGTCTTGAACTCCTGACTGCATGATCCACCCTCCTCGGCCTCCCAAAGTGCTGGGATTACAGGCGTGAGCCACCACCCCTGGCCAAAAAACGAACTTCTTAAATCCTCATGTATTAACATTAACCATATTACAGGCACATCCCACAGACGTCTCCCTGGTCAACATTTCTTGGTAGAGCATCTTTTTATTTTTGACAGTTTATAAGTTCATAAACCATATGATTCTTCCAATATGTATTCTTGTCAGTGGTTACAGGGGTAAATTTCATATTTACATCAAAAAACAAATCCAATATTTTAACAAAATAAAGTGCAGGGGAGGAAAAAAAAAATCCTAAAGTTACATTACAACTAGAAGACGCCACAATCACACATGTGGGTGTAAGCAGGGCATGTGCTGCCTGGATGGTGCTGACACAAACAGGCCTCTCAGTGTCACCCTGGGAAAAGCAATAGTGAGAGCTTCTCGGCTTTCCAGTGTCTGGAAGCCGCCTTTAAAACATTAACATCCTCACACAATAGGCTGTTTCTTGTATAAAAGGTGTTTGTGACACAGATGTTTTGGTTATGTCTTAGGAAACTGGTTGCACTGACACATAATAAGTTCCTAATTTTTCCTATTTAATATGAAAAAGAGCATTTTCATGCAAAATGTCTGGTTTTCAGGAATGGGTTACTAACGTAAGAACCACCTGAACATTTGCTCTCTGTAGGATATATTACAAGCAATATGCAGAAAATATGAAAAACCATTTCTGTCAAAAGGCAGATCAAGTAATCTATGCTATTTTTGAAGCTCCATGACACCAGGGATTGGCTAGACACAAACAAGTTCAAACAAGCACGCACCCGTTTTTGGACTCTCGTGTGGCTCAGTGTCATGTGGCGGGCTGACAGTTTCACGGCACGTGACACGGTTCAGCTCTGTGTCCCCACCCAAATCTCATCTTGTAGCTCCCATAATTCCCACATGCTGGGAGAGTGACCTGGTGGGAGATACTTGAATCATGGGAGCGAGTCCTTCCTGTGCTGCTCTCGTGATAGTGAGTAAGTCTCATGAGATCTGATGGGTTTAAAATTGGGAGTTTCCCTGCACAAACTCTCTCTCTTTGCCTGCTGCCATCCATGTAAGACATGACTTGCTCCTCATTGCCTTGCACGATGATTGTGAGGCCTGCCCAGCCATGTGAAACTGAGTCCATTAAACCCTTTTCCTGTATAAATTACCCAGTCTCAGGTATGTCTTTATCAGTAGCATGAAAACAGACTAATACAGCACACTTACAAAGCAACACTTCAATGTAGATTTAGCAGAAACAAAACATGTCGCAGCACTGCAGTAAAGAACAGTGTTTTCCCGATTAACACCCATTAGGTATTAGATAAGCATCCCACAAAATAGTGTTCAAAACGAAGGCAAGTTTTTCGATTCATACAGTTGTCTATTTTAACCTCTCTAAATGCTCTGTTCTGGTTGCTTTCATTTCATCATACCCTAGTACAGAGAAATTAACATCGTGGTGGTCTCGTTCTTCATCTACACAGACATTACTTTATTTCTTCTTTCTTACAACAAAAAAAATGTACACTCAACTGATATTTTTATTTCTCATCTGCCTGGGCCCATCCCAGTACCAGCTCTTGCAGAGGTGCTCTAGGAGGTGACATCAGAAAGGTTCCATCTACCATCTACCTGTCCCACCACAGGATCACAGGGGAAAGATCACACCTGCTTCCAGTTCTCGGGTTCTAGTCTATGGCATATGGGGCCCTGGGGCACTGGGCTCTGGCCCTCAAGGCACCAGAGTAGGGGAAAGGAGAGGAAGAAACTATTACATTAACTCTTTATGGAATGAAAATTAACTCTTTATGTGGTAACTGGCTGCTACTATCTGTCAGGCAGAAACAAGAGAACATGGAGATGCAGACAGGCCGACGATGGGCTAGTAAGGCAAAGCTGAGCTCCCATCAAGGAAGAATACAGCGGCGCCCAAGCAGCCAACTCCTGAGGCGGAGTTCAGGCAGAACCCTGGCAGCACCACCTGGCCTATCTCCTGGCATCCCCTCAGCTCTTCTCTGTTCTGCCCATTACGCTACCCCAGGACCCCGTCCTCCCACACCTCTAGACTTCCAGGTTAGACTCAGCCTCTGATGGCCTCCGCCAAAAGCAGAGGTTGAGACGAGGATGTGGATTCAGGGGCTCTATTTAGGAGGGGAGCTCAGGAAGAAGAAACGCTGACCCAGGATGCACCGAAGCGCCTGTCACACAGTCTGAGCTGGCCTGTAAGGAGCCAAGAGTGTCCTCTGAGGCCAGAGCACCCATTCCACCACAGTGCAGCCACAAGGAGGAGTGGTACCTGCCACAAGCTCTGCGTGGGCCACTACAGCCACCCATCACCTCATCCTCGGTCCCTCAGCACACCCACCTGCAAACCCAAACCTGGAGAGACAAAACTCTCAGAACCACACCCAGGCTACACAGATCTGTGAGTGACAGATCTATGTTGCTTTAAGAGGCTAAATTTGTGGTGGCTTGTTATGGAAGCAATAGAAAACTAACACAGATGTGGCTCACACCTCTAATCCCAGCACTTTGGGATGCTGAGGCGGACTGATTGCTTGAGCGCACAAGTTGAAGACTAGCCTGAGCAACATGGCAAGACCTCATCTCTATTAAAAACCAAAACAAATAAAGATAAAAATTAGGCTGGGCGTGATGGCTCATGCCTGTAGTCCCAGCAATTTTGGAGGCAGAGGTGGGTGGATCACCTGAGATCAGGAGTTCAAGACCAGCCTGACTAACATGGTGAAACCCCTGCTCTACTAAAAAATATAAAATATTAGCTGGACATAGTGGCACACACCTGTAGTCCCAGCTACTCAGGAGGATGAGGCAGGAGAATTGCTTGAGCCTGGGAGGTGGAGGTTGCGGTGAGCCAATATCACACCACTGCACTTCAGCCTGGGTGACAGAGTGAGACTCCGTCTAAAAAAAAAGGAAAGATAAAAATTTTTTTAAAAAGCCGGGCTCGGTCAGGAGTTCGAGACCAGACTGGCCAATATGGTGAAACCCCATCTCTAAAAAAAAAAAAAAAATTAGCCAGGTCATCTGGTGTGGCTCTGCATCCCCCCCCAAATCTTACCTGGAATTGCAATAATCCCACGTGTCATGGGAGGGACCTAGTGGGAGGTCACTGAATCATGGGGACAGGTTCTTCCCTTGCTGTTCTCATGATAGTGAATAAGTCTCACGAGATCTGGTGATTTTCTAAGAGGGCAGTTCTACTGGACGCACTCTCTTGCCTACTGCCATGAAAGACGTGTCTTGCTTCCCCTTTGCCTGCCACCATGATGGTGAAGTCTCCCCCACCATGTCGAACTGTTAAACCTCTTTGCTTTAAAAATTACCCTGTCTCGGGTATGTCTTTATTAGCAGCATGAGAACAGACTAATACACCAGGCGTGATGGCTCATGCCTGTGATCTCAGCTACTTGGGAGGCTGAGGCAGGAGGATCCCTTGAGCCCAGGAGATTGATGTTGCAGTGAGCCAACGTCACACCACTGCACTCCGGTCTGGGTGACAGAGCAAGACCCTGTCTCAAAAAAGCAAACAAAACAAAAGTAACAGCAAACTATCACCAAAGTCTTCCTCCTCCGCAGGAAGCTTCTGCTGTCAATGATCCCTTGTCTCTTCTTTAGAGTAGCCTTCCCTCTGCCCACTAGCCTTCCCGTCAGTATTTAAACACGTTCCTATCTACCATATTAAAACTAATCAGCCAAATGTGGTGGCTCACGTTTGTAATCCTAGCACTTTGGGAGGCTGAGGCAAGTGGACTGTTTGAGACCAGCCTGGGCAACACGGCAAAACCCTGTCTCTATAAAACAATTGCCAGGCCTGGTGGCACACACCTGCAGTCCCAGCTACTAGGGAGGCTGAGTGAGAGGATTGCTTGAGCTGGAAGGCAAAGGTTTCAGTGAGCCGTGATCGCATCACTGTACTCCAGCCTAGGCAACAGAGCCATACTCAATCTCAAAAAGAAAGAAAAAAAAATTTTTTTAAATCACACAGAGAGACTGGTCCCCCAGCTCTCTGCCCCTCCAGCCACGACTTTGGTCCTCACCCCGCATGTCCCCACAGTTCCTCTGACGTGGCCTCCATCTCCTCACCTTCCTCTGGGGCCTCAACTCTGACACTCTGGTCTACGCCTCCACTCAACTGAAGTCTGCAGTGACTTCCAGGTCACTAAACTGAATCTAGAGGAGTGTGCTTGATGTTATTAAAGGATCAAGACTTCTTAGTTGACAACCAAAGGATGTGTGATGGAAGAACACAACAGCAAAACAGACTTTCTATCAAAACTCAAAACCTTTGTGCTTCAAAATATACCATTAAGAAGGTGAAAAGACAAGCCAGGCATGGTGGTTATACATGTAATCCCAGCACTTTAGGAGACCAAGGTAGGAGGATCACTTGAGGCAGGGAGTTCAAGACCAGCCTGGGCAACTCAGACCTCCATCTCTATAAAACAAAACAAAAAATTAGCCGAGCATGGTTGTATGGCTGTAGTCCCAGCTACTCGGGAGGCTGAGATGGGAGGATCATTTGAGCCTGGGACATCAAGGCTGCAGTGCGCTACGATCACACCACTGTACTCCAGTCTGGGTGACAGAGTAAGACTCTATCTCTCTTAAAAAAAAAAAAAAGAAAATGTATGTGAATCATGTATCTGATAAAGAACTTCTATCTATAATATAAAGAACTCTTAAACTCAGTAACAAGAAGTAAAGCAACCCAATTAAAATGTGGGCAAAGGATCTGAATCAACATCTCTCCAAAGAAGATATGTGAATGGACGATAAGCAAATGGAAAGATGTTTGGTATCACCGGCCATCAGAAAATGCAAATCAAACCCACAACAAGACATCATTTCTCACCCAATAGAATGGCTAGGGAAAAAAGTCAGATGATGTTTTAAAACGGAGAAGAAAAGTCACACAAAAGTATTGGTGAGGATGTGGAGAAACAAGAACTCTCAAACGCTGCAAGTAAGAAGTAAAATGATAAAACCACTCTGTAAAACAGTGATTTGTTGTATGTAAATTATACCTCCATAACTGAAACACTGACAAACAGACACCAGCTCGTCATGGCGCCCCTTCCAGCTTCCACCATACATTTCTGAGCTCCGAGCCACCTGAAGCTGGCATCCGAGGCCTTCTCTCACTACAGTCCCTTGGGGACAGTGCAGTCTCCTGGACTTCATTGTCAACCCAAGCCATAGCACGTCCCTGTCCATGACTTCACACCCGGCCTTTCAGCACCAGGTGTCTGCACAGCTCTTGGCTGCACCTGCACTCTGAGTCATCGCAGGCACCGAACCCAAGCCCTGTACCTTCACTCTACACCTGAGCCCCTTCCTCAGGAGCTGCGCTGCCTGCTCAGAACTCAATTTCATCCCACCAGACTCCGCCCCTAGCGGGTCCTCTGCCCTGTGCTGCCACACCCTGCCCAGCGCGCCCATTCAGGACAGAAGTCAGTCCTTGCAGGCTTGTCCCTGGGTGGTGGGTGACAGGCACTGTATCATGGCAGTGATATGTCAACCGCAGTCCCCGTGTTACCCAGGAGGAAGCAAAGAAAACACAGCGTGTCCACAGTAAACAGCAGCTCTTTAACAAGAAGTGGGTCCTAAGCCTGTCTCTGCACAGCTCCAAAACCCCATCTCTCTCACACACAGAGACGTAGACGCCAGTGCGACCACGTGGGGAAGAAGCTGGATAAAGTCACAGCCACGAAACTCAGGCTGGAAGCTCTGAGACACGACATAAGATGAAGGCACAAGAAGGAGTCCAGGTGTCAGGGAGAGGCCGGCCATGAGCTCACATGCCCAGGTGGGAACCAGCCCTGGGACACCATGCTCTCACTGATGGGCTCCATGAAGGTGGAGCCTCCCCGCCTCACTCTGGGTCTCTCCCGGCACAGAGTCCCATGAATGTCATTGTCCAGATGTGTTAGGAACTGAAGGCATGACATGTAAAGTGGAAATGTGAGGGATTCTTATCCTCTAGATGAAACCATCCCTAAAGCCAGACGTGCTCTCGGGAAGCAGAGTGATAGACCTTGGGCAGCAGAGGGTCACTTTGTGTGGAATCCCAATAATCAGGAGTCATAACCAAAGGGGCTGCCAGAGTGAGGCCAGGGCTGCAGGGGGAGCTGGGGCCAGCAGGGAGGATGGACCCACCTGCAGATGCTCCCGGATGGAGCTGGCCTCGCCTGGGTGCTGGTGCAGGGTATGCGTCAGCAACACCATCTTTAGGATGTCACTGCGTTAACAACAGGGTAATCCCCAAATGACCCAGGTAGCTCTGTGGCCGAGGCAGGACAGCTAGAGGAAGGTACCCACATTGAACACAGCACCCCCATCACCAGCAACCACCTGCTGGGCGTCCCCCGGGGGCTGCACTGGCCACCGCTACCCACCAGTGGCACCCAAACGTTCACCAGTAAGGACGGACACATCCCGAGCTCAGAGCCCGCTGGAGGGAGGGCACAGGCCACCGGAGGAGATATGGATGTCCTCCCTGTGCCGACAGGGAAACAACCGAACACGGTCAATAGGGAAGAGCACGTACGGACCATGCCAGCACGGGGCCCCAAAGGGGAGTGAGAACAAGGGCGCTTGTGTCTGTTTAATCTGCAATAAAAGTGGTACTGGGAGTTGGCAGGAACGGCCGGGGGGAGGGGAGAGGGTGAAACTTCACAGCACACGCCTTCTTGGCTTCTGTTTGTATTTAATCCTGTGAAAGTATCAATATCCAAAAAAACTGAATTTTTAAAAATTACCAAAAAATACGTGGAGAAAATATAAAGAAAGGAGGAACAGCAGGGAACCAAAAAAAGGAGCTAAATCGGCTGCCTCTGGGAACAACTAGGGTGGGCACAGGCAGGAGGGCGTGGAAGCCTTGTCCCTTCTGCGCCACTGCACAACTGCTAGAGCTCTGTGCCTGGGCTACCTTCCTTGAAAGTGAAGTTCCTTTTCAGAAACCAACCTGAAAGCCTTGATTCTAAGAACAAAACACCTCTGTGAGACAAGGGCATGGGAACCTGCAGCAGATGGCCCAGTCCTGATGAGACCCTCCCTGAGCCCAGAGTCCAAGGGGGCCGTGGCCCTGGCCCTGCATGGAAGGAAACAAGGCCCTGGGTTTCTCTAAGTCACACTAGCTGCAGATGAGGCTCGGGGACCAGACATGCCCAGAGGGCCCCGCGCCCTGTGATCGAGATGACGTTTCCTTCTGTCTCCCTCCCTGACAGGGCACAGCTGGAGGCATCTGCTCTGACCCTCTTAAAGCTCGAGCATGAGGCCCCAGTAAGGGCAGGGAAGGGACAAACAGCCCATCCTCACATGAAATACCCAGACTGCTTTTTCAAGGTGGCATCCCTGTTCTTACCCTCACCTAGTTACTTTTGCACAGCCCCTGAGACTTCCCCACAGGCACCATGGGCTTGAGCCCTGAGCTCACAATGTCCACTGCCTGAGAACATTCCCACAGGAAAGGCTATCAGCAGCCTGCAGTCACCCACCCTGTTGCCCACACTGCCCTGTGCACTGCTGTCAGCCTCACCTGAACAGAGAGACTCTCATTCTTACCGAGGAGATGAAAACAAAACAGCAATGAAAATGACTTTACACCACATCATGTCAGGACCTTTGGTGGGTGAGGGAAGGAATGATCAATCCAAGACAAGAAATGTTCAGAAGCCGGGGGACAGTCCTGGAGATCCATCCAAATGCAGAGAAACGAAGCAAGATACCGTGCCAGGGAGGGATGTGTCGTGATGTGTCCACAGGGACCCCAGAGAGGGAACCAGAGGGAACGATGGGGAACGGTATTTCAGAGCAAAAGTGTACCCATGTGCCAAGTACTACACATAAAACAAGTCCATATCCAGACTCGTTGCCCTGAAGGACTAAAAGCTACCAGAGACAAAAGCCTGGAGGGCTGAAAAAGTGTACAAATTCCTGGTACAACTTCTACAAAAAGGTGGAGAGTCGAATTCCCCTTCCTCTAGCATAGGTGGCCCTAATAACTCACCCCGGTACACACAATGTGGGAGAAGTGACCTGTGACCTGAGGGGTTGGGCTGGAAAAGGGGGTACAGTCTTCAGAGCTCTGAGCTGCCCTACCCTGAGGACGCTGTGCTAGAACACCCACAAGAAGGTGGGGCGCCAGCTGCTCCTCCAGGTCCCCAGCTGCTCTGGTTTCCCCAGCAAAAGCACCAAGACATGCCAGTAAGATGGCTCACCCCTAGCTCCCCTCATGACTATAGCCTCAGGAGATCCCATTCCAAGCTGCTCCTGAACTTCTGTTCCACAGAAACCAGGAGAGAGGATCATATACAACTATTTTAGGCCCCCACATTTTGGGGTAATTTGGTATCCAGCAAAAGTAACTGGAGCAATCTCCTACAAGGAAACAACAGCTGAAGTTGTATCCAACTGCAGCACTCACAGACCCTCACTACAGAAACTATTGAAGGGCTCGTTTCAGAAAGAAAACAGCCTAGGGGGAAACCATACGAGCAAGTGTGATATCAGACATTGGCAAACTCAATTACTGGCTGTTTAAAAACTTTCTATACTGAAAGGTAGAGCAAGTTCCACTTGACAACAATAAAGATGACCGCCAAGAAGGCTGCTCAGCCAGCGCCGCCGGGGAGAGAAGGCAAACGCAGAGCCACTCCCAACCCTGGCTTCACAACGAATCTCTTGCAGTGTTAAGAGGGAAATTCATAGCACTAAATGCCCACATTAAAAAGTCAGAAAGAGCTGGGTGCGGTGGCTCACACCTGTAAACCCAGCACTTTGGGAGGCTGAGGCGGACAGATCACAAGGTCAGGAGATCAAGACCATCCTTGCTAACATGGTGAAACCCCGTCTCTACTAAAAATACAGAAAAAATTAGCCAGGCGTGGTGGTGCACACCTGTAGTTCCAGCTACTCGGGAAGCTGAGGCAGGAGAATTGCTTGAACCCAAGAGGTGGAGGCTGCAGTGAGCTGAGATCGCGCCACTGCACTCCAGCTTGGGCGACGGAGCGAAACTCTGTCTCAAAAACAAAAAAAATTAGAAATATCTCAAATTAATAATCTAAAATTATAACTTAAAGAATTAGAGAAGCAAGAGCAAATAAATCTCAACGCTAACAAAAGACAAAAAATAACCAAAATCAGAGCTGACCTGAGGAAATCGAGACACAAAAGACCATTCAAAATATCAATGAGCAGGAGTTGGCTTTTTGAAAACAAGCTAGATAGGCCACTAACTAGACTAATAAAGAAGAAAAGAGAGAAGATCCAAGTAAACACAATTAGAAATGACAAAGGTGGCTGGGCGTGGTGGCTCACACCTGTAATCCCAGCACTTTGGGAGGCCACGAAGGACTGATCACTTGAGATCAGGAGTTTGAGACCAGCCTGGCCAACATGGTGAAACCCTGTCTCTACTAAAAATACAAAAACTAGCCAGGAATGGTGGCGCATGCCTGTAATCCCAGCTACTAGGGAGGCTAAGGCAGGAGAATCACTTGAACTCAGGAGGTGAAGGTTGCAGTGAGCCGAGATCACACTGCTGCACTCCAGCCTGGGCAATAGAGTAAGACTCCGTCTCAGGGAAAAAAAAAAAAAAAAAATTTCTGGACACATACACCTTCCCAAGACTGAACCAGGAAGAAACTGATTCCCTGAATAGACTAATAACAAGCTCCAAAATTGAATCAGTAATAAATAAATACCATCCAAAAAACGCCCAGGACCTGATAGAGTCATAGCCAAATTCTACCAGATATACAAAGAAGATCTGACACCATTCCTACTGAAACTATTCCAGACAATTGAGGAGGAGGGACTCCTTCTCAACTCATTCAATGAGGCCAGCATCATCCCGATACCAAAACCTGGCAGAGACACAACGACGAAAAATATATATATTCAGGCCAATATCCTTGATGAATACTGATGCAAAAATCCTCAACAAAATACTTGCAAACTGAATCCAGCAGCACATCAGAAAACTAATGATCCACCACAATCAAGCAGGCTTCTTCCCTGGGATGCAAGGTTGGTTCAACATATGCAAATCAATAAATGTAATACATCAAATAAACAGGACTAAAGACAAAAACCACGATTATCTCAATAGATGGAGAAAAGGGCTTTGATAAAATTCAACAACTCTTCATGTTAAAAACTCTCAATAAACCAAGTATTGAAGGAACATACCTCAAAATATGAGCCAAGCATGACAAACCCAGAGCCAACATCATACTGAATAGTAAAAGCTGGAAGCATTACCCTTGAAAACCAGCAGAAGACAAGGATGCCCTCTCTCACCACTCCTATTCAACATAATAATGGAAGTCTTAGCCAGAGCAATCAGGCAAGAAAAAGAAATAAAGGACATCCAAATAGGAAGAAAGGAAGTCAAACTATCCCTGTTTACAGATGACATGACTGTATATCTAGAAAACCCCCCAGTCTCAGCCCAAAACCTCCTTTATCAAATGAAGCTGATAACTTCATCAAAGTTTCAGGATACAAAAATCAATGTACAAAAAAATCACTAGCATTCCTACACATCAATAACAGCCAAGCCAAGAATCAAATCAGGAAGGCAATCCCATTCACAAATGAATAAAATATAAAAGAATAAAATACCTAGGAATACAGCCAACCAGGGAGGTGAAAGATCTCTAAAACGAAAATTACAAAACACTGTTCAAAGAAATCACAGAAGACAAACAAATGGAAAAAACATCCTATGCTCATGGATAAGAAAAATCAATATAATTTAAATGGCCATACTGTCCAAAGCAATTTACAGATTCAATGCTATTTGTAACAAACTACCAACGACATTCTTCACAGAACTAGAAAAAAAAATTTTTTTTAATTCATATGTGGCTGGGTGCAGTGGCTCCCCCCCATAATCCTAGCACTTTGGGAGGCTGAGGTGGGTGAATCACCTGAGGTCAGGAGTTTGTGACTAGCCTGGCCAACATGATGAAAGCCTGTCTCTACCAAAAATATAAAAATTAGCCGGGCATGGTAGCATAGGCCTGTAATCCCAGCTACTTGGGAGATGCAGTGAGGCAGGAGAATCACTTGTACCTAGGAGGCGGAGGTTGCAGTGATCTAAGATCACATCACTGCACTTCAGCCTGGATGACAGAGCAGACTCTGTTTCAAAAAAAAGTTTAAAAATAAATAAATTCATATGGAACCACAAGAGTCCAAATAGCCAAGGCAATCCTAAGCAAAAATAACAAAGCTGGAGGCATCATGTTACCTGACTTCAAACTATACTACAGTGCTACAGTATCCAAAACAGGATGGTACTGGTACAAAAACAGGCACCAACAGAACAGAATGGAGAGCCCAGATATAAGGCCGCGTACCTATGAACAACTGATCTTCAACAAAGCTGACAAAAGCAAGCAACGGGAAAAAGACTCCCTATTCAGTAAGTGGTGCTGGGATAACTGGCTAGCCACATGCAGAAGATCGAAGCTGGACCCATTCCTTACGCCATATACAAAAATCAACTCGAGATGGATTAAAGACTTAAATGTAAAACCCAAAACTATAAAAACACTGGAAGACAACCTAGGCAATACCATCCTGGACATAGGAACAGGCAAAGATTTCATGACAAAGATACAAAAAGCAACTGCAACAAAAGCCAAAGTTGATAAATGAGATCTAATTAAACAAGCTTCTGCACAGCAAAACAAACTATCCACACAGTAAACAGACAAACTACAGAATGGGAGAAAATATTTGCAAACTATGCACCTGACAAAGATCTAATACCCAGCATCTATAAGAACTTAAAAACAAATTTACAAGAGAAAAACAATCCCATTAAAAAGTGAACAAAGGACATCAACAGATACATGTGGCCAACAAGCATATGAAAAAATGCTCAACATCACTGATCATTAGAGAAATGTGAATCAAAACCACAGTGAGATAACTAACACCTCACACCAGCCAGAATGGCTATTACTAAAAAGACAAAAAAATAACAAATGCTAGTGAGGTTGTAGAGAAAAGAGAATACTTAACACTGTTGATGGGAGTGTAACTTAGTTCAACCACTGTGGAAAGTGATATTCCTCAAAAAGCTAAAAGCAGAAATACCATTTGACCCAGTGATTCCATTACTGGGTATATACCCAGAGAAATATAAATCATTTTACCGTAAAGATACATGCATGTGAATGTTCACTGCAGCACTATTCACAATAGCAAACACATGAACGTCCATCGACGACAGACTGGATTTCAAAAATGTGGTACATAAACACCGTGGAATAGCCATAAAAAAGAGTAAGACTATGTCCTTTGCAGGAACATGGATGGAGCTGGAGGCTATTATCCTCAGCAAACTAACACAACAACAAAAACCCAAATACCACATGCTCTGACTGGTAAGTGGGAGATAAATGATGAGAACTCATGAACACAAAGAAGGAACCAACAGACATGAGGGTCTACCTGAGGGTGGAGAGTGGGAGGAGGGACAGGAGTAGAAAAGACACCTACTGGGTACTGGGCTTAATACTTGGGTGATGAAATAATCTGTATAAGAAACAAAACGTTTGACTCATGTCATAAACTGACAAACCTTCACACGTCACAAACCTTCACATGTACCCCGATCCTAAAATAAAAGTTCAAAACAAGGAGCCAAGGGTAAGTCCAATTTCTCAGGATTTCAGTACAATTTTAATGTGCGCCAAGGTTGAAAATTACTGAAATATGAGGCCAGGCACAGTGGCTCATGCCTGTAATCCCAGCACTTTGGGAGGCCACGATGGGCAGATCACCTGAGGTCGGGAGTTTGAGACCAGCCTGACCAACATGGTGAAACCCGTCTCTACTAAAAATACAAAAGTAGCCGGGTGTGGTGGCACGCACCTGTAATCCCAGCTACTTGGGAGGCCGAGGTAGCAGAATCGCTAGAACCCAGGAGGTGGAGGTTGCCATGAGCCGAAATAGTACCATTCTACTGCAGCCTGGGCAACAAGAGTGAAACTCTGTCTCAAAAAAGAAAAAAAAATTACTGAAATATGAAATAGAAACTCAGGCAAAAAACATTAAAAGGAAATCACAAACTACAAATAGTAAAAGGAACAGACCATCAAGTTATAAACATGCACAACACCATGCCTGATGTTTACCTGCTTGGGAGCTGCTGAAATGATGGGAAAAAGAGGCCCCTTCAACGGAAGCACAAGCTCCTCTATCTTCCCGCCAGGCACTTGCTTGCACGAGAACCCCATAAACACTAGCCATCAGAGACTCTGAGACACCCATGCCTAACCCTCTCGATCTCATCAAACCTGCAGTTAAGGCCACTCTGCAGAAAACAGATCTAGAAGAATTGAAGGACCTTCCTTATGGTGGAGAGGGAGCCAGAGCGTGGGTCACGACAGGGACTGGACTTGTCCTCCTGTTGTAACAACTAGAAATTGTACAAATGTGAAAAAACTGGTGCTGAAAAGGGAAACAAGGTGAACCCCCACTTCCCGTCTGGCTCTGCGCAGGCACTTTCCAGACCAAGCAGACAGAGCTGTGCAGTCCGGGCAGAGCCCACCGCTGGGCGTGAGCACTGAAAGGAAGAGACACGAGTGAGCCTGAAGGTGGCCAATGGAACTATCCAAACGACAGCCAAAAGACTAGGAAGGTGAACGCTGACCTAGAGGGATATGAAGCACCCGAACAAATACATAACTGGAATGCCCTTACCCAAAGTAAAGGGAGAAGACAGTAAAAGTTGCTGAAAAAATAATCAAAATTTTTCCAAATTTGAGGCCAGGCACGGTGGCCTCACCCTTGTAATCTTAGCAGAGACCGAGGTGGGTGGATTGCTTGAGCCCAGGAGTTTGGGACCAGCCTGGGCAACATGGCAAAACCCTGTCTCTACAAAACATACAAAAATTACCTGGGCGTGGTGGCATGTGCCTGGAGTCCCAGTTACCTGGGAGCTGAGGTAGGAGGATCAACTGAGCTGGGGAGGTGTAGGCTGCAGTGAGCTATGATCACACCACTGCATTCCAGCCTGGGTGACAGATCCAAACCCTGTCAAAAACAATTTTTCAAAATTTGATGAAAACTGCTGGCCAGCAGTGGCCACTCAAGACTGCCTGCCGCTGCCATCATGCTGGCTGCAGTAGGGAGGCGTGGCCAGGGTTGCATGCTCCATGGAGCTGGCTCCTCGCAGAAGCCCCACCCCTTCTGGGTTGGGGTGGGAGTTCCCCAGGTACTGCTGCAGCCGCCCAAAATGCTGCTGCAGACCTGGGCTCCCTGCTCTGTGGAGCAGGCAGAAGCCTTGCCCTCCTGGACGGCACTGCAGCCACCCAAGTTGTGGCTACAGATCTGAACCTCCCTGTGTTCTTGGGGGACTGGGAGCAGGCAGGAGCCCTGTCCTCCCAGGTGCTGCGACAGCTGCCCAAAATGTGGCTGCAGACCCAGCCTCCCACTCCACAGAGCAGGCAGGAGCCCTGCCCCGCTGGGCACAGCTGCAGCTGCCCAAACCACACCTGCAGACTCAGGCATTCCTGCACTCTTGGGGGCCCAGGAAGACCACTCCCATCCTTGTAGACTCGGAAGTGCCCACTTCCACTGCCTGGCTTCTCCCTGCTGTCAACTACCACTCCAATCTTGGAGCAAAGTTGTGTCTGAGCCCAGGTGCCATGAACAGCAGCAGGAGGTGGACAGATGCCTGGGTGGAAGGGGGCAGGTCCCTGGTGAGGCCTCACCTCAGGCCAGGGAGGGCATGAAGGCTGGGGGCTGGGCTGCCAGTCCCATGGACTGGAGTGGGAACTTGTGGTGCCTTTTCCAGACCCGCCCATGACCACCCTTGGCCCAATCAGCATGCACTTCCTCCCTTCTGAGGCCCATAAAAGCCCTGGGCCCGGTCAGAGCTGAGCAGATAACAGGACAACCAGCTAAAGAGAAGAGCTATCCTTTCTACCTTGAGCTTCAGAGACCTGCAGAGACATTGGGACTACCGGCTGCAAGAGGACCAACCCAATCCAGGGCTTCCTCTCTGCTAGGAGCTGGGCAGATGCAGGGATGACCTGAACACTCATCAGGATGACCTGCCAGCAGAGAGGAGCCATCCACTCCAGGCCTCGTCTCTGCTGAGAAATGCAGAGGGGATGACTTGCCTACAGAGAGGAGCTGCCCACTGCAGGTCTCCTCTGAGCTGTTCTAACACTCAGTAAGGCTCCTCTTCGTCTTGCTTACCCTCCACTTGTCTGTGTACCTCATCCTTCCTGGATGCAGGACAAGAACTCGAGCAAAGGTGCCACCAGACACAGAGGTTTCTGGACACAAAAGCACACCCCAAAGATCCCGTAACACTACAGATTTGAGAAACTTGATGGATGCCAAGCAGGAAAACACCAGACCAAAGTTCAGTATTATCAAATTGCTAATATCAGAGAGAGAAAACCTCTTGTCAAAAGCAATGCACAAAAGAAGAAAAGGAACAGCATTTCTAAAATGCGAAATAAAAATATCAATCTAGAATTCCATGCCCAGTTAAAATGTTCTTAAAAAATGAAAACAAAAACAAAGATTCTTTTCTTCCTGAGAAACACAAGTAAGAGAATTAGTTGCCAACAGATCTATACTAAAAGAAATATTAGGCTGGGTGCGGTGGCTCATGCCTATAATACCAACACTTTGGGAGACCAAGGCAGGTAGATCACGAGGTCAGGAGTTCAAGACAAGTGTGGTCAACATGGTGAAACCCTGTCTCTACTAAAAATACAAAAATTAGCAGGGTGTGGTGGCACAGGCCTGTAATCCCAGCTATTCGGAAGGCTGAGGTAGGAGAATTGCTTTAACCCTGGAGACGGACATCGCAGTGAGCCAAGATCATGCCATAGCACTCCAGCCTGGGTGACAGAGTGAGACTCTGCCTCCAAAAAAAAAAAAAAAAAGAAAGAAATATTAAATGAACTTATTCAGGCAAAAAGATAATACTGGATAAAAACTTGAATATATGAAATATAATGAAGAGCACTAGACATAGCAAATAAAAAAAAAAAAAAAACGGGCCAGGTGTAGTGGTTCATGCCTGTAATCCCAATACTTTAAGAGAGTAAGGCAGGAGAATCGCTTGTGCCCAGGAGTTCACAACCACCCTGCTAAACATAGCGAGACCCCATCTCTACAAAAATTAAAAAAATAAAAAACAAATGTTTTCTCATTTTAAAATGTATGTGATTAAGAGGGTCAATTCATCAAGAACATGTAACAATCCAAAATTTGTGTATGCCTCTAATAACATAGCTTCAAAACACATGGGAAAAAAGTATGGAACTCAAGAAGGGACAAATTAAAACGTGAACCTAAGGGGCCAGGCACAGTGGCTTATGCCTATAATCCGAGCACTTTAGGAGGCCGAGGTGGGAGGATCACTCACTTGAGATCAGGAGTTCGAGACCAGACGACAACATGGAGAAACCCCGTCTCTACTAAAAATATAAAAAATTAGCCAGGCGTGGTGGCATGCACCTGTAATCCCAGCTACTTGGGATGCTGAGACAGATGAATCCCTTGAACCCAGGAGGCAGAGAATGCAGTAAGCTGAGATGGAGCTACTGCACTCCAGCCTAGGTGACAGAGCAAGACTCTGTCTCAAAAAAAAAAAAAAGTTAGTCTAAGGGTATATAAGACTGGATCTCTATCAATCCACTTTAACTGACATTTATAAAATGAGTTAAGTACATGAAATGGATAAATTCCTTGAAAAACACAAACTACCAAAAATCACTCATGAAGAAATAGATAACTTGATAGTCAATGTATCTATTTAATAAATTGAATGTGTAGGTTAAGACCTTCCCACAAAGAAAACTCCAGGCCAAGATGACTGCACTAATGAATTATACTAAACATTTAAGAAAAAATAATTTTGGCCTAGCATGACAGCTCATGCTTCTAACTCCAGCACTTTTGGAGGCCAAGGCAGATAGACCATTTTGAGCCTGAAAGTTCAAGACTACTCTCTAAAAAAAAATAAAGGAAAATAAAACAGTATTAATAAAAGAAAGAAAAGAAAAAAGAGTAAAGAAATAAAAAATTAGCTGGGCTTTGTGGTATGCGCCGATATCCCAACAACTCAGGAGGCTGAGGCAAGAGGATGACATGAGCCCAAGGGGTTGACGCTGCAGACAGCCATGATCACGCCACTGCACTTCAGGCTGGACAACAGAGTGAGATCCTGTCTGGAAGAAGCATTTCTCAACTCATTTATAAAGCCGATAGTATATATCATATGCTGATCTCAAAACTAGACAAAGGCATTACAAAGAAAACTACAGATCAATATCCCTTATGACCATAGATACAAACATCCTTAAAATTTAAAAATTTTGGCCAGGCGTGGTGGCTCACGCCTGTAATCCCAGCATTTTGGGATGCTGAGGTGGGTGGATCATGAGGTCAAGAGATCAAGAGCATCCTGGCCAAAATGGTGAAACCCCATCTCTACTGAAAACACAAAAATTAGCTGGGCATGGTGGCGTGCACCTATAGTCCCAGCTACTTAGGAGGCTAAGGCAAGAGAATCGCCTGAATCGGGAGGCGGATGTTGCAGTGAGCCGAGATTGCACCACTGCACTTCAGCCTAGCGGCAGAGTGAGACTCTATCTCAAAAAATTAAATTAAATTAAATTTAAAAATTTTAGCATATTGAAAGGATAACACAATCATACCCACGTGGAGTTTATCTCACTAAAAAAATCAATCAGTGTAATTCACTAGATTAACAGACTAAAAGAGAAAAATATATAATCTTCACAAAAGAGGCAAAGAAAGCAGTTCACAAAACCCACCGTTTAGTCTAAATAAAAACTCAAAGCAAACTGAAAATTGATGGAAACTCCCTCAGCCTGGTAAGAGGTGCAAATCCAGCCCTCCACATCCATGAGTTGAACCAACTGGTGATTGAAGATGCTTCTTAAAAAATTAAAATTTAAAAACCCAATATAACAATAAAAGGTAATACAAATGTTTAAAATATAGCGTAACAGCTATTTACATAGCATTACCACTGCATTAGATGTTATAAGGGATGATCTACAGTATATGGGATGATATGCATAAGTTATATATCAATACTACAGCATTTCTGGGGTTTTATTTTGAGACAGAGTTTCACTCTTGTCGCCCAGGCTGGAAGGAAATGGCGCAGTCTTGGTTCACCGCAACCTCAGCCTCCCGGGTTCAAGTAATTCTCCTGCCTAAGCCTCCCAAGTAGCTGGAATTACAGGTGCCCACCACCACGCCCGGCTAATTTTTTTTTTTTGAGATGGAGTTTTGCTCTTGTTGCCCAGGCTAGAGTGCAATGGCACGATCTCGGCTCACCGCAACCTCTGACTCCAGGGTTCAAGTGATTCTCCTGCCTCAGCCTCCTGAGTGGCTGGGATCACAGGCATGTGCCACCACGCTGGGTTAATTTTGTGTTTTTGATAGAGATGGGGTTTCTCCATGTTAGTCAGGCTGGTCTCTAACTCTTGAGCTCATGTGATCTGCCTGCCTCAGCCTCCCAAAGTGCTGGGATTACAGGCGTGAGCCACCATGCCTGGCCTTTTTCGTTTCGCTCTTGTTGCCCAGGTTGGAGTGCAATGGCACAATCTTGGCTCACCACAACCTCCACTTCCCGGGTTCAAGCAATTCTCCTGTCTCAGCCTCCCGAATAGCCGGGATTACAGGTATGTGCCACCATGGCTGGATAATTTTGTATTTTTTAGTAGAGATGGGGTTTCTCCATGTTGATCAGGCTGGTCTCAAACTCCCAACCTCAGGTGTTCTGCCTGCCTCGGCCTCATGAAGTGCTGGGATTGTGAGCCACCACATCTGACCTAATTTTTGTAGTTTTAGTAGAGTCAGGGTTTCACCATGCTGGCCAGGCTGGTCTCAAACTCCTGATCTCAGGTGATCTGCCTGCCTCAGCCTCCCAAAGTGCTGGGATTACAGGTGTGTGCCACTGTGCCTGGCTACTACAGCGTTTTTCAATCAGGGACTTGATCATCCTTGAATTCTGGTATCCACAGATGTCCTAAAACCAATCCCCCATGGACACTGAGGGACGACTGTGTATCACAACAAACAGTGAAAGACTGACTGCTTTTCCCTCACCACTCTTACATGACATACTACTGGAGGTACTAGTCAGTGCAATAAGGCAAGAAAAAGAAAAGGTAGAAGGATTAGGAAAGAAGAAATAGACTGGGCGCAGTGGCTCACACCTGTAATCCCAGCACTTTGGGAGGCCAAGGCAGGTGGATCACAAGGTCAGGAGTTCGAGACCAGTCTGGTCGACATAGTGAAACCCCATCCCTACTAAAAACACACACACAAAAAAAAAAATTAGCCAGGCATGGTGATGTGCGCCTGTAGTCCCAGCTACTCAGGAGGCTGAGATAGAGAATTGTGTGAACCCGGGAGGCAGAGGTTGCAGTAAGCCAAGATCACACCATCACATTCCTGCCCAGGCAGCAGTGCAAGACTCTGTCTCAAAAAAAAAGAAGAAGAAGAAATAAAATGATTACATATGTAAAACAATTAAAACATTAAATATTAATGTTTAATATTGGGGTAAACATTAAATTTAATATGTTAGAAATAAATTTGGCAAAATACATGGCCTGAGCACTGAAAAGTACTGATGAAAGACTTTTAAAAGTACCTGAATCCTGGGGAGGTGTACCAGGTTCATGGATGGGACAGCCCCATGGGGTTAGGGTGTCATGGCTCCACTATCTTCCTTTCCAATCCTATTCCCTTCACTCCCTCCACAGGTGCTAATCCCAAAAGCAGTCCCCAGTAAACTTCCTAAAGACAAAATAAACTCAGAGTCCGCTTCCCAGAGAACTCAACACAAATAGCAACTAATAATATACATTGTATGCCTGGCGAAGTGGCTCACGCCTGTAATCTGAGCACTTTGGGAGGCAGAGGCAGGTGGATCATGAGGTTAGGAGTTTGAGACCATCCTGGCCAATATGGTGAAACCCCATCTCTACTAAAAATACAAAAGTTAGCTAGGCGTTGTGGCACGCACCTGTAGTCCCAGCTACTCAAGAGGCTAAGGCAGAAGAATTGCTTGAACCCAGGAGGCAGAGGCTGCAGCGAGCCTAGATCGTGCCACTGCACCCTAGCCTGGGTGACAGAGCGAGACTCCATCTCAAAATAACAATAATAATAATAATAATATACATTGTAAAGGATGTAATTATTGTAATCAAAATGGCAGGCAGCTAGATAACCAGCAACATGCTGACCAGAGCCATTTACCTACCACAGCCTAACCACACATTCACACACTGAAGGCTTGGAGGAAACACCTGGTTACTCCAACACGTGCTGGGAAGCTGCTCATTTGAAGAATCCTTCTTAACACAATCAGATATGATCATACGATGTTGCCATCTTCAACAGCTTTTGACCTACACAAAACTAAAGTTTCATGTGTTCAACTTTCTACTTCCATTGAGTCCTATCTTAACCCAACAAAACATCTCTGAAGCCAATGAGTACCCACTTTTCGATCACACCATCTCTCTGATCTAAGAGTGGAGAGACGTGTTATTTCTAAGTCAATGTTCCAAGTTTAAGCCTAATTGGAGGACATTTTCTAGAATATTTCATGGGACCTAAATATAGCAATCAGAGAATCCCAAACAATTTTTTGCCAAATTCTCCGACCTTGGCTCATTAACTGGCTCTGATGCTCTGCCACCCCTTCACAGCTCACTGACCCACACTCTCTCCAGAACTAAGCTAACCACTGCTTCTATCATCCCCATTCTCTGGCTGTCTTGAGGGCTCCACTTCTTCATGCTCCCCTCCAACTGCGGGACACCCCAAGACGCATTACCCTCTACATGCTATCCTTTGAACTCCTCATTCTCTTCCCTCAGTTTCCATTATAATCCCTCTGTAGCTAAGTCCCAATTCTCTACCCTAACCACCTCTCTCCCAAATGCCAAGTTTACCTCACTTTACAAATGCCAGATGGATATTCCTTGGATGGGGTTCCCTCACCTCAATCACAGTGGTACTCTCCTCTCCAAATCACTTTTCCCAATCTCCACATGCACTTGCATTGTGCATCTATTTCTGTCCGCAGCACATGCCATTCTGCCCTCGACCCCCAGGTCAGATATGGAATGCTCCCAGGGTCCCCTCCTCATGGGCCCCAGGTCTCCACCACCGTCCATCCCATCCAGGGCACCTCAGCGTCAGCTCTGCAGCACCTGTTCCCACAAGCCTTAATGGCCTCTTACAAATTCAAGGCTGATTTCCCTCTTGCTGGCCTCTGGTTAAATAACATAAGATTATTCATGCTTTCAGCCTTTCTTCCCCTAACCTTATCTCACCCTACTACCAGATTCAGGAATCTCCCAAAAAGCCAGCCAAGGTCACATCACTTTCATTGTGGTAAGCATTCAGTGGTGCCCTTGAATAAAGGGACACTCCTTGCACAAGCACGTTCCCTGGACCCGTACTGTGCAATGCATGAGTCACTTGTCACTGTGGTTATTTAAATTAATTAAAATTGAGGAACATTTAACACTCAGTCTTGCTAGCCATGATTCAGTGCTCAGCAGCCACACATGGGACAGCAGGCTCCAGAACACACTTCTCTCAGGATCTTGGTCCAGACTGGCTTCCTACGTCTTCTCTGTTCCAGTAAAAAACACTGAGGCTGTTCACAGCATCAGAGTAGAACTCAGACCTCATTTTAGGTTCCACATTCAACCAATTTTCCTTTGTCTCCAGCAACAGTGTTGCTCACCATTCCTTTTCCAGTCAAACACGGGCGACCCTATGATCTGCCTGGAGTCCAAGGCCCTGCAGCTCTTCCTACCAGCTCCACCTCAGGGACAAGACTGCTCAGAGGACACCCCTGGGGTGACACCAGCCCAATCCTATGCATCCCCCATCATGGCTGCACGCAGCTCTCTCAGCACTGCCGTGAAAACACAAGCAGTCCAACACAGGGTCCCAGCAGCTTCACTCACTCCTAGACCACCAGGGCCCCTTCACACACATGGAGTGTGGATCAGATGAGGCCATTCCACTCTACACACACGAGGCTCCCAAAGCTCTGAGAGCAAAATCTCAGCCTCTCCCCGGCTCCTCTTTGCTCGTCTTCATGCACGACATTCCTGCTAGGCCAGCACAGAGGCGGGCTCCACACGCCAGCCCCTGGCCTCAGGCTCTTTCCTTCTAACAGGAATAGCACACTCACTCCTGTGATATTCTCAAATCTCTCAGGCCCATGCTTACTTGGCAAACACCTGTGGTTAACCTAGCACTCCCCATTCCACTCCTGCTGCTAAACACACCCAGAGGAAAACAGCCTCTAACCAGCCTTCCCTTTCTCCCCTCCCAATCGTCACACCAGCCCAAGGCCTAAGGCCACCTGGCTACCCCAACACCCTCCCCAGCCCATTTCACACTTTGTCTGCAATTTCCAGCAACTCCTCCTCCATCCTCAGCTTCCACTGAGAGCCTGCCTTCTTCTTCCCTGAAAACAGCTTCAGAAGGGAACTTCCACAGATCCCAAGGACCACACATGCCCTCTCCTGCCTGCCGCCCTGCACTCCCCAGACACAGCCCAGCAAACCTCTCAGAATTCTACATGACTCTTCCTTCCCCTCTATGATGAGTCCCATCGGCACCAAACTGGCCACCATTTCTTGTATCTTAAAAAAATATGTGAACAAGTGGGGCACGGTGGCTCATGATGGTAATCCCAGCACTTCGGGAGGCCGAGGCGGGTAGATCATGAGATGAGGAGATCAAGACCATCCTGGCTAACACAGTGAAATCCCATCTCTACTAAAAAAAATACAAAAAATGAGCCAGGCGTGGTGACACGTGCCTGTAGTCCCAACTACTCAGGAGGCTGAGACAGGAGAATCGCTTGAACCCGGGAAGTGGAGGTTGTGGTGAGCCGAGATCGCGCCACTGCACTCCAGCCTGGGCCACAGAGTGAGACTCTGTCACACACACACAAAAAGGTGAACAAATAACTTCTATTGCCCCTTTGCAGCAAATACCCTTAAAAGCAGCATCTGTGCTGCCTTTACTTTTTTGGTTCCAATTTCTCTTAAATCCATTCTAGTTGTATTTTACACTCTCCACATCTGCTCTTCAGATCACCAGTGACCCCGACAATTAGCCCCCTGCAGTTTCCCTCTGCTTCCCTGAACTCACAGTAGACCAGACCACTACCGTTCCCCATTACCCACCTTGGACCACTCCCCCTCCCCATTATCCACCTTGGACTGCTCCCCTCTCTCCATTATTCATCTTGGACCGTTCCCCGATCCCCATTATCCACCTTGGACTGCTCCCCTCTCCCCATTATCCACCCTGGACCACTCCCTCTCCCCATTATCCACCTTGGACCGCTCCCTCTCCCCATTATCCACCTTGCACCGCTCCCCTCTCCCCATTATCCGCCTTGGACCGCTCCCCTCTCCCCATTATCCACCTTGGACCGCTCCCTCTCCCCATTATCTGCCTTGGACCACTCCCCTCTCCCCATTATCCACCTTGGACCGCTCCCTCTCCCCATTATCCACCTTGGACCGCTCCCCTCTCCCCATTATCAACCTTGGACTGCTCCCCTCTCCCCATTATCCACCTTGGACCGCTCCCTCTCCCCATTATCTGCCTTGAACCGCTCCCTCTCCCCATTATCCGCTTTGGACCGCTCCCCTCTCTCCATTATTCATCTTGGACCGTTCCCCGATCCCCATTATTCACCTTGGACCGCTCCCCTTCCCCATTATCCACCTTGGCCCACTCCCCTCTCCCCATTATCCACCTTGGACCGCTCCCGCTCCCTCTCCCCATTATCCGCCTTGAACCACTCCCTCTCCCCATTTTCCGCCTTGGACTGCTCCCCTCTCCCCATTATCCACCTCGGACCGCTCCCCTCTCCCCATTATCCAGCTTAGACCGCTCCCCTCTCCCCATTATCCACCTTGGACCACTCCCCTCTCCCCATTATCCACCTCGGACCGCTCCCCTCTCCCCATTATCCAGCTTAGACCGCTCCCCTCTCCCCATTATCCACCTTGGACCACTCCCCTCTCCCCATTATCCACCTTGGACCGCTCCCCTCTCCCCATTATCCACCTTGGCCCACTCCCCTCTCCCCATTATCCAGCTTAGACCGCTCCTCCTCCCCATTATTCACCTTGGACCATCCCTCTTCCTTGGTTAACCTTCCTCACTTGGCCTCTTGGTCACTAAAGCCTCTGTGTTGCTATAAAAGAATACCCGGATCTGGGTAAATTATTATTATTTTTTTTTTGAGCCGGAGTTTCGCTCTTGTTACCCAGGCTGGAGTGCAATGGTGCGATCTCGGCTCACCGCAACCTCCGCCTCCTGGGTTCAGGCAATTCTCCTATCTCAGCCTCCTGAGTAGCTGGGATTACAGGCACGCGCCACCATGCCCAGCTAATTTTTTTTTTGTATTAGTAGAGACGGGGTTTCACCGTGTTGACCAGGATGAGTCTCGATCTCTTGACCTCGTGATCCACCCGCCTCAGCCTCCCAAAGTGCTGGGATTACAGGCTTGAGCCACCGCGCCTGGCCGTAAATTATTTTTTTTAAAAAAAGGTTTATTTGGCTCACAGTTCTGCAGACTGTACAGGAAGAACAGCACCAGCAGCTGCTTCTGGGGAGGCCTCAGAAAGCTTCCACTCCTGGCAGAAGGGAATGAGAGCTGGTGTGCAGAGATCACACAATGAGAGAGGGAGCAAGAGAGAGACGGCTCTCGAGGGAACTGAGTGAGAAGTCACTCCTGAGAGAACGGACCACGCCACTCATGAGGGAGCCACCCCATGTCTTAAACACCTCCCACCAGGCCCCTCCTCCAACACAAGACTTGGCGGGGCTGAGCAAACTGTAGCCAACTACAACGGCCTCCTTCCTGCTCCCGGACCTCACGTGTGACAGGAGGCTCCATGCTCAGCCCGGGGCATCCTCTCCAGCTACACTCATTCCCCGGGAGGTCTCCCCTAGGCTCAGGCGGGCCCTTTATCTCTACGCCCAGGACTCCCCAACTGACACTCCACAGACAACTTCTCCTGACCACCATCTCCAATGCTTCAGGCTTGTAAATGCAGGATGTCCAAACTGAACTCCTGGGCTTCCACCAGGAAACCTTATTGCTTAACTTCAAAATAGGTCCAGAAAACTCAATAAGCAAGATTAAAATAAATGAGGAGCCGGGTGCAGTGGCTCACGCCTGTAATTCCAGCACTTTGGGAGGCCAAAGTGGGCAAATTACTTGAGGCCAGAAGTTTAAGACCAGTCTGGCCAACATGGTAAAACCTCACCTCTACTAAAAATACAAAAATTAGCCGGGCATTGGGGCATGTGCCTGTAGTCCCAGCTACTTGAGAGGCTGCGGTGGGAGGATTGCTTGAACCCTGGAGGCAGAGGCTGCAGTGAGCTGGGATCGTGCCACTGCACTCTAGCCGGGTGACAGAGTGAGACTTTGTCTCAAACACACACACACATAAAAACTATTTCCAGATTCTAACAGCCTATCACCTCCACCACTGCGACCTGGGTAGAGACTGGGCGGCTGTGGTCAGCTCGTAACTGGTCCTCTCCTCCCTCCCTCCACACAGCAGCCAGCAGGATCCTTTTAAAACAGGCAAGGCAGCAGTTTTCTCTGGCTTTGGGTAGTGGCCACTGCCCAACTTTGGCTTCCATTCCACGGAGGGCGAGGCCACGTGAACAGTTCCCCCAGGACTCCGCCACTTCTCGCCTCATGACATGGCCGCTGGCCCCAGAGCCGGGCCATCCAACATGTGGTGGTGGGAGATGGAGCTGCAGGGCTCAGCCACGGTGATATAGTTTGGCTGTATCCCCACCTAAATCTCAATTTGAATTGTATCTCCCACAATTCCCAGGTGTTATGGGAGGGACCTAGGAGGAGGTAATTAAATCACATGGGCTGGTCTTTCCTGTGCTATTCTCGTGATAATGAATAAATATCATGAGATCTGATGGGTTTATCAGGGGCTTCTTCCTCATTTTCTCTTGCCACCACCATGTAAGAAGTGCCTTTCGGCCGGGTGCGGTGGCTCACGCCTGTAATCCCAGCGCTTTGGGAGGCCAAGGCAGGAGGATCACCTGAGGACAGGAGTTCTAGAACAGCCTGACCAACATGGAGAAAACCCATCTCTACTAAAAATACAAAATTAGTCAGGTGTGGTGGCACATGCCTGTAATCCCAGCTACTGGAGAGGTTGAAGCAGGAGAATCGCTTGAACCCAGGTGGCAGAGGTTGTGGTGAGCCGAGATCAGGTCATTGCACTCCAGCCTGGGCGACAAGAGCAAAACTCCATCTCAAAAAAAAAAAAACGTGCCTTTCACCTCCCACTATGATTCTGAGGGCTCCCCAGCCATGTGGAACTGTAAGTCCAATTAAACTACTTTTGATTCCTAGTCTTGGGTATGTCTTTATCAACAGCATGAAAATGGACTAATACAGTAAATTGGTACCCTTGAGTGGGGTGTTGCTGGAAAGATACCTGAAAATGCGGAAGTGACTTTGGAACCGGGTAACAGGCAGAGGTTGGAACAGCTTGGAAAGCTCAGAAGAAGACAGGAAAATGTGGGAAAGTTTGGAACCTCCCAGAGACTTGTTGAATGGTTTTGACAAAAATGCTGATAGTGACAACAATAAGGTCCAGGCTGAGGTGGACTCAGATGGAGATGAGGAACTTGTTGGGAACTGGAGCAAAGGCGACTCGTTATGTTTTAGCGAAGAGATCTGTGGAACTTTTTTTTCTTTGAGACGGAGTCTTGCTCTGTTGCCCAGGCTATAGTGCAGTGGCACGATCTCAGCTCACAGCATCCTCCACCACCCGGGTTCAAGCGATTCCCCTGCCTCAGCCTCCTGAGTAGTTGGGACTATAGGTGTGTGCCACCATGCCTGGCTAATTTATTTTTGTATTTTAGTAGACACGGGGTTTCACCACGTTGGCCAGGATGATCACGATCTCCTGACCTTGTGATCCGCCCACCTTGGCCTCTCAAAGTGCTGGGATTAAGGCGTAAGCCACCGTGCCTGGCCGATCTGTGGAACTTTGAACTTGAGAGTGATAATTTAGGGTATCTGGTGGAAGAAATTCCTAAGCAGCAAAGCATTCAAAAGGTGACTCAGGTGCTGTTAAAAGCATTCTGTTTTAAAAGGGAAACAGAGTATAAAAGCTAAGAAAATTTGCAGCCTGATGATGCAGTAGAAAAGAAAAACTCATTTTCTGAGGAGACATTCAAGTCTTGTATAAGTAGCATGAAGCTGAATGTTAATCCCCAAGACCGTGGGAAAAATGTCTCCAGGCCATGTCAGAGACCTTCATGGTATGCCCTCCCATCACAGGGCCGGAGGCCCAGGAGGGCCAGGCCCAGGGTCCCGGTGCTGTGTGTGGCCTAGGGACTTGGTTCCCAGGGTCCCCAGCCTCTCCCCCTCCACGGCTGAAAGAGACCAACACAAGGCTCAGGCTGTGGCTTCAGAGGGTGGAAGCCCCAACCCTTGGCAGCTTCCATGTGGTGCTGAGCCTGCAGGTGCACAGAAGTCAAAAATTGAGGTTTGGGAACCTCTGCTTAGATTTCAGAAGATGTATGGAAATGCCTGGACGCCCAGGCAGAAGTTTGCTGTAGGGGTGGGGCCCTCATAGAGAACCCTTGCTAGGGCAGTGCAGAAGGGAAATGTGGGGTCGGAGCCCCCACACAGAGTCCCTACTGGGGCATGGCCTAGTGGAACTGTGAGAAGAGGGCCACCATCCTCCAGACCTCAGAATGGTAGATCCACCGACAGCCTGCACCGTGTACCTGAAAAAGCTACAGACACTCAACACTAGCCTGTGAAAGCAGCTGAGAGGGAGGCTGTACCCTGCAAAGCCACAGAGACGGAGCTGCCCAAGACCATGGGAACCCACCTCTTGCAGCAGCGTGACCTGGATGTGAGACCTGGAGTGAAAGGAGATCATTTTGGAGCTTTAAAACTTGACTGCCCTGCTGGATTTCAAACTTACACGGGACCTGTAACCCCTTTGTTTTGGCCAATTCCTCCCATTTGAATGGCTGTATTTACCCAATGCCTGTACCCCCATTGTATCTAGGAATTAACTAGCTTGCTTTTGATTTTACGGGCTCATAGGCAGAAGGGACTTGCCTTGTCTCAGATGAGACTTTGGACTGTGGACTTCTGGGTTAACGCTGAAATGAGCTAAGACTTTGGAGGACTGTTGGGAAGGCATGACTGGTTTGGAAATGAGAGGACATAAGTTTTGGAGGGGCCAAGGGTAGAATTATATGGTTTGGCTGTGTCCCCACCAAAATCTCAACGTGAATTATATCTCTCAGAATTCCTACATGCTGTGGGAGGGACCCAGGGGGAGATAATTGAATTATAAGGGCCGGTCTTTCCTGTGCTAATCTTGTGACAGTGAATAAGTCTCATGAGATCTGATGGGTTTATCAGGGGGCTTCCACTTTTTCTTCTTCCTCATTTTCTCTTGCCGCTGCTGCTGTGTGAAAAGTGTCTTTCACCTCCCGCCATGACTGAGGGCTCCCCAGCCATGTGGAACTGTAAGTCCAATTAAACTTTTTCTTTCCCGTCTTGGGTATGTCTTTATTAGCAGCATGAAAATGGACTAATACACATGGCTAAGGAGATCAGTGCTGGACAACACCTGGAATGCTCTCACTCTCACAGCAAGTCCCCAAGACAGTGCTCAAAGCAACCTGAGCAGACCTCTGCCCGCCTCCTGTGAAAAAGAGGAAGAGAAAATGCCTGCTGAGGGAAATGTCCAAGCGTCTCCTCCTTGGTCCATCCCTTGGAACCTTTGTACACTTTGCTTAAGAAACGGTGGAACCTTCACACTCAAAGCCAAGTTTCTGCTACAGATTAATTTTTCCATAAAACTGTTTTGAACCAATCAATAATTTTAAGGTTTTGTTTACTCTAAATATAAGAGTTCAGATTCACATTCTATTAAAATTTATCCCTAAAGGGAAAAAGAAACAGACAAGGCAGATGCAGGACCCCGATGCTCCAAGCCCACTGCATCCCCACTGCCTGTCCTCTGGCTGCCCGGACGCCCTCCTGCTCCTGCCTCACAGGCTGCCCTCCAGCACTGCAGGATCCCTCTGACCTCCCTTCAGTCTTTGCACTAGCCACTTCCTCTGCCTGCAATCCTACCCCCACAAATGGTTTACTTCCTTCACCTGCCCAAATGAAGGGTCTTTGTGACTGAGGCCCATCTGATCCCGCCCCCTTCCCAATGCCTGGGCCCTCCTTCATCCTATCTCTGCAGCACTGACACTACCAACTACTGCCGACATCACATGTCACGTGTCTGCTTTTCCCTGCCCTGGGAGAACATAAGGTCCAAGAGAGCAGGGGCTTGGCCTGTCGTCTTCCCTGTGACGTCCCAGCACCTGGGACAGCTTCTGTGTACACTAAGTCTCAATAAGCAAAGTGTTACACCCTGAGGTCAGGGAGATGACAGGACAGGAGAGGAAGTGTGACTGTGGTGAAGAGGAGACTGTGGCTCAGGAGTCAAGGCACCTGGACTTGAATCCTGGCTCTGCCCACTAGTTGTGTGACCCTGGCGGGTCACAGCCCTCTCCAGCCTTGGTTTCCTCATCTATTAAATAGGACCAAGAGCACCCACTGCATGCATTGCTCCGAGGTATAAATTATATAAAAACACAGAATGTGTTCAGAACATACACATCAGATTACAGCAACAATGCTAACAGCAATGAAAATGGGCAACATTTATCTTCAAAACATTTTTCGGCTTGGTGTGGTGGCTCACACCTGTAATCCCAGCACTTTGGGAGGCCAAGGCGGGTGGATCATGAGGTCAGGAGTTCGAGACCAGCCTGACCAACATGGTGAAACCCTGTCTCTACTAAAAATACAAAAAATTAGCTGAGCATGGTGTTCCATGCCTGTAATTCCAGACACTCAGGAGGCTGAGGTAGGAGAATCGCTTGAACCCGGGAGGCAGAGGTTGCGGTGACCGGAGATCACGCCATTGCACTCCAGCCTGGGCAACAAGAGCAAAATTCCATCTCAAAACAAAAACAAAAACAAAAAACGTTTTTCCTAGATGTTATGGACAGTGACGGTTTCTTCTGACAAGGCAATGTTCAAACCATCGAGTGAGCTGAAAATGCCAGTATGTGCTTCATGGAATTGTGTTCACAGCCTTTTTTTTTTTTTAACCTCCATTCGGGACTCAAAAAAGCGAGTGAATTCTTGGTCCCCTAAAAACTGGCACACTAGAGGACAGAACAGAAGTTATATTTGTTTCCTCCTCATTTTTTCAGAAAGGAAATGTTAAGGCCAGGTGTAGTGGCTTACACCTGTAGTCCCAGCACCCTGGGAGGCCAAGGCGGAAGGATCACATGAGCCCAGGAGTTCAGACCCGCCTGGGCAACACTGCAAAACCCTGTCTCTACAAAAATACAACAATTAGTTGAGCACGGTGGCATGCATCTGTAGTTCCAGCTAACTACTCAGGAAGCTGAGGTGGGAGAATAGCTTGAGCCCAGGAGGTTGTGAATCAAAATCACACCACTGTACTCCATCATAGGTGATGAGTGCATTGAGACTGTCTCAACACAAAACAAAAAATGAAAACAAATACTTAGCAGGAACAGAAGTATTTTTTTAGAAGACTCATTAGCAATGAAAAAACCTGAAAATAAGATTAAGAAAACAATTCCATTTAGAATAACATCAGAAAGAATAAAATATTTAGGAATCAATTTAACAACAGAAATGCACTTATATACTGAAAACTGCAAAACATTGTTGAAAGAAATTAAAGAAATTCTAAATAAATGGTAAAAACATCTCATGTTCATGGAATGAAAGATAACATTAGTAAGATGGCAGAACACTCCACACTGATCAACAGAATTCAACAGATCCTTATCAAAGACAAGCTTGCTGCATAAAAAAACAAACAACAAAAACTGTTGTTTCTGTTGTGGGATTACAGGCATGAGTGCAGTGGCTCAAACCTGTAATCTCAGCACTTGGGAGGCTAAGGTGAATGGATCACGAGGTCAGGAGATCAAGACCATCCTAGCTAACACAGTGAAACTCTATCTCTATTAAAAATACAAAAAAGGCCGGGCGCGGTGGCTCAAGCCTGTAATCCCAGCACTTTGGGAGGCCGAGGCGGGTGGATCACGAGGTCAAGAGATCGAAACCATCCTGGTCAACATGGTGAAACCCCGTCTCTACTAATACAAAAAATGAGCTGGGCATGGTGGCGCGTGCCTGTAATCCCAGCTACTCAGGAGGCTGAGGCAGGAGAATTGCCTGAACCCAGGAGACGGAGGTTGCGGTGAGCCAAGATTGCGCCATTGCACTCCAGCCTGGGTATCAAGAGCGAAACTCTGTCTCAAAAAAAAAAAAAAAAATACAAAAAATTGGCCGGGCGCGGTGGCTCACGCCTGTAATCTCAGCACTTTGGGAGGCCGAGGCGGGTGGATCACAAGGTCAAGAGATCGAGACCCTCCTGGTCAACATGGTGAAACCCTGTCTCTACTAAAAATACAAAAATTAGCTGGGCATGGTGGCGCGTGCCTGTAATCCCAGCTACTCAGGAGGCTGAGGCAGGAGAGAATTGCCTGAACCCAGGAGGCGGAGGTTGTGGTGAGCTGAGATCGCGCCATTGCACTCCAGCCTGGGTAACAAGAGCGAAACTCCGTCTCAAAAAAAAAAAAAAATACAAAAAATTAGCCAGGCGTGGAGGCACGTGCCTGTAGTCCCAGCTACTCAGGAGGCTGAGGCAGGAGAACCTCTTGAATCCAGGAGGCGGAGGTTGCAGTGACCTGAGATCATGCCATTACACTTCCCACTCTGAGATCATGGGAAGACTCCTGGCCTCAAGCAATCTTCCCACCTCAGCCACCCGAAGTGTTGGGATTATAAGCCACTGTGCCTTGCTGACATTTCTATCTTCATACATTGTTTTATACCGTCTGATATACATTTAGGTGTTGATCCATTCTGAGTTAGTTTTGTTCATGTGTGAGGTAGCGTCCTGCTTTGCTTTTTGAATGTGGCCGCCTGGCACTAGGTGCTGGAGAGACTGTTCTGTCTTTGTGTCACTGAATTGTCTTCGCACCTTTGTCAAAAATTACTTGATTGTAAATTTAAGGGCTTATTTCTGGACTCAATTCTGTGCTGTTGTCCTCATACCCAAGCCGCATTGCCTTAATTATGGTAGCTTTGTGATAAGTTTCAAGTCAGAAGCTATATCACACTTTGTTCTCTTTTGAAGATTGTTTTGGCTATTCTAGGTCCCTTGAATTTCCATATTAATTTCAGATCAACCTGTCAATTTCCTCAAAAAAGCAAGCTCAGGTTTTTTTGGTTTTTTTTTTTGTTTTTTATTTTTTTGAGACAAGTCTCACCCTGTCAGCCAGGCTGGAGTGCAGTGGCATGATCTTGGCTCACTGCAACCTCCACTTCCCAAGTTCAAATTATTTTCCTGCCTCAGCCTCCTGAATAGCTGGAACTACAGGCATGTGTCACCACACCAAGCTAATTTTTTATATTTTTTAGTAGAGGTGGAGTTTCACCATATTGGCCAGGCTGGTCTTGAACTCCTGACCTCATAATCCACCCACGTCAGCCTCCCGAAGTGCTGGGATTACAGGCATAAGCCATCGTGCCTAGCCAGGAGTAAATCTTTTTTTTGTTGTTTTTTTTTGAGAAGGAGTCTTAACTCTGTTGGCAGGCTGGAGTGCAGTGGCTCAACCTTGGCTCACTGCAACCTCCACTTCCTGGGTTCAAGCGATTCCCCTGCCTCAGCCTCCCGAGTAGCTGGGACTACAGGTGCGTGCCACCACGCCCAGCTAATTTTTTGTATTTTAGTAGAGATGGGGTTTCACCATGTTGGCCAGGATGGTCTCGATCTCCTTACCTCATGATGCACCTGCCTCGGCCTCCCAGAGTGCTAGGATTACACACGTGAGCACCATGCCTGGCCAGGAGTAAATCTTTATGATGTTGGGTTAAGCGATGGTTTCTTAGCTATAACATCAAAGTACAAGCAGCAACAACAACAAAAATAAATTACTTTTATCAAAATTAAAAAGTTTTGTGCTTCAAATGATACCATTAAGAAACATAAAAATGGCCGGGTGCGATGGCTCATGCCTATAATCTCAGTACTTTGGGAGGCCGAGGCAGGTGGATCACAAGGTCAAGAGATCGAGACCATCCTGATCAACATGGTGAAACCCCATCTCTACTAAAAATGCAAAAATTAACTGGGCGTGGTGGTGTGCACCTGTAGTCCCAGCTACTCAGGAGGCTGAGGCAGGAGAATTGTTTGAACCCAGGAGGCAGAGGTTGCGGTGAGCCGAGATCAAGTCATTGCACTCCAGCCTGGGTAACGAGCGAAACTCCATCTCAAAAAAAAAAAAAAAAAAGAAAGAAAGAAACATAAAAATTACAAGGCCTTATGTACTGTAAAAAATAAAGGAAAAAAGCCCCACAGAATAGAACACATTTGTAAATTGTATTTCTATATGGCACTTGTATACAGAACACATAAAAAACACACAAATCAGTCAAAAAGATTAATAGCCCAATTGAAAAACGGGCAAAGGATACGAATAGACATTTCTCCAAAGATGACGGACAAATGGTCAGCAAACACAAGAAAAGATGTTCAACATCATTAGCTACTGAGGAAGTACAAATCAAAACCACCATGAGATGCCACTTCACATCCACTGAGATGGCTTTAACCAAAAGGATGAACAATAACGAGTATCGTCAAGGATGTGCAAACACTGAAACCTTACGTATCACTGTAGGAAGATAGAATGGGGCAGCTGCTTTGGAAAACAGTTTGGTATTTCCTCAAAAGTAAACAGAATTACCACATGACCCAGCAACTACACAAATATTCGTAATAGTCAAATGTGGAGACACTCAAACGCCCAGCAATGGATGAAAGTATAAAGGAAACGGGGTTGACCCGTACAATGGAACATCCTCAGCAATAAAAAGCACTGGGGCTCCGATGCATGCTACAGCACGCTGAGACCAGCTGGCTGTGCCGGGGCTCACCATACCCCTCCCATCATCCTCCCTACTGGGCCCAGTGAGCCTCTCAACCCCAAACCTCTGCCATCTCCCCAAGCCTCAGCCCCACTGTCATTCACCTGAACCACAGGTGGCTCAACCATTTCTGTATTTCCTGTCAGTCTCCTTGATGTGTTCCTGACACAAAAGCCTGGGTGATGCTTCAAGAAGACTATTTTGGGTGGGCCCCTGGTGCAGTCTGGCTGGCTGCCTCACTTGTCCCGCTTCCTGCCCTGCTCTAGGCTCCCTGGGCTCTCACCATAAGGTCCTGCTACCCCAGGGCTGCCATGTGAGCTGATCCCCACCATCTTCTGCAGGCCCCAGATTCAATCTCCCTCCTGGAGGCTTGCCTTCATCTCCTCATCTAAACAAAGCTGTATCCCCGTTCTTCAGAGCACACAGCGCAGTTGCCAACTGTGTGTATCTGTTCCCTGCTCTAGACTCTGAGCTTCAAGAGACAAATGCTTTACCCCTGCACTGCCAGCCCCAGCACCACTGACCGGTGCTCGGTTATGCACGGAATGGGTCAGAAAGGCACGGCCACCCGATCCAGCTCTGACAAAGCCCCCTGGTGCTGCTCCCTCCTCCCACACCAAAGACTCAACCACCCACATGTGCTCACACTCAGGACATGCAGTGCTTCCAGGCCTCGGGGCAGTCGGGCTTCTCCCAATACCCAACCCGGGCCTTCCACAGACCAAACACATGCTAATTAACTCCAGTCTGTAAATCCTAATGTTGGTTCTCCACGTTAGGTGTCTCATCCTTGCAAGAGCCACAGCTGTACGGGGCCCGTGCCAGGCTCTGCAGCATCTCCCAGCCAGTGGCAACGGGTCATCAACAGGCAGATTCTGCAAATGACTTTTTGCCCAAGACTCAGCTGCCAATACCCCTCCTTTCCAGACAAGATACCCCTTCTCCAGAAAGCCTACCTGAACTCCACATCCCTCCTGGCCAGCCACCCTAGGGTTCTCCCTGCGACCCCAGGCACACGACCACCTCTGCTGTCCATAGGATGTTAGCACAACTCACTCCCATGTCCCCCACCAAAGGCCTGGTCTGTCTCCTCCCTGTTGGGGGTATCTAACTGGCAAGTGGCTGGCACAAAAGGCAACAGGAGAGACAGGAGTGAGATGAGTGTGGGTGGGCTTGGCAAACACAGGACCAGGCATGAGAGCCCTGCCAGAGCAATGGAGGCAGGCTCTGCCCAAGTGAGGCTCATCCTAGGCCCCAGTGGCCTTGGGCAGAAAGTCCCACACTGTTCTCGAACCCCATCTGCGATTCCTGCACATGCTACAAGCAAGGGTCTCAGGGACCTTGCAGCATTACCCCCTCCCAGAGGTAGGAATTTTCACACCACAGGTGAATTCTGAATAGAATATAAAAGGCCAACGCAGCTGCAATTAAACAGAAACACAGCACCTAGAGGTTCAGAAGCTGCTCCCGTTTATCAGCAACACACCCAGCAGGCAGTCAGATGTGTAAGTAACAAGAGACCTGTGGGTCGGGAAAACTTCCACTGCAGAGACTTCGGCACAGCCCTGAGTGCCAGGAGGAACACACAGGCCACCACTCTAATTCCAAGGAATGCCTGAAGGAACTATAAGAGAAAACCACTAGGAGTATCTCATGGCAAATAGGAAACTCAAGCCATGAAGGAAGCATCAGCCACTCTGTCTGGATGGTGTTGGGGCCTCTAGTAGTTCAAAGAAATAATCAAGTGAAAAAGCAGGCAAGATGAAAGGAGCATGGCAAGAAAGGAAAACAGACTCAAACGCTGTTGGCCAGACAAGGAGTTCTGGAGCCTGTGTCCAGCATGCTGGCTGGCAGGAGCTGGGGAGACAGTGGTGCTCCCACACCTCACGCGTGTTTACACTGCCATCAACTGTACTCTGAATGGGTTGTCTTAGACCAGCCTGCAAGAGGCTGGTTCATCAGCCTCCTAGCGTTGAAATTAATTTTTTAAACTATTATACACAAATAACACTCAGTAATTTACAGAACCCACTGAGACTCTGCCATGCTTCAGCTTCACAACAACCTTGAACAAATAAGCAGGGCAAGCATCTTATCTACAGCTGAGAGCTCCAGTGCTTAACTGACTTATCTGTGCTCAATCACACAAGCAGTGATTAAGTCAAAGTCTAACTCAAGTCTTCTGCATGGAGACCAGTGTAGCATCTGCTACCATCTGAAACCTGACACTGAACGGGGCCAGGTACAGTGGCTCATGCCTGTAACTCCAGCACTTTGGGAGGCAGAGGCAGGAGGATCACTTGAGCCCAGGAGTTCAAAACCAGCCTGGGTAACATGGTAAAATCCTGCCTCTACCAAAAATACAAAAATTGGCTGGGCAGAACAGTGGCTCATGCCTGTAATCCCAGAACTTTGGGAATCCGAGGCGGGAGGATCACAAGGTTAGGAGTTCGACACCAGCTGGCTAATGTAGTGAAACCTCATCTCTACTGAAAATACAAAAACTTAGCCAGGCATGGTGGTGCACACCTGTAATACCAGCTACTCAGGAGACTGAGGCAGGAGAATCGCTGGAACCTGGGAGGCAGAGGTAGCAGTGAGCCAAGATCATGCCATTGAACTCCAGCCTGGGCAACAGTGTGAGACTCTGCCTCAAAAAAGAAAAACAAGTCAGGCAAGGTGGCTCACGCCTATAATCCCAGCACTTTGAGGGACTGAAGCAGGTGGATCACTTGAGGTGACCAGCCTGACCAAAACAGAGAAACCCCATCTCTGCTAAAAATACAAAATTAGCCGGGCATGGTGGCACATGCCTGTAATCCCAGCTACTCAGGAGGCTGAGGCAGGAGAATCGCTTGAACCCAGAGGTTCAAGCAACAAGCAACAAGAATGAAACTCCATTTCAGAAAAAATAAAAAAGCATTAAAAAAAATTAGCTGGGCATGGTGACATGCACCTGTTGTCCCAGCTACTTGGGAGGCTAAGGGAGGATCACTTTAGCCCAGGAGGCCAAAGATACAGTGAACAGAGATCATGCCACTGCCCTCCAGCCTGGGTGACAGATCGAGAACCTGTCTCAAAAAAAAAGGAAAAAAGAAAAGAAACTGATCAGGGACTCATCACCTTGCCACAGCCCCCAGGAACACATCTGCACCAAGGCCCTCTGCAGGAATAGAGCCTTCTGACCCTCACCGTGGAATGCTCTCTTCTGAAAAATTCTAGTCAGTCTTGTTTTTAACAGCTTCATTGAGATAGAATTCACGTTACATGCAACTCACGCAATTCAAGTGTACAATTTAAGGTTATTTTTAGTATATTCAGATATGTGCAACCTTCACCACAGTCAATTTTAGAATATTTTCATTATGCTAAACGCAATTCAATATCCCTTGGCTGCCATCCCCCAGCCCTTGACAGCCACTAATCTACTTTCTACCTCTACAGATTCACTTCTTCTGGACATTTCACATAAACAGAATTGTCACGGGATCCTTGGGGTGTCACTTCACCAGCCAGAAACTTCTGTGGCCAGTGGTGCCTTCTGCCTGAGTACTGCTCACGCCCACTGGGTTCATTCTGCCCACTCAGCCTGGCAGGCTGCATTCAGCTCACACTACTGGCCCAGATCCTACACCTGCCAAGTGCAAGCCAGGCACAAAGTGACAAGGGGTGTGTAAGCAAGCAAGTGCAGGGTTAGGCCACTGTGCACAGTCAGGCATGCCAGCTGTGGCGGGGCAGGCTACTCCAGGTGCCGGCTCTGTGAGAGGCTGCCACTCGACCAGATGTACTGCACATGGCTTCTGCTGTGGGCCCCTGCATCTGGATGACGGGAACACAGTGGTATCCAGAAGCTTGGAGATGCCAGGAACCACAGAATCCCAAAGGGGGTATCACAGCCCTGGCTTGAGGAGCTCCTAGGTCTGGGCTCCCCACAGGGCTGCAGCTCTTCTCTCCTTTTCATTGCCTGCAATGTGGCAAGTGCGGGGAGGCCTGGGGGGTGCATATTTCAGCCCTGTTTGTGTCGCAGCTCATTTAGTCCTACCATTCAGCAGGTCCCAAGTGCTTGTCACGTGTCCAGGAAGAATGAGGTACTCAGACAACTGGAGGGTGAGCATGGTGAAGAGGACTTCGCTGAGTGATAGAACAGTTCTCAGGAGACCCACAGTGGGCAGCTCCTTTCCACGTGCAGGTTGTCCCGATCATATGTCCAGCTCTCAGCGGAGAGGACACCTGGAGTGGGTGGCTCCTATCCTATCCGTAGGCAGGTCGTCCTGTTGTCTGCCTGAGTCTGGCTGACTCTAGGGTTTTTATGGGCTCAGAGGGAAGAAAGTACGTGCTGATTGGTCCATGGGTGGCTATGGGCGGGCCCAGAAAAAGCATCATAAGCTCTTACTCTGGCCCATGGAACTGGCAGCCCAGCCCTCAGGCTTCAGGCCATCCCTGACTTGAACACGGGGCTTCACCAGGGACCTGCCCCTTTCCACCCAGGAGCCTTTCTGCCTCCTGCTGCCATCAGCCTGCTGTCCATGGCACCCAGGCTATTCATGCTGAGGGGCTCCTGCAGGCCTGTGCCAAGCTGTCCTCAGCCCCCCTCAGGCTCCCTCCTGTGCTCCTCGGTGCCCAAAGTCCAAAGGGGGCCAAGAAGGCAGGGGGCTAGTGTGTCAGTGCTTCCGCAAGCAAATGCACACCTAGCCAGTTTGCAATAGTGCCTGGGCTTGGCCTCAACTTTGTTCCAAAATCGACGTGGGCACCAGGAGCAGGGAGAAGCCAGGCAGCGGGAGCAGGCACTTCTGAATCTGCAGGGGAAGGGGGGCTTCCTGAGTCCCCAGGACAGCAGGGATGCCCGGGTCCATTGCCACAGCTGGGCAGCTGCAGCTGCACCCAAGAAGGCCAGGCTCCCACCCCTCCAACTTGGAAGGCGGTGTGGCTCCTGCCTGTTCCCAGTTCCCACTAGCTCCATGGAGCATGCAGCCTCGGCCAGGCATCGCCCATTGCAGCCAGCATCATGGCAGCGCCCGCTCCAGACAAGCTACCACTGCCATTAGAATCACACAGTATGTGTCCAGCTTCTTTCATTCAGCATATATACATGCATGCATACACACACACACACACACACTTTTTATACGTAGTCTTGCTCTGTCGCCAGGCTGAAGTGCAGTGGTGCGATCTCAGTTCGCTGCAACCTCTGCCTCCCAGGTTCAAACGATTCTCCTGCCTCAGCCTCTTGAGTAGCTGGGACTACAGGCGCACATCACCACACCCAGCTAATTTTTATATTTTTAGTAGAGATGAGGTTTCACCATGTTGGCCAGGATGGTCTTGATCTCTTGACCTTGTGATCTGCCTTCCTCGGCCTCCCAAAGTCCCAGGATTACAGGTATGAGCCGCCATGCTCGGCCAGCATATTTTTTAAGGTTCATACATGTTATAATATGAATCAGTAACTCACATCTTTTTACTGCCAAATAATGTTCCACTGCAGGGACAGACCACATTCCACTTGTCCATTCATCAGCTGATGGACATTCGGGTCGTCTCCACTTTCTGGCTGCCGTGAACACTCACTGACAATTTTCTGGGTGGACGCGTATATTCCCAGTCACTCAACTTAAGAACACACCAAAGGTGAACCCGTTTCCAACTGAGACATTCATTTAATTTGACCTACTATGTTATTTAAAATAAGAGAGATGAAATAATTAGGAGAAATAAATGACCAAAGAAAGTGCAGAAATAAAGACATTAAGAGACAAGAGCAAACCCTGATGTGACAGAATAAACAGTGACTGAAGAAAGAGATGCTACTGCTACGAATGGGTCCTGCAGGTACATTTGCAAAACACTGCCTACAGCCTTGTTCATGACTGCACAAAACTTACACAGCACCTCCATAAAGAAGAACATAATGCAGCTATGGAAAAGAATGTACTAGAAAATGTACTGATATGGAAAGACTCCTCAAACACAGTTGAAAAAGGCAAGGTTCAGAAACTTTTTAAAAAGAAAAGGGTAAGGAAAAAAAAAGAATACATATACTTATTTGCTAGCAAAGTTACAAAGTATCTCTAGAAGGATACTCAAGAAGCTGGTCCAGCAAAGCTTCCAGGGGAACCAGGTCCCACGGTGGAGACTGGGGTCCAGCAAAGTTTCCAGGGGAACCAGGTCCCAGGGTGGAGACTGGGGTCCAGCAAAGCTTCCAGGGGAACCAGGTCCCAGGGTGGAGACTGGGGTCCAGCAAAGCTTCCGGGGAACCAGGTCCCAGGTTGGAGACTGGGGTCCAGCAAAGCTTCCGGGGAACCAGGTCCCAGGGTGGAGACTGGGGTCCAGCAAAGCTTCCAGGGGAACCAGGTCCCAGGGTGGAGACTGGGGTCCAGCAAAGCTTCCAGGGGAACCAGGTCCCAGGGTGGAGACTGGGGTCCAGCAAAGCTTCCAGGGGAACCAGGTCCCAGGGTGGAGACTGGGGTCCAGCAAAGCTTCCAGGGGAACCAGGTCCCAGGGGGGAGACTGGGGTCCAGCAAAGCTTCCAGGGGAACCAGGTTCCAGGGTGGAGACTGGGGTCCAGCAAAGCTTCCAGGGGAACCAGGTTCCAGGGTGGAGATTGGGAGCCTTCACTAGCTCCCTCTGTACTTTTGGACCATGCATATTATCTGCTCAAAAATATTAGTAAACAAAATTGAAACTTTCTAGGAAGCAAAACCAAAGAGGATCTGTGTGAACCAAGACATTTATACTTAGGAAAGCAAGTTATGAGAGAGGCCCAGGAAGCCGGAAGCAGCCAACACGGGAAACGTGTCAAGGAGTCCCTCCCACTGCCAGGCCACCCATTCCCTGAGGGCAACTCCGCATCCTAACCCCAATCATCTTTACTGAAGTCAATGCTCAGGGAAACGTTACAATGTGCAGCAAGACATTAGGAATGCAAATAGCCAGGTGCAATGGTTCATGTCTATAATTCCAGCACTTTGGGAGGCCAAGGCAGGAGGATCACTTGAGCCCAGGAGATGGAGGCTGCAGTGTGATCACACCACTGCACTCCAGTCTGGGTAATCTACCTTGACTCTCTCTCTAAAAAAAAAAAAAGAAAGAAAATACAATACAAATGTATCTCTTGCCCTCAAGGACTTCCCAGTCCAGGAGAGAAAACATGTGATTGTACAGTGATCAAAAGCACCACCCGGAGCACTACGGGAGCGGGTGGAGCACCTGAGGACAAGGCAGGGACCCAGGAGCACTACGGGAGGGGGTGGAGCACCCGAGGACAAGGCAGGGACCCAGGAGCACGACGGGAGGGGGTGGAGCACCCAAGGACAAGGCAGGGACCCAGGAGCACGACGGGAGGGGGTGGAGCACCCAAGGACAAGGCAGGGATCCAGGAGCACTACAGGAGGGGGTGGAGCACCCGAGGACAAGGCAGGGATCCAGGAGCACTACGGGAGCGGGTAGAGCACCCGAGGACAAGGCAGGGACCCAGGAGCACTACGGGAGGGGGTGGAGCACCCGAGGACAAGGCAGGGACCCAGGAGCACTACGGGAGCGGGTGGAGCACCCGAGGACAAGGCAGGGACCCAGGAGCACTACGGGAGGGGGTGGAGCACCTGAGGACAAGGCAGGGATCCAGGAGCACTACAGGAGGGGGTGGAGCACCCGAGGACAAGGCAGGGACCCAGGAGCACTACGGGAGGGGGTGGAGCACCCGAGGACAAGGCAGGGACCCAGGAGCACTACGGGAGGGGGTGGAGCACCCGAGGACAAGGCAGGGACCCAGGAGCACTACGGGAGCGGGTGGAGCACCCGAGGACAAGGCAGGGATCCAGGAGGTCCTCCCACAGATACTGCCTGAACCTGAGTCAAAGGGCTAAGGGAGCCAGTGAGCTTGGCTTGGTTTTGGAAAGAGGGACGCCAAGCAAGCCTTGGCCTGTGACCACATGACAGTTTTTCTGGAGAGCAGAGTAGGTTAGGGTCATGCAGGGCTGTGGAGTATAGTCCAGGAGGCACTGGGGAGCCAGAGAGGAGAGCCAGGCAGCAGAGTCACTCGCCCAGGTGCTCTGAGTCTGGCGCCATGCTGTGCACTATACGGTTTCAACAGCATCCCTGGCCTCCGCAAATCCCTGGCCACCCCCTCCTAGTCGGGACAAGCAAAAATGTCTCCAAACATTACCAAATGTGGCAGGCGGGCAGGAGGTGGTGTCGGAATCAACCCTGGGGAGACCACTGCTCTGTGCACATCACCTGAACAGCTATGTGGCAGAGACAAGGGAGAGTCTGAAGGCTAGGGCAGGGGAGCCCTAGGAGGCATAGCCTAGTGCAGGAGGGACACGGCGCAAGCCCCGCTCAGGCAGGGGTTCTGGTGACATAGGAAGGCTGGGTCTCATCACCGTTCATGGGGAACTAGCAGCAGGACCTAGGAGCTGTACCATATGGCAGCTGAGGGGAGGACCCAGCATGCTGAACTTCTAAGTGGTGACCAAGTAGATGGAGGTCCCAAAGCCCAAAGGTTGAAGTCAGAAGTGAATGTGGGAGCTGAGTCTGAGCCGCCTCGGGGGCTCTTGAGCACGGAGGCCGGCTCCAGCGTCCAGTGTCTGAGGCTGAGGGGAGATGTCCAGCTGTACTGTCAGCCACGGTGAGACAGCCCAGACAGCAGGTGCAGGCTCTTTAGCCTTATTCAGCACGGCGTCGGACAGGGGCTTGCGCTTCCGCACAGAAGGCTGTGTGTCCCACCCTGCTTTGGCCCATGGACCCTGAGACACCAGTCCAAGGTGATGCTGGAAAAGACACTGAGTTTCTGCCACTCCCTTGCCATAAAAACAGCATGTGCCAAATAAGGACCGGTCCTGGGTCTGGAAATGACGACTCTTGGAAAAGAGTCACAAGCAAATGAAACGTGAGCAGAAATTGGCCTCTGCTGCTGTAAGCGCTGCAGTGCTGAGGTTGCTACTACAACTGGTCCTAGAGAAAGCTGTCCAATAAACTCCCGGATTTGGATTTCTTCCTTCACCAATCCATCCTACAAGACACTGCCAATTAAATCTCCCTAAACCATTAATCAGGACATCCCCTGCTCACAAAGCTGCCTATGGTAGCTCCCTGTTAGCTAGAAAATTAATATCTAAAGCCTTTAACTGGAATTCAAAGTCTTTCTCATTATGATCCTTATCATTATGACCCCCATTATGACCATTATTTCTTACACAACCTTTAAACCTCTAGAAACCACACATAACCGCCGGGCGCGGTGGCTCACGCCTGTAATCCCAGCACTTTGGGAGGCCGAGGCGGGTGGATCACGAGGTCAAGAGATCGAGACCATCCTGGTCAAAATGATGAAACCTCGTCTCTACTAAAAAAAAAAAATACAAAAAAAAAAATTAGCTGGGCATGGTGGCGCGTGCCTGTAATCCCAGCTACTCAGGAGGCTGAGGCAGGATAATTGCCTGAACACAGGAGGCGGAGGTTGCGGTGAGCCAAGATCGCGCCATTGCACTCCAGCCTGGGTAACAAGAGCGAAACTCCGTCTCAAAACAAAACAAAAACAAAAACAAACAAAAAAAAAAGAAACCACACATAACCAACCTTCTCACCTTTGCTCCCAAAATGTGAAAATACTTCTGTCTGCCGTACTATGTCCCTACTCTTTCATCTTCACACCCCACTGAGTATGGTTCACCTAGAAGACCGCCTCACCTAGAAGACCACCTCATCTTGAAGTCTCCCTTCACTGCTGCAGCCCCCTGCAATTCTCTCCCCTTTAAACTTCTAAAGCAAATTTTCTGTAAATGAGCCAGATAACAAAGGGTTTAGGTTTTGTGGGCCACACAGCCTCTGCACAAGGAGTCAGTTCAGCCAAAGCAGCCATGGACAATACAGAAATAAACAGGTGTGGCTGTTGAATAAAATCTTATTTACAAAAACAGGCAGGGGGGTCTGCCAGTGGGGCTGTAGTTTACTGACCCCTGGTCTGGAGCACAGGTTAGGCCTTTAGTCACAGAAGGACTCACATCTGTAGCAGACTTTTTCTTTTTAAGCCCCCTAAAGCGTGTCTGTAGCGCTACAATGTAGGTACAACTGAGCATAAATTCAATGTTCAATTTTAAAACTATAAAACAATGCTTGGAAAACACTTGCACAAAAAATTGAAAAAATATTATTAATGCTAAATATTATGGTTTTCCCACAGAATTCCAAAAACTCAAAAGGAGGGGAAAGCCACACCAATGCTGAACCAAGAAAAACTCAACCCAATGGAGCATAATAGCGGCCACTAATCTCTTTTCACAACACACACAGAAGTGGTAGAGGAATTGGCGTGCAGACCAGCTGAGGAGGAGGACCACAGCAGGTGGAAACAGTGTGGCCAGAGGATGGAAGTCAGGGTCAGCTCAATCTCAGGGCAAAGGGAAGACGTGTCAGATAAACTTGGAAGCGAGGCTTAGAGGCAGGTGAAAGACACAGCAAGGCGAGCACAGGGCAGTGGAGACAGCCAATGCCAGAGGGTGAGGATTTTCACCTGCTGAAGCAAGACAGGTAACAAGAAGGGACAGGAGACACGCCAGGCAGTGTAGTCCAGCTCCACGAGGGAGTCTGCCAGCCCCAGCACTGTGCTCCACAGGCCGCTCTTCTGAGCCATGCCTTGTGGTGTCCTTACAGGACACCCGCAAAGCTAACTGTGAGACAGAGCGCATAAGGTCTATGACACAGGACCATGAGTCAGCGAAGAGGCACAGCAGAGTGGCTTTGCTAGTAGAAGTAGGTGTCGCGATATAAGACCGTATTTCATGGACTGTTTCTCAACAGCACCAAAGAAACCAGTAGAAGCCTACTAGGAAGCTGCATTCTTTGAACTACTGTGGACAAACTGTTTCAGAACGTGCAACTCTCCATGCAGTGTGCAGCTTCCAGTGCCCACCCCAGCACATGTGCAGGAGATAAAGCTGGGGTGGGCATTTAAATATCTACCTTAGGCTATTTTTGCTGCCACTAACTAAACATTATTCTCACCTAAAATGTCACAAATCTCAAAACACTCTACTAAAGGTAGAAGGGTTTTACCTAGTCTTTGTGTCACACAATATAAAGGGGATGAGATGCAATTTCCTAAGGTAAAACTAAGATACAGAGGGAAGAGGTGACCAGACCTGAGGAGGAGAACCATCTCCTTGGAAAACATGGAGAATCTTCCCATCATGTTCTGAAGCAAGTTAAATCTTACTTCTTGCAACAGCTTAGCAAGGCAGAATGTTACACTGCTGGTGATTCCACCTTCTCACTTTGTTATGTCCTCCCTGTCACTTAAAGTTTATTTTAATAAATCACCTTTTCTGTCGCAAGGATAACACTGAGAAGAATGACAACAGCAGGCTGAGTGCAGTGGCTCACAGCCGTAATCTCAACACTTTGGGAGGCCAAGGACCGTGAATCACTTGAGCTCAGGAGTTTGAGACCAGTCTAGGTGACATGGCAAAACTCCATCTTAAACAAAAAAATTAGCCAGGTGTAGTGGCACACACCTGTTGTCTCAGCTACTTGGGAGGCTAAAGTGGGAGGATGCCTTGAGCCCAGGAGGTCAAGGCTTCTGTGAGCCATGATTGCCCCACTGCACTCCAGCCTGGCCAGAAGAGTGAAACCCTGTCTCAAAAGCAAAAACTGGCTGGGCACAGTGGCTCATGCCTGTAATCCCAGCACTTTGGGAGGCCGAGGCAGGTGGATTGCCTGAGGTGGGGAGCTTGAGACCAGATGAGTAACATGAAGAAACTCCGTCTCTACTAAAAATACAAAATTAGCCAGGCGTGGTGGTGCATGCCTATAGTCCCAGCTACCTGGGAGGCAGAGGCAGGAGAATAACCTGAACCCGGGAGGCGGAGGCTGTGGTGAGCAGAGATCGCACCATTGCACTCCAGCCTCGGCAACAAGAGCAAAACTGCATCTCAAAAAAAAAAAAAAAAAGCTTGGCAGTTTAGTTCAGAGAACATTACTTTAAATCTTACTTCTGTCAACAACAACCCTATATGAACCCAAGAACGATAAGTGCCAAGCTTTTTCCTCTAAGAATTTTTCTTTTCTATCTTTTTCTTTCTTTTTTTTTTTTTTTGAGATAGAGTCTCTCTCTGTCGCCCAGGCTGGAGTGCAGTGGCATAATCTCAGCTCACTACAAGCTCCGCCTCCCGAGTTCCAGGGATTCTCTGTCTCAGCCTCCTGAGTAGCTGGGACTACAGACGTGAGCCACCACACCCAGCTAATTTTTGTATTTTTAGTAGAGAAAGGGTTTCACCATGTTGGCCAGGCTGGTCTTGAACTCCTGATCTCAAGCGATCTGCCTGCCTCAGCCTTCCTAAGTACTGGGATTACAGATGTGAGCCACCACGCCTGACCATTTTCCTCTAAGAACGTCTTAAAACAATCTTACATAATAATTCATCCAATTATATGAAACTTGTTTCTCTTTTACCTTTATAACATGTGTTCATCCAAACACGACCTCAGCTTACTTGTGTTAGAAACCATTGCCACAGACTTCCAGTTTAACATAAACTAGAAGTTTACATTACACTGGCAGTGCCGGGGACAACTAGAGGCCCACTGACTCAGCACGTGCATCCTGGCAGCACCAAACTTACTCTAACCCTGGGGGTACCATCTTGGCAGTAATAACAACTCCTAACTTCTTAAAACACAATGTGACAGGAAGAAAGTGTTTTACAAGTCTTAATTCACTGAGTCCTCACAACAACACTACGAGACTAATATTATTCGTGTTCCCATTTTACAGGTGAGAAGCCAAAGGCACAGAGACCTGGCCGAAGACCACAAAGCCAGTTAACAGGAGTCGCGACTCCAAGGCGGACAGCCTGGCTCCAGAACCCGCCCTCCAGTGTACTCCGCTCCCTGCCTCTCAGCAAGACAGCTGGCTAGACCAAGTGCAGGGAGCGAGCGAGGCGCCACCCCCATTCATTCACTCCAAGCATTTATGGCTTCAGAGCCTGCGCCCAGGACGGTTTGTGGGATGAGTCTCCTCGCTTTACAGCCACACCTCTCGAATCGCCTTTCTCTCCCCTGGCACGAGAATCGCACCTTGCTCATTGTGGATTGGGCGCCGCCGACGGAACCACCTGCTGTGTATAGAGGGCACCTAGGATGCAGTGTCCAATTCCTCTCACTGGCTTCAAAAGACAAATCTCCATATTGTTGCACCAGGAGGCACGCGAAGCGCCACCACTGTAGGTTTTTCAGCAGAGGTCACTGGAGGTCTGGCTAAACCCGTACAAAACCGAGGGGGAGGGGGCCGGCTGCGTTTACGAAGCTGCGCAGCGCCCACAGCAGCTGCTGGTGGGAAGCGGCTCGGAACACACCCACAGCTGCCGCGGAGCCGGCTGCACGTTTTAAAATAAAAAACGTCCTGGGCCCCAAAAATGCACAACCTGCCTCGCTCGCGCCCCTCAGCACGGAACGCTGCCTCCACCCACAGCACTCCAGCAACTGCAAAGCAACCGAGGGAATTCCATCCAGCTCTGGGAGCAACGGGGAGTCGAAGGCTCCGAGCGCCGGAGATCCAGCCCGAGCGTGCCGCAGAGGCGAGGCCGCGGAGCCCACCCGCAGGCAGCCATGACCCCACCTGGAGACGCCCAAGCCCGCTCCCCGCGCCCCGGGGACAAAGCCGGAGACTGCACCGCAGCGCACAGCAGCCCTGCACCCGGGCCGCCCTTCAGGCAGCAGCCCCGGCGGGCGCCCACCTGGTGTCCACCCCGACGGCGCCCGGGAATGCGGCCGGCGCCCCGAGCTCAGGCTGGCACACTCGCACTCACACCCGCCTCGGGCGGGGCCCCTCCCACCCACCTCGGGCAAGGGCGCACCCACACCCACCGTGGACGGGGCACACTCACACCCCCTCGGGCTAGGCACTCACACCTACCCTGGACACGGACACACTCTCACCCCCTCGGCTGGGCACACCCATAACCCCCCCGGGCAGGGGCACGCTCACACCCACCCTGGACAGGGGCACATCCACACCCACCCGCGCAGGGACACAACCCACCCTGGACGGGGCGCACACACCCACTTCGGGCCGGGCACACGCGCACTCACCACCCTCACACCCCCGGCCTGGCCCCTCGGCGCGCACCCGGGCACCGCGCGGCCTTGGCCTCTCACGTCGCGGCGCCCCCCGCCCGGCCCGGCCCGCACACTCGCGGCCCCTCCGTCCACGGCCGGGTCACCGCCCCTCCCGCCGCTGCAGTCGCCGTGGGCCCGGATTCTTCTCGCGGCCGGGCCTGGCGCCTCCGCGGAGGCTGGGCCAGGGCCACGGGGACCGCAGCGCCGGCCCTCCGCCATCTTCCCGGCCCGCGCCGCCCACCGCCCGCCGCCGCGCTCTCACCGGCCGGCTGCGCGCGGGCCGCGCCACCACAGTCCCTCATCCCGGCCCGCACGCCGCGCGTGAGCCGCCCGCCGCTCCCCGGCGTATCCGCTGCTCTGCTTCTGCTGCCGCCGCCGCTGCCGCGGCAGCCCGCGCTGTCGGCGTCCTCCGCCGCCGCCGCCGGCCGAGTGCGCGGCGGCCGCGCGTCCTCCCGTCACCAAGCGCAACCCCCCGCCTCCGGCTCCGCCCCCGCGGCGAACCCCGCCCGCCGCCAGGGGGCGCTGTCTCGCGAGGCCTCAGAACGCAGGAGCCGGCGCGCGGCCTGCCGGGAGCCGGAGTCTCGACCAGGGTGCGCGCGGCCTGCCGGGAGTCCGAGTCCCGCCGAGAATGCGCGCGGCATGCCGGGAGCCGGAGTCCCGCGAAAGGAGCGGCAGGGGCAGTCCTGAAGCTGAGTGGCCCGCCCTCCCCGCACCGCCGCCGCCGCTCCTGAGGCCGCCCGGGAGGACCCACCCTGTGTGCTCGCTGTGTCCTCCCGTCTCTTCTGGTGCAGAGCAGTTACCATCTGACACGTCTCGGTGTGGTTTGGTGTAATTTTACCCCCTCAAACCACAGGCTTCCCGAGTCTGAGATACCTCTTTTCTTCGACTCTGGAAACGCAGCCATTCTCCCTCAGTCTTCCTGTGGCGGGCTCGTGTCTCGCAACCTCCTGTGATTTCACCTTTTCAGGCCTCTCACCTGTTCTCGGTGATTCACTCAGCATTTTCTAATCTGCGTTCAGCCCGGTCTTCTAGATTCTCTTAGTGCATTTCTGGAAATTGTACGTGACTTGCATTTACGGAGAAGCCGAGGCTAAACAGCCTGGAGCTTCGGCAGTAGAAGACAGGCGCGCGCACCGGTCCGTCCTAGACGTGCCCTGGGTCCTCACCGTGAGAAGCCGCGAAGGGCTGAAAGCCCCCATCAAGTCTCCGTGGAGCCCCACCTCCCGCCCTGCCGCGGGCTGTCTCAGGCCGGTCCCACTGGGCCGTCGTCACTCTTGACTCCATACACAGGAGACAAGGCCGTGCTTTTTCGCCTTCGCCTCCTCCCACTCACTCTCCACTGTATTCACTGAGAAAAACCCAACTGGGGGAGCCCAACCCTTCTCCTCCATGACTGCTGGCGAAAATCACACATCCAGGCTAACTGCCTTCACCTTAAACCTGTGACACTGGCCGGACGCGGTGGCTCACGCCTATAATCCCAGCACTTTGGGAGGCCGAGGTGGATGGATCACAAGGTCAAGAGATCGAGACCATCCTGGTCAACATGGTGAAACCCCGTCTCTACTAAAAATACAAAAAAAATAGCTGGGCATGGTGGCGCGTGCCTGTAATCCCAGCTACTCAGGAGGCTGAGGCAGGAGAATTGCCTGAACCCAGGAGGCGGAGGTTGCGGTGAGCCAAGATCATGCCATTGCACTCCAGCCTGGGTAACAAGAGCGAAACTCCAGCTCAAAAAAAACAAAACAAAAAACTGTGACACTTAAAATGAGCACTTTCCACCCCGGTGACCACACCCTAGCAGCGGGCACTTTCCACTCCCGTGACCACATACTTACAGTGGGCACTTTCCACGCCCATGACAACACACTAGCAGTGGGCACTTCCCACTCCTGTAACCACACACTTACAGTGGACAGTTTCCACGCCTGTGACCACACACAGTGGACACTTCCCACTCCTATAACCACACACTAGCAGTGGGCACTTTCCACACCCGTGACCACACACTAGCAGTGGGCACTTCCCACTCCTATAACCACACACTTACAGTGGACACTTTCCACGCCTGTGACCACACACTAGCAGGGGGCACTTCCCACGCCTGTGAATACACACTAGCAGTGGGCACTTTCCACACTCGTGACCACACACTTAACAATTACAAATTTTGTAATTAAAAATATACAAAATATTTATAGAGTACACAATTTTTTTTTTTGAGACGGAGTCTTGCTCTGTCAACCAGGCTGGAGCACAGTGGTACGATCTCGGCTCATTAAACCTCAAGCAATTTTCCTGCCTCAGCCTCCTGAGTAGCTAGGATTACAGGTATGCACAACCACACCAGGCTAATTTTTGTATTTTTAGTAGAGATGGGGTTTCACCATGTTGGCCAGGCTGGTCTCTGTAGAAAATAAAAGTAAGTAGGAGTTCCTCTTCAAAGCTTTCTTCTTAGCTTATTAAGGATGAATAATAGCTTCTTCAAAGATGGATTTACTCTAAAGCCTTTTGTTAATAATCCTAAGTAGCTGTTAGTTATAATAAAGATATAGGCATATTCTGAGTTCCTAGTTCTTTTTTTTTTGTTTTTGGAGATGGAGTCTCGCTCTGACACCAGGCTGGAGTGCAGTGGTGCAATCTTGGCTCACTACAACCTCCACCTTCCAGTTCAAGTGATTCTTCCACCTCAGCCTCCTGAGTAGCTGGGACTACAAGCATGCACCACCACGCCTGGCTAATTTTTGTATTTTTTTGGTAGAAAGAGGCTTTCACCATGTTGGTCAGGATGGTCTCGATCTCTTGACCTCGTGATCCATCCCCCTTGGTCCCCCAAAGTGCTGGGATTACAGGCGTGAGCCACTGCACCTGGCTGAGTTCCTAGTTCTTTTTTTTTTTTTTTTTTTTTGAGACAGTTTTTTTGCTCTTGTTACCCAGGCTGGAGTGCAATGGCTCCATCTCGGCTCACTGCAACCTCTGCCTCCTGGGTTCAAGCAATTTTCCTGCCTCAGCCTCCCAAGTAGCTGGGACTACAGGTGTGCGCCACCATGCCCAGCTAATTTTTTTGTATTTTTAGTAGAGACGGGGTTTCACCATGTTGACCAGGATGGTCTCCATCTCTTGACCTCGTGATCCACCCGCCTCGGCCTCCCAAAGTGCTGGGATTAAAGGCGTGAGCCACTGTGCCCGACCTAAGTTCCTAGTTCTTATACTGTAGCCCAGATATTTGCCCTGACATGTCTGGACAAGCCCAGGCAGGCCTCAGCCCATAGTTAATTCCCCTTCCTTGTTTGGAAATGTTATTGCTTCTTTAAGTCTTTCATAAGTGACTTCCTCTTTTCCTTTGTTTCTCTTGCCTTCACCCTTTTAGGAAAAGTTTTGAGTTATTAGTCAATCGGTATAGTTTAGATTGTGAGGCCCAGCTCCAGCCAATGGAGGCAGGGCACAGCAGTAGGGGCTAGTCTGTAAGGGATAAATATGCCTACCTTTTCTTTTTTCAGTGTATTCTCATGGCAAACTGCTGGTGAGTGTACCCTTTCTGCAGAAAGTAAAGTCACCTTGCTGAGAGAAAATTTATATTCAAGTGCTGCTACTTTTGTGGCACCAAAAATTACAAATAACTGTCTCCAATTCCTGACCTCATGATCCACCCACCTCAGGATCCCTCCCAAAGTGCTAGGCCTACAGGCGTGAGCCACTACACCTGGCTGCAAGTTTGACTTTTTCAGAAGCCACCACACCATTCCCAGCAGCCCTCACGAGTCGCAGGTTCTCCATGTTCTCACTAACACCTGCTGTGGCCAGTCTTTTGGTTTTCTGGGTATTTTTGTTTTGGTTTTTTTTTTGGTCTTTAAAATACATAAAATTTACCATCTTAGCTATCTTTTTTTTTTTTTTTTTTTTTTTTGATGAGACAGAGTCTCACTCTATTGCCCAGGCTGGAGTGTAATGACATGATCTCCACTCACTGCAACTTCCACCTCCTGGGTTCGAGCGATTCTTCTGCTTCAGCCTCCCAAGTAGCTGGGATTACAGGCACCTGCCACCATGCCCAGCTAATTTTTGTATGTTTAATAGTGACGGGGTTTCACCATGTTGACCAGGCTGATCTCGATCTCCTGACCTCTCCATCCACCCACCGTGGCCTCCCAAAGTGCTGGGACTACAGGCATGAGCAACCATGCCTAGCCGGAAAGTAAGACTTTTAATGATGGTCTTGCAAGATCAGGTGTCTGGTAGGTAGGCGCACCAAGCAGTCACAACAAGCAATTTACCCCCTGGTGTGCAGGCCCAGCCCCCAGTCCCTCAAAGGCTGAGCACTGTGGAGTCACGACCTTCCTGGACGTTGCCTACTAATTGTTGGGCAGGGGCTTTAGGTTTTTTTTAGGGTTGTCTTGCTACATTTTGTTGTAGCCCACAATGCATTGCAATCCTAGTCAGCTCAGAGCTCTTTAAGTATACGACCTAAGTAGCTAGAAAGGCTGATAAGAACAGACAAAGTGAGCTATTTTGCAGGCTAGTAAACTTTCATCTTAGACTAAACTTCTTTGGATCAGGTGAGGGCAATTAAGCAGTGGGGGCATGGGGCAGGAGCGGGGAAGAAGCAGGCATTGGCTATCCAAGCAGGGGCCTAGTATATCCTGTTTCTTCTGTAGTTTGCTGACCTAAACCAATTCAAGTCACTTTGTCTTGGAAACGGACTACTGTATACATTATTTCCTTCACAAGTGGAAGCTACACGGGCTCCTAAAAGTGAAGAGAACTCACTGGAAGCCATGGGAGCTTCTTACAAGCAGATGGCATGAGGCTGACAAAGGGCTTGGAAAGGGCTGGCTCTGCTCTCTCCCCACAGCCTCTGGCTTCCTGCTCTCTCTCTCCACTCCCCCAATTCCCTCTTTCTCTCTGTCTCTCTCTCCTCCTCCCTGTCTCTGTTTCCTTCCCTCCCTCCCTCCCACCTCCTCTCTCTCTCTCTCTCTCTCTCTCTTTCTCTCTCTCATCTGGCTGTTCTGCTTCTCCATGCAGGGGCTCCCCCACCCCCTACCCCAGCTCTGTGGGGTCTCTCCACACCAACCCTGGCACTAAATGGTGTATGTGTTACTAGCCTCAGGAGGAGTGAGGGTGGGATCTGTCTCTTCTGGAGACAGACATCAACCCCTCAGCTGTGCATCCACAATCATCTGGTCCAGTCAGCATGGCCGGGGGGCAGCCCCAGCACAAGCACAGGGACCAAGGCTGGTCCTGCAATGAAGCAATTACTTGCTTAACTATAAATCCTCCTCAAAGCCATCCCCAGTTCCTGCTCCTAGACATGACATCAGGGACCACTGAAAAAGGTGCTCATCGGGTGCTGTGGCCCACTGGCTCTTCACACAGTGACTGTGTCACTCAGGGCTGGGCCTGCAATCCACTTCACCAGTAATGCTCTGTTCGGCCCCATAAGCCAAACTCAGATGCATGGACTAGCTAGCACCATTATAAAAACACTAGGGAGAGAAAATTAAAAAAAGAAAAAGACTTAAGATAACCTGATTTAAAAAAAAAAATGGCCGGGTGTGGTGGCTCACGCCTGTAATCCTAGCACTTTGGGAGGCCGAAGTGGGTGGATCACCTGAGGTCAGGAGGTCAAGACCAGCCTGGCCATCATGGTGAAACCCTGTCTTTTAAAAAATAAATAATAATAATAATAAACAATAGGGAGAGAAGAAAATGTGTATTGTAAAATTCTGTTTTTGTTGTTGTTTTTTTGTTTTTGAGACAGAGCCTTGCTCTGTCACCCAGGCTGGAGTGCAGTGGTGCAATCTTGGATCACTGCAACCTCCACCTCCTGAGTTCAAGCGATCCTCCTTCCTCGGCTTCCCAAGTAGCTGGGACTACAGGCATGTGCCACCGTGCCTGGCTAATTTTTGTATTTTTAGTAGAGGGGGGTTTCACCATGTTGGCCAGGATAGTCTTGAATTCATGACCTCACGATCCTCCTGCCTTGGCCTCCCAAAGTGCTGGGATTACAGGCATGAGCCACTGCACCTGGCCATAAAATTCTTTAAGAGATTTGTTTCCCAATGAAAGTAGCTTTTTGTTCTGGTTTTAGTTATTGAACAAGTCCTTACTGATCACACACTGGTTTAAGCACCAGGGGTACAGCACTATATAGAAAAGGAATGTCCTGCCCTCCAGGAGTTTACATTTAGAAAGAGTTTGTGGCAAAGACAACAAATAAGCGTGTCACAGAGTGCTGCCATATGGAGCCAAGAGCAGTGGGGACAAGTCAAACAGAGGAGGAGGGAGACGGGGAGGCTACAGAGAGGAGGTCTTTGCAGACAGCAGAAGGAAGAGGAGGGCTGAGCCAGGCAAATAGTGAGGGCAAAGGAGAAAGGCAGTGCAGGAGCCCTGAGGCGGGAATGTGGCCAGAGGCCCAGCAAGGCCTAGCACGAGGAGAAAGAGCGGACTCCATGTTCAGAGAGGTGAAGGAAGGGGATGGCGAGGGTCTTGTGAGTGGAGGGGTGGGGTGACGGACTTGTGTTTTCAAGGAAATATTCTGGTTGTTATGAGGAATAGGCTGCATGGGGCAGGGGCCAGGTGGCAGCAGGCTTGGGGGAGCAGCGAGAGCTGGAGCTGAAGGGAGGCCAGCCTTGGCGATGCAGCAGCGTAGGTGGCTGCAGGGCCACCGGTAGGTTGGGTAATGAACGTTCAATGTTTCCACTTTCCCTGCTGCAATGTGCATTCCTGGGTCCTAGCCTGTGCACCGGGTCTTGTTTCTATGGATGTCCCAGAGTGGAACGGCTCAGCCCAAGAACAGGTGTATTTGTAAATTTCATAGATGCTCCCAAATTGCTTTACAAAGTGCCTGTGAAAATGCACCTTGCAGGCTGGGTGTGGTGGCTCACACCTATAATCCCAGCACTCTGAGAGGCTGAGTCGGGTGGATCCAGACCTCCTAACAAGGTCAGGAGATCAAGATCATCCCGGCCAAAATGGTGAAACCCCGTATCTACTAAAAATACAAAATTTAGCCGGGCGTGGTGGCACATGCCTGTAATCCCAGCTACTCGGGAGACTGAGGCAGGAGAATTGTTTGAACCAAGGAGTCGGAGGTTGCAGTGAGCCAAGATTGCGCCACTGCACTCCAGCCTGGCAACAGAGGGAGACTCTGTCTCAAAAAAAAGAAAATGCACCTTGCCACCAGCTGCGTGTATTACACGGTTCCTCCGCTATATGAGTCAGCTTTCGCTGAGCTGTACACTAGTAACAACTCCCAGATCTCAGTGGCTTTCAACATCGGAGGTTCAGGCCTTAATTGCGTTATGCACCTGCTCTTTAAAGATCTTCATGCTGGTATCAGCACTGAAGAGTGCCTGTCCCAGACAGGCTGTTTTCATAGCAGTGCAGCAAAAGCCATGCTGGAATCTCATGATAACTTTCATTGATCAAAGCAACATCATCAGTATGGGAGGCCTTCTCCTTCCATAGGGAGGGACACTGCAAACCTCGTGGGTGGGCAGAGATGTTGTAGGCAGGAGTTATTGCAATGGAGTACAGTCAATCAGCACCAAGTGCTATTGCTTTTTACTTTTTTTTTTTTTTTTGAGACTGAGTCTCGCTCTGTGGCCAGGCTGGAGTGCAATGGCTTGATCTCAGCTCACCGCAACCTCTGCCTCCTGGGTTCGAGTGATTCTCCTGCCTCAGCCTCCTGAGTAGCTGGAACTACAGGCACATGCCACCATGCGCAGCTAATTTTTGTATTTTTAGTAGAGATGGTATTTCACCATGTTGGCGAGGATGGTCTTGATCTCTTGACCTCGTAATCCACACACCTCAGCTTCCCAAAGTGCTAGGATTACAGACGTGAGCCACCGCGCCCGGCCGTTGCTTTTTACGTTTTTGCCAATGTGATGAGTGAGAAGTGACAGCTCACTGTTTACACGTAGCTTTAAGTTGCCCATGGATTAGTGAGGTTGAACATCTTTTCATGTTTATTGGCCATTTGGATTGTACCATCTATCATCCATGCATTTTAAAATCTATCTTTTAATTGTATTTTTAGACTTTTAAAAATTAAATTTGTCTGGACACTGTCGCTCACGCCTGTAATCCCAGCACTTTGGGAGGCTGAGGCGGGTGGATCACAAGGTCAAGAGATCGAGACCATTATGGCCAACATGGTGAAACCCCATCTCTACTAAAAATACAAAAAATTAGCTATGCATGGTGGTGCATGCCTGTAGTCCCAGCTACTTGGGAGGCTGAGGCAGAAGAATCACTTGAACCTGGGAGGCAGAGGTTGCAGTGAGCTGATATCGTGCCACTGCACTCCAGCCTGGAGACAGATCGAGAGTCTGTCTAAAAAAACATTACATTTATAGAGTACTTTGTATATTATTAATAAGTGAAATAATGATAGGTAACTACAGCACCAACTACACCAAGCATTGTTCTAAGAACTTTCTATATACCATTAATTCATTTGATCCTCACCATGACCCTGTTTCATTGATAAAAAGACCCAGGCCCAGGGACGGTCTCTTCTGGGTGACTTCTGAAACTGTGAGAGCAGAGCCAGACAATGCATGTACCAGCCACCGCGTTAAATTCTGCCTCCACTTTGCTCTGCTGCATGTCTTCAATACCTTTTTTTTGCCCCAATTAAAAAAAAATTTGTTTTTGAGACGGAGTTTCGCTGGTTGCCCAGGCTGGAGTGCAATAGGGCAGTCTCGGCTCACTGTGATCTCCGCCTCTCAGGTTCAAGCAATTCTCCTGCCTCTGCCTCCCCAGTAGCTGGGATTACAGGCATGCACCATCACGCCCAGCTAATTTTGTATTTTTAGTAGAAATGGGGTTTCTCCATATTAGTCAGGCTAGTCTCGAACTCCTGACCTCAGGAGTTCGCCTGACTTGGCCTCCCAAAGTGCTGGGATTACAGGCGTGAGCCACCGTGCCCGACCTCCAGAACTCTTGTACTGTGTAAAACTAAAACTGTCCCTATTAAACAGTAACTCCCAATTCTTCTTGCCACTGCCCCAGTCCCTGGTAACCACCATTCTACTTTCTATCTGCCTGGATTTGAATGCTCTAGGTACCACGTGTAAGCAGAATTATACAGAATTTGTCATGACTGGCTTACCTACTGCTCTGTTTTTAATTAAGGAAATATTTCCATATATATGTTATGAGACATAGTACAACTTTAATTTCTCCTGAATGTATTAATGATCCTTAAATCACTGAACTGAAATGCTGCCTTTGTGTAACAGTAAATTCCCCTCTGTTTTGGGGTCATTTCTGGGATCTCCATTTTAGTCTCTGATCTTTTTGTCTATTTTTAGACTAATTCCACACTGCTTTGTTTTCACAGGATTTACAGACTAGTTTAATCTGGAAGGCAAATCCTCCTTCCTAATCTTTTATAATTTCCCTGGCTAGTTTTGAAAAATTTTCTTCCATATATACATTAAACTATATCCCTTAAAAGATGCAACTACTGGATGTCAACTTAGAGATATGTTAACTGTATACAATTTTCAATATATTTGGAAATAATTTACTTTTTGGAATATTAAGTCTTCCCATCCGAGAATGTGGACATCCTTTTTTTATGTCCTCCAATATTTTATATTTTATAATTGATTACATTTTACTTTATAATTATTAAATATTATATTTTATAGTTTTTGGTGCTACTGTGAATGAGCTATTTTCTCATTTCCATTTCAAGTTGGTGATTATTAATTAATGATTATTAAGGAAAGCTACTGAGTTTTACATACTTATCTTGTATCCAGCAACTTTAACAAACATTCATGTTAATCCTATTAGTGTTTTCTATTCAGACAATCCTATCATCGCCCAAAAAGAGTCAACGTCTTTTCTTTATCAGCATATATACAAATCATATTCTTTTTGTTTTTGTAAGAATTACCAAACAATGTTGTATTAGTCTGCTCAGGGTGCCATAACAAAATACCACACACTGGAGGGGTTTAAACAACAGAATTTACTTCTTATGGCTTTGGAGGCTTAGGTCCCCAGTCAAGGTGCTGGCTGATTTAGTTTCTGGTGAGGGCTCTCTTCCTGGCTTGCAAATGGCCAACTTCTCACTGTGCTGTCACATGGCGGTGGGGGGAGGGGGGAGAAAAAGAGGGAGGACTCTGATGTCTCTTCCTCTTCTTAGGGCATCAGTCTTATCAGATCAGAGCTCTACTCCATGCCTTCATCTGACTTTTTTTTTTATTTTTGAGATGGAGTCTCACTCTGTTGCCCAGGCTGGAGTGCAGTGGTGTAATCTCAGCTCACAGCAACCTCTGCTTTCTGGGTTCAAGCAATTCTACTGTCTTAACCTCTCGAGTATCTGGGATTACAGGTGCCTGCCACCATGCCCAGCTAATTTTTGTATCATTAGTAGAGTCGGGGTTTCAGGGTTTCACCATATTGGCCAGGCTGGTCTCGAACTCCTGACCTCAGGTGATCCTCAGGCCTCAGCCTCCCAAAGTGCTTGGAATATAGGCGTCAGCCACCGCACCCAGCCCTCATTTAACCTTAATGACCTCCTTAAAGGCTGTTATGGACTGAATGTTTGTGTCCTCCTAAAATTCATTATGTTGAAGCTCTAACCCCATTTGTAATCCTATTTGTAGATGGGGCCTTTGAGAGATGACTAGAATTAAAAGTCATGCGGGTGGAGCCCTCATGATGGGATTAGTGCCCTTATAAAATGACACACTAGAAATGAGATCTCTCTGTCTTTCTCTATGCCACATGAGGACAGAGTGAGAAGGCAGCTCTCTGAAAGCTAGAAAAAGACCCATGCTGGCACCCTGATCTCAAACTTCCAGCCTCCAGAACTATGAAAAAATAAATTTCTATTGTTTAAGCCACCCAGTCTGTGGTCTTTGTTATGGCAACCAGAGTAGAGTAAGACAAAGGCCCTATCTCTGGTACAGTCATATGGACAGTTAAAGCCTCCAATATGAATTTTGGGGGAACATAATTCTGTCCATAGCAAATATAGAGCAAAAATGATTTAAGTTGGTGTCCTGGTATTATTCCCGATTTTAAGAGCAATAGTATTTTTTTTTTTTTTTTGAGACAGAGTCCACTCTGTCTCCCAGGGAGGAGAGCAGTGGTGTGATCTTGGCTCACTGAAACTTCCACCTCCCAGGTTCAAACAATTCACGTGCCTTAGTCACCCAAGTAGCTGAGATTACAGGCATGCATCATCACGCCCGGCTAATTTTTGTAGAGACACGTTTTCACTATGTTGGCCAGGTTGGTCTTGAATTCCTGGCCTCCAGTGATCCACCTGCTCGGCCTCCTGAAGTAGTGGGATTACAGGCATGAGCCATGGCTCCTGGCCTGAGTAGTAGCTTTAGTAAATATATCTAATCTGTTGTTTATAGCTTCTGAGTTGCCTGTCATGGTTACAAAGAATTCCTCTGCTCTACTCTGTACATATGATATCCTAAATTTTCACTAAGATTTTTATTGCTGAGTTTAAAAATTTTTTATTGTGGTAAAATTTACATAATATAAAATTTACCATCTTGACCTATTTTAGTTGTACAGGCACAGTGGCTTATGCCTGTAATCCCAGCACTTTGGGAGGCCAAGGCAGGTGAATCACTTGAGGTCAGAAGATCGAGACCAGCCTGACCAACATAGTGAAACCCCATCTCTATTAAAAATACAAAAAAATTAGCCAGGCGTGGTGACATGTACCTGTAGTTCCAGTTACTCAGGAGTCTGAGACAGGAGAATTGCTTAAACCCAGGACCTGGCGGAGGTTGCAGTGAGCTGAGATCATGCCACTGCACTCCAGCTTTGAGTGACAGAGCAAGATCCAGTCTCAAAAAAAAAAAAAAGGCCGGGCGTGGTGGTTCAAGCCTATAATCCCAGCACTTTGGGAGGCTGAGGCAGGTGGATCACGAGGTCAAGAGATCGAGACGATCCTGGTCAACAAGGTGAAACCGCGTCGCTACTAAAAATACAAAAATTAGCTGGACATGGTGGCGCGCGCCTGTAGTCCCAGCTACTCAGGAGGCTGAGGCGGAATTGCTTGAACCCAGGAGGCGGAGGTTGCGGTGAGCCGAGATCGCGCCATTGCACTCCAGCCTGGGTAACAAAAGCGAAACTCCATCTAAAAAAAAAAAAAAGTAATAGCTTTAGCATATCATTTTATAAATGATGCTTGTTCTTGGAGTTTCTAGTTAATAATTTTTAGCATATTTAAGTCATTTTCATTCATTTTTATTTTCTTTGAAATTTCACTCAGAATGGCTCCAGAATTTTACTCAATGTTACTTACCATATGTTGATGGAATGCTGTTTTCTTTTTTTTTGAGATGGAGTTTTGCTCTCATTGCCCAGTCTGGAGTGCAGTGGCGTGATCTCGGCTCACTGAAACCTCCTCCTCCCAAGTTCAAGCGATTCTCCTGCCTCAGCCTCCCAAGTAGCTGGGATTACAGGCGCCTGCCACCACGTCCAGCTAATTTTTTGTATTTTCAGTAGAGACGGGGTTTCACCATGTTGGCCAGGGTGGTTTCAAACTCCTGATCTCAGGTGATCCATCCGCCTAAGTCTCCCAAAGTACTGGGATTATAGGCGTAAACCACCATACCCAGCCTATTGTCTTAATTTGTCGAGCTAATGAATTGCAATGGTATGGAGGTATCTTTGTATTCCTGAAATAAACCATACTTGGCCATGGCAATATTATTTTTTGATACGCTGCTTGATTCTGTTTTCTACTGTCTTATTTATAATTTGTTCTTTAATATTAAACACAGAGATCTGAGTCTATAGATTCTTGGAGCTCTATCATTTTGGTGTGTTAAGATTTGCTATGGTTTGGGTGTTTGTCCTCCCAAACCTCATGCTGAGATTTGATCCCCCATGTTGGAGGTGGGTGCGTGGTGGGAGGTGTTTGAGTTATGGGGTGGATCCCTCGTGAATACGTGGGGCCCTCTTCATCGTAATGAGGGAGTTCTAGCTCTATGAATTCCCCCAAAGCTGGTTGTTTAAACAAGCCTAGCATCTACCCACCCACTCTCTTTCTTGCCTCTTCTCTTGCTGTGTGATCTCTGCACACCAGCTCCCCTTCATCTTCCACCGTAAGAGGAAGCAGCCTGAGGCCTCACCAGTAGATACTAGTGACATGCTTCCTGTGCAGCCTGCAGAACTGTGAGCCAAATAAACCTCCTTTCTTTATATCACCTAGTCTCAGGTGTTCCCTAATAGCAACACAGACTTAGACAACTTATAGACAGAGGCCTCATAACATGAATTGAGGTTTTTCATCTTTTTCTGAGGCTTGGAGTATCGTAATTAACTTTCAAATTATCTGATCTCTAAAGGTTGGTGAGAGCTCAGCTGTGAAGCCATCTGGAGCTTTCTTAATGGTAGCTTTTTAATCACCTCTCTAATCTCTTTTTTTGGCAATTAGTTAATTCAAGTTTTCTACTTTGGCTCAGCTTTATTATTTTGCTAGGAACCTGTTTGTTCCATCCACGTTTTCTTGGCTTTTCCTGGCCTGCATGGCACAGTCTGTACTGAGAGGAAGAAGGCCATTTCCACTGGTGTCCTTGGCCGTGAGTGGGTCAGGACATCTCCTTGTTGGCCTGGGAAGCAGGGAGGAGTGGAAAGAGAACGAGCTTCGCCTCTAAGGCTTCAGAAGGCTTCTTGCAAAGAGAAGGCCACCCCTCCCTTGGGGGTCCAAGATGTGAACAAACGTTCACACCTGCAGCCTGCAACCCCGGTGGGTGAGAAGACCCCAGCCGTGTCTCTCCCTGTAGTGGCCCACCTGTAGCATTCTGCCTAAAAAAGCAGGGTCCTGGAGTTCGAGGGCTTCTCAGTGTACAGGGCGCGGGACACACCTCTTGTGTCTTGGGAAGTACCGGGGGCCCAGCCTCTCAGGTGCCAGGAGATGCAGCGGGTGGGGACTGGCGAGGGGAGGGGAGGGGCGCTGCGGGGCGGGGCGGTGTGGAGGATTGGGGGGTGCTGCGTTGCAGGGCAGGGCCTCGGGGCGGGGCGGTGGGGAGGATGGGGGTGGTGCGTTGCAGGGCAGGGCCTCGTTTTCCCACGAAGGCGCGAACTTTCCAGACTCTCGCCGGTCCTCGACAGCACCCGTTCAGTCTCCACCCCTGGAGATCCCAGGCCGTACTCACGGCCAGAAAAGGAGGCGGATGCGACCGCGGTGTCGGGTCCTCCCTTCTCCTGAGGGAGCCGGGCGGGGAGCGGGGAGCCACCGAGGCCTCGCTCTTCCCGCGTCCTAGAGCGGCTGGGTGAGCCTCACTTCCGGCCTGTGTCCTGCTGACCCGACCTGTCCTCGTCCCACCAGTCGGGCGGTGAGTTGGACGGACTGGTGGCCCCTGGCACCGGGCTCTTCCCCGCGGGCAGCGGAGCTGGCCGACCAGGGGTGGGGACCCGCGAGCGACCCGGAAGGGGCAGGGTAGCGGAGCGGACCCCCGTGGGGGCGGGGTCACCGTGCTCCTGCGAAGGGCCATCGGGAGCGGAGTCCATCAAAGGTGCGGGGGCGTGGTCACGGAGCAAGGCCTATAAAAGGTGCAGGGTCGCAGGCCGGTGCCTATGAAGGGCGCGAGGTGTGGTCACAGGGCGGTGTCTACAAAGCGTGAAGGAGGTGAGGTCGCGGGCGGAGTCTATAAAGGGCAAGAGGCGTGGTCACTGGGTTGGGACCTTGAAGGGTGAGGGTTGTGTTCCTGGGGTGGGAGTGTTAGTGAGGGATGAGGAGCGTTTTTCCGGCGTGAGAGACGGTGAAGGGTGAGGGGCATTTTCCCGGCTTGAGGGTCTGTGAAGGGTGAGAGCCGTGTTGCGGGTCTGTGAGGGGCGAGGAGCGCGTTCCCGAAATGAGGGTCCGTGAAGGGTGAGGGGCGTGTTCCTGGCGTGGGGGTGTTTGTGAAGGATTAGGGCCTGTGAAGGGTGAGGGGCGTTTTCCCGGCTTGAGGGTCTGTGAAGGGTGAGGAGCCTGTTTCTGGAGCAGGATATGTAAAGGATGAATGACGTGGTTTCTGGGTGAGGTTAGTGCAGGATGAGGGAAGTTGTGGCGGAGCTGTGTCCTCTAGGGTAGGGGGCGTGGTCTCCGAGCAGGGTCCGCCATTTTGTCTGGCGGAGGTTGGAAATGGAGGGTCTAGGGACAAGCGAGACTCCCACCTCTGGCCTTATCCTCAGCTCTGCGTTTACCCCACTTGTACTGCCAGAAAGCTGAGTGGTGGCAGTCACTTTAGGATTCTTCCTGAGACGATCCACCAATATGAAGTAAACTCAAGGAGGTGAGATGAAATCATTCGTTCGTTCATTCCACTCAAGGGTCACCCAGGGCTCCTCTCTGAGCTCCTCTTTTCACATCCAATGCCCCACAAGATATCTGGGAGCCGCTCTCCTGTCCCTGCATGGCTCTTGGGCCGGAGCGTGCTAGGAGTGGTGGGGGCCAGGGAATGGCATAAAGAGGGAAATGGGGAGCAGAGCCTGGCTCTGTGCAGGACTCTCCTCTCAAACATGAATGGCCATGGGGTGGTGATGACAGGTGGTACCTATGACTTAGTGGACGTGGGGCACCGAGATAGGAAAAGGCCACTGGACCCCACTGCACCTTGGAACACAGGTTTCCTCCCCTGTCCTCTCCTGCCTCCAGACTGCCTGCTGCAGGCAGCCAGAGTGAAGTCTTCTACTGCTGCTCTTTTAATTTTGAGAATGTTCAAATCCAACGAAAAGTACTATGAACACCATAAACCATTTAGATTCTACAGTTGACATTTTGCCACACTGACTGTATCTTTGAATATATTTACTTTTTATTGCTGAAAAGTAATTTGAAAATACCGTTGAACCTTGAGTAATACAGAGATTGGAGGCACTGACCCCTGTGCAGTTGAAAATCAAAGCATGACTTTTGACTCCCCTAAAATTTACTAATAGCCTACTGGTGACTGGAAGCCTTATGGATAATATAAATAGCCGGGCGCGGTGGCTCACGCCTGTAATCCCAGCACTTTGGGAGGCCGAGGCGGGTGGATCACGAGGTCAAGAGATCGAGACCATTCTGGTCAACATGGTGAAACCCCGTCTCTACTAAAAATACAAAAAATTAGCTGGGCATGGTGGTGCGTGCCTGTAATCCCAGCTACTCAGGAGGCTGAGGCAGGAGAATTGCCTGAACCCAGGAGGCGGAGGTTGCGGTGAGCCGAGATCGCGCCATTGCACTCCAGCCTGGGTAACAAGAGCGAAACTCCGTCTCCAAAAAAAAAAAAAAATATATATATATATATATATATATATATATATATATATATGTAAATAGTCGACACATTTTTTAATGTTATATGTATTATATACTCTATTCTTAAAAGAAAATGGTATTCAGAAAATCATAAAATATATTTAATATTCACTAAGTGAAACTGGATCATCGTAAAAGTCTTCATCCTCATTGTCTTTACATTGGGTAGGCTGAGGAGGAGGAGGAAAAGGAGGGTTGGTCTTGCAATCTCAGGGGTGACTGAGGTGGAAGAAAATCCAATTATAACTGATCCTCAAAGTTCAAACCTGTGTTGTTCCAGGGTTAGCTGTAATTTGCAGACATCATGACATTTCTCCTTAGATACTTCAGCCTGTTTTCTAGCAGTACCTTATTTCAACTGAGAAAATTAACAATAATCCCATGGTCACATAACTCTTAATTCTCCAATTGTCTCTAAAATGCCTGCATAGCTGAATTTTTCCCCTCTAAGTCAGAAGCGTATCAAGGTTGTACATTGCATTTAGTTGTCTCTCTTCAGCTTTTTTTTTTTTTTTGAAACAAGGTCTCACTCTGTCTCCAAGGCTGGAGCACAGTAGTGTGGTGATGGCTCATTGCATACTCAACCTCCCAGGCTCAGGTCCTCCCACCTCAGCCTCTTAGTAGTTGGGACTACAGGTGTGTGCCACCATGCCTAGCTAATTATTTGTGTTTTTTTTTTTTTTTTTTATAGAGACCAAGTCTCAACATGTTGCCCAGGCTAGTCTCAAACTCCTGGACTGAAGGGATCTACCTGCCTTGGCCTCCCAAAGTGCTAGGATTACAGGCCTAAACTACCGTGCCCTGCTGGCTCTTTTCATCTGGATTAGCTTCCCTGCTTTTTGTTTCTCTTTAGGACATTGACTTGTGACCACGTGTGGCCATCTATCTGTGTTACACCCCATATTCTGGGTGTAACCTGGAGCCCACACAAATTAACACTCTCTGCCCTTCATGCTCCACTGGGTGGAGTCTTGGTCTCTGCTGTCCATGCAGCAGAGGTGGTTGAGGTGACATGTAGCCAATTATGGGCTGCCCCCCACCCCTTGGGGCCCACCCGGCTGGGGAGAGATCCCTGCTGACCACCTTTCTTGGGTCCAGCTCAGGCCATGCCCCTCCACCAGCAACTGCAATGCCATAGTGGCTTCTTTTGTGGTGGGTTCTTTAGAGGGGGTACGGGGGGCTGCAGAGCTGAGACCTCAAGACAGACATGGCTGTGGGCCAGGGGCCTGGGGAGGAAGCTGATTTATAAACCCGAGTCAGAGCAGTGTGAGCCAGGGGCCAGCAGAGACTGGGAGGCCAAGGACTAGGGTGTTGATTGGGGGCAGGGGCTTGGGGGGGGTGCCCTGGCCTCAGGCAGAGGTGGGGGCAGCTGGGGAGGAGGGGAGCAGGTGGAGGAGTGAGCCCCTGCCCCATGCCATTCCTAGCCTGGGGCCTGGGGCCTGGTGCTGGCTCTACCGAAAAGCATTTTCTCCAGGCCCATACTGTAGGTCCTCCTGCAGGCAACTGAGAATGCACACCCCTCCAGCATGACTCCAGCCCCTCTTGAGCATGCCTCACCTCAGCAAGGCACTGATTTGAGGTGCTCTAGGGAGGAGGGCAAGCTAGAGATCTGAGGGAGCCTGCAGTGGACCTGAATTCCGGGGGTGGGAGAGGGTATCAGGGAGAGGTGTTGCCAGGCAGGGTCGGGGTCAGGTCACATCCTCTAGACTCTAAGCAGCAGAGACACAGCATCACCCTTGAACCTGAATTCAACAGCTCCACAGCAGCACTAGGCCCAGGTGAGAAGGTCTTAGGTGCAGGTGCCCTTTATGCTGAAGGAAATGCAGTCACCAGCTCCTAAGACAGCTTGTGACCTGGGGCCACTGCAGCAGGCAGGTCTGTGGGGCAGGGGCTTGCCCTTCTGTGTCTTCCTTCTGATACCCTGCCTCTGTTCTTCCTAGGAGGAGCCCAGCCATGGTGGCTGAGCCCTAGGTGAGCTGGTCTTTGGGGAGCAGTTGCTGCCCAAGGCCTCTCCGCCTCAGCCTGGAGCCCCTTGCCCAGCAGATCCTTGGGCCTCTGAGAACAGAATCTCCCTCCTTAGATCCAGGCCCACCCGCTGGCTGCCCCTTCCACAGAGCTGAGCAGAGTACAGGGTCCTGAAGGGAGAACACAGTTTTGAGGGTTCTGTCTCCTCTTCCCTGCCCAGCCTACCCCTAGCTCTTTTCCTAAACATCTGCCTGGAAGGCAGGGAGATGCATGCAGAGCCTCTTGCTAGAAACTCAATCCAAGCTGCAAGGTGCACCTGCCCTTGGGCAGAGGTGAGGCTCTCTGGGCAGTAAGCATCCATGATTCCAGGGCACAGTGATGTTTGAGGTGGTGGCCTTCTACTTCACATGGGAGGAGGGGTAGCACCTGGGATCCCCTTAGAGAGCACTGTAGCAGAATGTGATGCTGGAGAACCACTGCATCCTAACAGCTCTAGGTAAGCATCGCATAGTGGGCTTCAGGTCCCTGCTCACCATCCCCAGGTGGTTGTTCCCCTGGGCTCTCTTGACTCATAGACCAAACATCCCCAGTCCCTGCTGGGTACCCATGTCCCAGCAGGTAGTGCCCAATGGTCTCATCACCCATAATTTCTTCTTGAGACTTCCTCTGGATCCCCCTCCTTTTGCAGCCTCTCTGGCCCTCAGCCAGGGGCAGCTCAGATGTTCAAGCATTGACTATTATCTTCTTGATAAACAGGTTTTCCAGTGTCCACACTCAGGGTTATCTCCCAGCTGGAGCAGGGAAAAATGCATGGGTCATTGCTCTGCCAGGACCTCCCTGCACAGGTGAGTGATGAGGTAGGTGTCTCAGGGGAAGCTGTGATGCACTGTGTATGTGTGCTGTGGGAGTGGTGAGGGGGTAGTTCAAATGGCTAGCTAAGAGACCCCTGATTGTCTATTCTGGTTCCCTTCCTGGCTCGATCGTCCCTCTGAAGGGAAGTTCAAGTCCATTGTGCTACTCCATGTGCAGCCTCTCGGGTGGACAGCCATTTTCTAGTGGTGACCAGGCTTCCCTGATGAGGCGATTAGCATTTTTTTTTTTTTTAAGACAGGGTTTCACCATGTTGGTCAGGCTGGTCTTGAACTCCCGACAGGTGATCCGCCCGCCTTGGCCTCCAAAGTGCTTGGATTACAGGTGTGAGCCACCACGCCCGGCTGGTGATTAGCATTTACATGTCAAACAGAACTCCACATTGTGGTCACATTGGAGCATGCCCCCAGTACCCTCTCCTACTTCCACAGTTTGCATGCGACTTGCATGCAGGCATTCTTCTAGGTGCTGGGCTTAAGTATAAGCAAAACCAAGTCCTTGTCTTCAGGAAGTGTGGATTTTGGTTTGTGGAGAACATCATAGTTTGGGGAAGAATTATTTATCCTGTCCTGATGTCCTATCATATTGTTGGTCTCCACATTAGAATGTTAATGGACAGGGACTTCATTCATTCACCAAGTCCCTGGTACCTCAAGCAGTGCCAGGCACATGGGAGGTACCTGGCACTGTTGGAATGAATCCCTAGTTCTGTAGTTGTCACTTCCTGCTTTGTGCACTGCGCCATTAAGGTGCTGCAAGGACTTGTGTTAGAAGGCATTTGCCCTCAGAATTTCATAGTCCAGTCAGAGAGAGATGGACACATACAACTAAGCATGATACAAAACAAAATGGAATAAAATAATTAACAGAAGGGAATATAAAACTCAGGCTGAGACGTACAAGCTGTACAGAAATTTGCTTTGGCTCAATCATAAGACTCCTCTCTTCTTTAACAGAGAAACTTTTAATTTCCATTCTTTGTTTCAGATTCTCAGGTCAAGACAAAGCATAAACAAGCAACCCCAACAGAAAAATCTTCTGAAGAACAATTACAAGGAGTAACTCTCAAGAAATTTTCCCAAGAGGCAATCCAGAGGAGTTTGAGTTTCGATCAGCTTGTGGGAATGAGACAGTAGCAGAACGTTACTGGAAAAAATTCACAATAAAGAGCAGGATGAAGTTATTTTCCCAAAAGAGAGGTTTGAGGCAAGTGGTCAGCTCCTGCTTCAAAACCAATGCAGCAGAGAAATACCAGGAATGTAACAGATTGGAGAAAAGTTTGTGTCTGGGCACAAAACCTGTTGTACCTCTAAGGGACAGGCCAGGAGATAGAGCCAGTGGATGGAGGTTGGGTGGCTGAAGCTTTCCATGTGAGTCATGTGTGAGTAGACAACAGGCAGTTACCAGTGGGTCAAAGCCCCATGGATGTCATGTGTCTGGGAAATCTTTCAACAAGAACTCACACCTTACTCGGCATCAGATAATTCATACTACAGAGAAGCCCTACGTATGTATCGAATGTGGGAAAAATCACAACTCAAGCCTTACAAAAAAATCAGAAAATTCACTGTGGATGGTGAAATCCCGTCTCTACTAAAAATACAAAAATTAGCTGGGTGTGGTGGTGCATGCCTATAATCCCAGCTACTCAGGAGGCTGAGGCAGGAGAATTGCTTGAACCAGGGAGGCGGAGGGTGCAGTGAACTGAGATTGTGGCCTTGCACTCTACACTGGGTGACAGAGCAAGACTCCATCTCAAAAAAAAAAAAAGAAAAGAAAATTCATGGTGGAGACAAACCCTCTGTGTAGTAATGTGGCAAGGGCTTTAGGGAGACATCAAAGCTTGTTAAATATCAGAGAATTCATACCGGAGAAAAGCCTATAGGTGGAATGAATGTGGCAGAGCCTTTAGTGGGAATTCACACCTTATTAAATACCAACTGATACATATTGGAGAGAAGCCCTAAAAACGTAATGAGTGTGGGAAAGTCTTTAATCCGAAAGCAAATCCCATGCAGTATCAGAGAATTCATACAGGAGAGAAACTTTTTTTTTTGTCTTTTTTTTTTTTTTGGTGCCACAACTCGGATACGAAGAGAGAAACTTTTTGAATGTAAAGAGTGGAAAAAGTTTCAACCAGCCATCACACTTGATTCATAATCAAAGGCTGCATTCTTTTTTTTTTTTTTTTTTTTTTTTTTGAGGAAGAAAAAAGAGAAAGAGAAAATGGGGAGGTGGAAAAAGGAAGAGAAAGAGAGAGAGAGAATGGGGAGGAGGAAAAAGGAAAAGAAAGAGGGAGAGAGAATGGGAGTATTGCTTTCTTGCCCAGGCTAGAACGCAATTTAGAAATGGTTATTAAAAACCTCTTTTATAATGATAATTATACTTAATGATGTAATCAGGAAGGAATAAGGGAAGAAGATAACAAACAAACAGCCAACCAATATTTCATTTAAACCTATGAAATGCTATGCGATTACTCAGGAGTGATTTACTTCCAATTATATAGTCACTTTTCTAATAGGTGTGAGGTGGTAATGTATGTTTTGTGTATTTGAAGTGGAGAGTTCTATAAATGTTTATTAAGTTTACTTGCTCCAGGTCTGAGTTCAAGTCCTGGATGTCCTTGTTAAGTTTCTATCTCATTGATTTATAGAATCGTTAGCTCTTCTTGTTACATTGATCCTTTTACCATTATGTAATATCCTTCTTTGCCTCTTTTGATCTTTGTTGCTTTAAAGTCTACTTTATCAGAGGTGAGAATTGCATCTCCTGCTTTTTGTTTATTAGTTTATTTTTACTCTCTGTTTGGTTGGTAAATCTTCCTCCTTCTCTCTGAGTCTTTGTGTATTGTTGCATGTAAGATGGGTCTGGATGCAACATACCGATGGGTTTTGGCTTTTTATCCAATTAAAATATATATAAGTTTAATACTGGCGTTTGATGCTAGCTGGCTGTTTTGCCCATTAGTTGATGTAAATTTTTCATTATGTTAATGTTCTTTTCTTTTTGATATATTTTTGGAAAGGCTGATATTGGTTGTTCCTTTATATGTATAGTGCTTCTTTCAGAAGCTCTCGTAAAGCAGGCCTGGTGGTGGTGAACTCTCTAAGTACTTGTTTGTTCGCAAAAGATTTAATTTTTCCTTCACTCATAAAGCTTAGTTTGGCTGGATAGGAAATTCTGGGTTGAAAGTTCTTTTCTTTAAGGATGTTAAATATTGATCCCCACTCTTTTCTGGCTTGTAGGGTTTCTGCTGAGAGATCTGCTGTAAGTCTGATAGATTTCCCTTTATGGGTAACCTGACCTTTCTCTCTGGCTGCCCTTAGTATTTTCTCCTTCATTTCAACCCTAATAAATCTGGCGATTATGTGCCTTGGGGTTGGTCTTCTTGAAGAATATCTTTGTGGTGTTCTCTGTATTACCTGGAGTTGAATATTACCCTTCCTTGCCAGGTTGGGAAAGTTTTCCTGAATGATATTCTGAAGAGTATTTTCCAACTTGGCTTCATTCTCTTCATCACATTCAGGTACACCTATCAAACGTAGATTAGGTCTTTTCACATAGTCCCATATTTCCTGGAGACTTTGCTCGTTCCTTTTCATCCTTTTTTCTCCATTCTTGTCTTCTCGTTTCATTTCACTGAGCTGGTCCTCGACTTCTGATATCCTTTCTTCTGCTTGATCAATTTGACTCTTTAAACTTGTGCATGCTTTGCGAAGTTCTCGTGTTGTGTTTTTCAGCTCCATCAATTCACTTATATTCTTCTCTATCTTGTCCATTCTCGTTAACATTTCGTCAAACCTTTTTTCAAGGTTCTTAGTTTCTTTGCATTGGGTTAGAACAAGTTCTTTTAATTCGCAGAAGTTTCTTATCACCCACGTTTTGAAGCCTGCTTCTGTTATTGGAACACACGTGTAATCTATTAAGCCTTGTTCCGTTACTGATGGGGAATTGCAATCCCCTGTAGAGGGAGAGGCATTCTGATTTTGAGTGTTCTCTACCTTTTTACGCTGGTTTCTTCCCTTCATTATATATTTATCCGTCTGTCGTCTTTGTAATTGCCGACTTTCTAACTAGGTCTCTGACGTCCAACTTGTTGATTCCCAGCGCCGAAATCTGAGCAGTCCACCGTGCCGGCCAAAACAGCGGTGTTAAGATTGATGGTGCTTTTCTGTCCGGGAATCCCCGGACTCTGCACCTAGAGTTGGCGCACTGAGGCACCAGCAAAACCGCCACGCTGGCCACAAGAGTCGCCCTGGCGACCCGTGGGGCTCCTCCACTGGGAATCTCCTGGTCCGTGAGCAACAAATATTCGTCTGAAAGTGTGACGTCCTCTCGTTCTTTGTGCTTTCACTGGGAGGTACGTGCCCGAGCTGCTGGTCATCGGCCATCTTGGATCTCTCCCCCCAAAGGCTGCATTCTTGAGAGAAGCCTAGAAATGCAATGAGTGTGGAAGAGGCTTCAAACATCACACTTGATTGATCACCAAAGAATACACACTGGAGAGAAAACTTACATGTGTGTTATATGTGGGAGAGGCTTTATTCAGATGTCACACTTGATTCATCACCACAGAACACATTTCTGTAGAGAAGCCACATGCATGTAGTGAATGTGGGAAATGGTTCAACCAGAGCTCAACCCTTATTAGACATTAGGTTATTCACACTATGGATACCAAGTATAAGTTAAAGGAATCTGGGCAGGCTTTCATTGTGAGCTAGCTTCTCAGTCACTATCACAAATCCTACTCGAGAGGAACCCCTCAATTCATACAGGAGGGAAAAGCGTCCAAGAATGCAACAGAGGTGGGAAGCCTTTCATTGTAACTCATTATACAATGTCTGGAAGTTCCTATTGGAGAAAACCCCCATGGATGTAATGAATGTTGAAAAAGCATTTATTTGGAACTCACATTATTTACAATGAGATGATTCATACAGGATATAATGGATATAAGCGAGGCTTTGGTGTACTATGGGAAGTAAGTGGAAATGTGGGTTCCTGCTGTTGCCAGCTGCTCCCTTTTGAATAAAGTGCCCTAGCAGGTGCTTGCCTCAGGGTGGCCATGCTCTGTAGGGAATCTTGCTTTGTACCAGGATTGTGAGATGGAGACAAAGACAGCATTATTCCTGGCAGGGAATGTCATTGGAAATGCTAGTGGAGGTCAGTGGTCCATGTTGTGGTCTGATCCCAAATATGCAGAAGCCAGAAGCAGAGACCAGACCCAGAGAGAAGTAGATAAATGCAATCCCCAAAGTGAATGCACAGGAAAATGGAAAACTCCAAGAGTTAGTTTGGGTCCCAGAGCTGCCTTTTTATCCTGAACAATGAGCAATGACTCAAGGTCTTCGTGAAACCAGAGAATAGCTGAGGCAGCTTCCTAAACCTCTGCACTGTTTCTTAAATCTGAAAGCAAGTAGAAGGGGTGTCAGCTGCACCAACATGTAGGATCTGTATTTTCATCAGAAGGCAATCTAGTGTGGCTACTGGCTATAGTGAAAACTTCATTCTAAAGGATTTTAACATAAGCTGCTGAAGGCTTATGTTGAAATAATTTTTAAAATGAAATCAAGGCTGGACACGGTGGCTAATGCTTGTAATCTCAGCACTTTGGGAGGCTAAGATGGATCACTTGAGGCCAGGAGTTTGAGATCAGCTTGGCAAAATGGTGAGACCCCCATCTCTAAAAAGAAAATTAGCCAAGCATGGTGGTGGGCACCTGCCATCCCAGCTACTTGGGAGGCTGAGGTGGGAGGATCATTTGAACCTAGGAGGTTGAGGCTGGAGTAAGCCATGATTGTGTGACTATACTCTGTCCTGGGCAACAGAGTGAGACTCTGTCCCAAAAATATGTGTGTTAAAACATTGCTTAAGTCTAGTTCATACCTCCTAAAGGTAATTTGAATTAAAATAATGATGCATACAATAAGGTCATTAAAATAGAAAAAAAGTAAAGGATTATAAAGCCATTGATGGTAAGAACAATTGATTTTGTGAACTTCAAATCACAGGTATAACCGAATAGTTCATTGTTTATACAAAATAGCTGATGAAAAGTTTCTGACTGGGCACCGTGGCTTATGCCTGTTATCCCAGCACTTTTGGAGGCCAAGGCAGGCAGATCACTTGAGAACAGCCTAGCCAACATGGAGAAACCCTATCTCTACTCAAAATACAAAAATTTGCCAGGCGTGGTGGTGCATGCCTGTAATCCCAGCTACTCCAGTGAGGCAAGAGAATCGCTTGAGCCCAGGAGACAGAGGTTGCAGTAAGCTGAGATCAAACCACTGCACTCCAGCCTGGGTGATGGAGTAAAACTGTTTTCTCAAAAAAAAATTTTTTTTTTCCCTCTAGAGATGGGGTTTCACTGTGTTGGCCAGGCAGGGCTCAAACTCTTGAATTCATGATCCACCCACCTCGACCTCCCAAAGTGCTGGGATTACAGGCGTGAGCCCCCGTGCCTGGCCTCCTTCACATGAGATTTTATGGTAAAAACCCACCCAGGTCGTGGCTGAATGCTCTGGTCAAGGGCCTGGGCTATAACACACTTGTATTGGGGAGGTGAACAGGGAGGTTACTGAGAGGCAAACTCACCTGCCCAGAGTCTGGTCAGTGGCTCTGCAGGCTCTGATAACCCAATTCTTGCCTCATGCTGAGATGACCCCTACACTCCCGGAAGTGGACATAGAAGACCAGAAAGCCAGGGCACAAATTGAGCCGTGCTAGAGGCTGGATTCTTAATATGTGCCTGAAAGTCGTCAGCAACCCTGGTGTTGCCACTGGGATTGTACCCATTTGTGCATAGATCTTGAGGGAAGCTGGAGGAACAGGAACCAGAACATGGGGAGTGGACAATGCCTGGATAGGATCTGTATGTCTTTCCATTTTCTTTCCTGTAAGGCTTAGAGTCCAAGCTGATTGTTAGTTTTCTCTGTTTCTCTAATGAATGATTGTTTCTGCTTACAAAATTAAAATCTCATTCTATGCCCTTTGGGACAATAAATTTAGAGTTGATGGAAGTTTAGAATGACTCCAAATTATTCAGTAACACTTTTTTTTTTTTTTTTTTGAGACAGAGTTTCGCTCTTGTTACCCAGGCTGGAGTGCAATGGCGCGATCTCGGCTCACCGCAACCTCCGCCTCCTGGGTTCAGGCAGTTCTCCTGCCTCAGCCTCCTGAGTAGCTGGGATTACAGGCACGCACCACGGTGCCCAGCTAATTTTTTGTATTAGTAGAGACGGGGTTTCACCATGTTGACCAGAATGGTCTCGATCTCTTGACCTCGTGATCCACCCACTTCAGCCTCCCAAAGTGCTGGGATTACAGGCTTGAGCCACCGCGCCCGGCCCCTCAGTAACACATTTAAAGACAGTCTCTTGTCTGTCCCTACGATGGCCAACGACATCGAAAGTGAGAGTCTGGAGGGATTAGAGGAAGGGTTTTGAGCGCGAGGTGCGGTGGCTCACGCCTGTAATCCCAGCACTTTAGGAGGCCAAGGTAGGTGGATCACGAGATCAGGTGTTTTGAGACCAGCCTGACCAACATGGTGAAACCCCATCTCTACTAAAGATACAAAAATTAGCCGGGCGTGTTGGTGTGCGACTGTAATCCCAGCTGGGCTCCTGCTGTGGATATCATCAACCACAGCCACCTAGAAGCACTCCCAATATATCTATTTTTCCTATAGAGAAGTCAGATTCTTTTTCCTACCTTCAGTCCTTAATTCTCATTCTGCAAGGTACTTCCAACAGTCCTTTCCGCGATGGTGGCGGCGTGTGGCGGGGCCGTGCCCAGAAGCGCTGTCTCTCCCAGAAGGGGAGGCCGCCCCGCCCCGCCCCGGAGTCTGGGCGTTTGCTTTGCTGCCTCGTGGGCGAAGCGCGCCCGAGGGGGTTGTTAGCACGAAAGTGTGGGGAGGGGCCACGTCCCGGCTGCCCCAGCCATGCGTTTCTTGCCTCGCCTGGCCGTTCCTGTGCAGCGGAAACGCGAGGCGCCCGCAGGGGATGCCGCTTCTGAGTCCGCGGGGCACGCTGAGAATGAATGGCTCGAGGGGTCCCCGCAGGAGTCCCCGGCGCGCACCTCTTCCAGTGTTTTCCACCTCAGTTCTGGCCCGGTGCCTCGAATGCGTAGAGGGCGAGAAATCCTTGCATCCCCTAAATGGGTCGGAAAGATAAAAGATTTTCTGAGGGAAAGCCTGGCGCCATAGCGTCAGCCACATTTTCAGAGGGCGCGTTTTCCGCGGGGTGGGAGCTGCCGTCTGACCACAGGTTTCTCGAGGCCCTGGATTCTTCCACGCCTTAAACCTCGGGTTCTGGGACCTTTAGCGCCGCTTTCAGTCCGCCAGAAGCGCCTGCCACCTGGAGGTCGAACTCGGCTCTGACCCGCGGGACGTCCTTCTGTGGACGTTGAAGCCGGGTTTGTTGCAACGCCGACCAGGCGCGTCGGGGTAGCATCCCCAGACCCCGAGGTGAGGCTTCCTGTCATCTTGGTTTATTGGGAGGCGCAGGCTCGGCCGGTGAGGACTGGGAAGAGGCCGCCGCGGGGGGACGGGGACTCGAGCCCGCTTGAATCGGACCTCACCGCCGTCCTCGCGGGGTCGAGGGAGCTGGGCCTTTTCCGCCTCGGCGCTTTGGCTTTGCCCCGGGAAGATGTGGACAGCGGCAGCCCTCGACCCAGAGAGGCAGGGGCCGCAGGAACTGGGTGCGGGAAGGCGCTGAAGGGCCCGAAGGGTGCGCGCATGGCGGCCTCAAAAAGTGGCAGAAGAAAGCCTTAGTCTGAATTTGAGGTTTTCTCTAGATTTAACTTCTTGTGGGGGAGCTAAACTTTTCCAAAGCAGCTGCCCCATTGTCCATTCCCATTCTGCGTCCGTTCGTCCATACCGCGATACACGAGGGATTCAGTTTCTTCATATCCTCATCAACAGCTATCGGCCTTTTTCTTTTCTTATAGCCATAGCTGGTGGGTGTGAAGTGGTGTTGCTTTGTGGTTTTATTTGTATTTCCTTGATAACTAATGATGTTAAGCATAATCTCACATGCTTAATGGCCATTTATCTTTGAAGAAATACCTATTGAAATCTTTTGCCCATTTTAAAATTGTCTTTTTATTGAGTTGTAAGAGTCGTTTCTCTGTTCTGGATACAAGTTGTTCAGCAGATAGATGGTTTGTAGATATTTTCACCTGCCGTGGGTTGTCTTTTCAGTTGTTTGTTTGAGATGGAGTCTCCTCTGTTACCCAGGCTGGAGTGCAGTGGCGTGATCTCGGCTCACTGCAACCTCTGCTTCCCTGGTTCAAGTGATTCGCCTGCTCGGCTTCCCGAAGTAGCCGGGATTACAGACGCAAGCCACCGCGCCTGGATAGTTTTTGTACTTTTTTTTTTTTGACAAGCGTCTTGCTCTGTGGCCTAGAGTGCAGTGGTGCGATCGCGGCTCACCACAACCTCCGCCTCCCAGGTTTAAGCGATTCTCCTGCCTCAGCCTCCCAAGTAGCTGGGACTACAGGCCCATGCCACCACATCTGGCTAATTTTTGTATTTTTAGTAGAGACGGGGTTTCACCATGTTGGTCACGCTAGTCTTGAACTCCTGACCTCGTGATCTCCCCACCTCGGCCTCTCAAAGTGCTGGGATTACAGGCGTGAGCCACCAGGCCCAACTTTTGTCTTTTCACTTTTTTTATTTTTTGAGTCAGAGTCTCCCTCTGTCACCCGGGCTGGAGTGCAATGGCGTGGTCTCGGCTCACTGCAACCTCCGCCTCCCTCGGATTCAAGCAGTTCTCCTGCCTCAGCCTCCTGAGTAGCCAGAATTACAGGTACCCGCCACCACCCACAGCTAATTTTTGTATTTTTAATAGAGACAGGTTCACTATATTGGCCAGGCTGGTCTGGGACTCCTGACCTCATGATTTACCCGCCTCAGTCTCCCCAGGTGCTGGGATTACAGGCGTGAGCCACCACACCCGGCTCACTTTCTTGATGGTATTTGCAGCACCAAAGTTCTGAATTTTCGTGTGGTCAGTATTTTTATTTTGTCACTTGTGTTTTTGGTATCTCTTTCAAATAATCTGCTTTTGGTTTTCTTCATCCACTTTATTGTTTCCTTTTTTAAAAATTTCATTTTCTTCTTTATGTTTAATATTTTTTAACATCTTAAATTGAACATTTAACTACTTAACATATTATTATTATTTTTGTTTAGAGCAGGGTCTTGCTTAGTCACCTGGGTAGGAGTGCAGTGGTACAATCACAGCTCACTGCAGCCTCAGACTTCTGGGCTCAAGTAATCATTTCACCTCAGGCTCCAAGTAGCCAGGACCACAGGCTCAAGCCACCATGCCTGAGCAAGTTTTATGGTATTTATAGGGACAGAGTTTCAGTATGTTGCCCAGACTGGTCTGGAACTCCTGGCTTCAAGAAGTCCTGCCTCAGCCTCCCAATGTGCTGGGATTACATGTAGGTGTAAGCCACTATGTCCAGCCTAATTTTTGATTTGTAATTATGAAAGGGCAATAGATTATTTGGCAAAAGTTTATAAATTAATGAAGACTGGCCCTACTAATAGACGACTGATTTTTTTGTTTTTCAGACGGAGTCTCACTCTGTTGCCAGGCTGGAGTGCAGTGGCACAATCTCAGCTCACTGCAGCCTCTGTCTCCCGGGTTCAAGCGACTCTCCTGCCTCAGCCTCCCGAGTAGCTGGGACTATAGGTTCTCACCACCATGCTCAGCTAATTTTTGTATTTTTAGTAGAGACGGGGTTTCACCCTCGATCTCTTGACATCGTGATCCGCCTGCCTCAGCTTCCCAAAGTGCTGGGATTACAGGCATGAGCCACTGTGCCCCGCCAATAGGCTGATTTTTAAAGCTCTGAGTAACAGAAGTTGAAGGACAGTATTTTTAGTAGAGATGGGGTTTTGCAGTATTGGCCAGGCTAGTCTTTCCTGACCTCAGGTGATCTGCCTGCCTTAGCCTCCCAAAGTGCTGAGATTACAGGCATAAGCCACCATGCCCGACCTTAAGCTTAGAGTCTCCTGGCCTTAAGCTTTCTTAAACTTTAAATTTTTATTTAATTTTGAAACCAACAAAAGGAGGATGTATTTGGCTGGATGTGGTGGCTGTAATCCCTGAACTTTGGGAGGCCGAGGAGGGCGGATCACGAGGTCAGGAGATCAAGACCATCCCAGCTAACACGGTGAAACTCCATCTCTACTAAAAATACGAAAAAAATTAGCCAGGCCTGGTGGCAGGCGCCTGTAGTCCCAACTACTGGGGAGGCTGAGGCAGGAGAATTGCTTGAACTCGGGAGGCAGAGGTTGCAGTGAGCTGAGATTACGCCACTGCATTTCAGCCTGACAACAGAGCGAGACTCCATCTCAAAGTAAAAAAGGTATATATTTATTGTGTACAACATGTTTTGAAATATGTATACATTGTGAAATGGCTAAATTGATCTAATTAGCATATGCATACCTGACATACCTTTTTTTGTGGTGAGAAAAAAACCTACTCTAGGCAGTTTTCCAGAGTACAATACATTGTTATTAACGATAGTCACAAGTTGTACAATGGAGTTCTTGAACTTAGTCCTCCTATAACTTCCTCCAAAGGACACAAAGGAGATTTGGTTTCCTTTGACCAACATTTCCCTGAGCTTTTTACTTTGAAATAATTTCAAACTTAAAAGTTGCAATAATGCCAAGAACTCCCAAATAACCTTAACTCAGACTCATCAGTTCTTAACCCTTGCTATATTTATTATTTGTTTCATTTTTTTCTGAACCATGTAGAACTAGGCCTGAAAGAGTTGTTTTGTCTATAATTTCCTACCTATGTTCCATAGCTTCCTGTATTTCTTCCTGTTTCTTTTTGGGGGTGCAGAATGTAGGATGAGACACTTTTTTTAGTTTTAAAATATCTGATTCTAGATGTTTTTAGTATCTCCAGATACTTGCTTGAGGATATTTACTTCTGTTGTGTTACAGTTTTCTTCTGCTCCTTTGAATTCTAGTCACGTTGGGTCGGGCTCCCAGGACTCCAACTCCATCTCCTAAATTTATGGAGACGGCCCAGCATGTCCGTATGTGCAGGTGGATGTTTTTCTAGTCTATCTTTACACAGGGGTTTCAGCCCTTTGGGGCTCCAGCTTTAAACAGGGGCCGAGGTTCCAACCATCACCCTCCAGCCACCCAGGCCTCATTGTCTTCATTGGGGCTATAAACGGGTCCCAGAGCTGCCCTAGCATCAGTTTCCAGGTGTGAAGATCTGACTTTCATTTCTGTCTTCATTTTTAGCGCCTGAGGTGTTCCCTCACTCTCTTAGTGCTTAACCATGAATTTCCCTACTAACATCCTCAGTCCCAAGGTCCACAGCAAGTAAAAGGCAAATGTCAAAACAGCTGTTAGAGCCACGCACAAGCCCTCCCATGCCCCCATGCTTCCTTCCATTCTACATAAGCGTGAGACCTGTGGGTCTCTCAAGAGAGGCATCATTGTGGGACCCTCCAGTAGATCAGAGGAGAAAAACAGTTGTAATTTACCCAGTGTGCTCATGAGCAAAGCATAAGCACAGGTTCACATTTACACAAAGCACATTCTTGGCACTGTTTCCTCTCTCCCTCCTTCACCTCTCTTCCAAGAGCATCTTAAGCGCCTGTTCCATATCATGTGCTAGAGATAAAAAGGTGCATAAGACAACATCTCTGGCAGCAGAGAGTTCTCTGTAGAATGTGGGGGAACGTGGTAGAGTTGAAATGGTGGGGATATGAATGTTGTGCCATGTGATACAACAGTAGGAGACTTCTTTTTTTGGAAGTGGGAGAGGTGTTTTCTCCCCCACTTTAGAGATGGAGAAAAAGAGACCCAAGAAGATTCAGTGTTTTGCCTGAAGTGAGAGTGAATCCATTGTAGAGGGAGACAGGACCCTCCAGGCAAGCCTGTGCTATCCGCTCCCTCTTGTGTGGACCTTTCCACGTGGACCATACTGAGGCTGGCAATTCCCACACTTGCAAGAGGTTCTGCAATAAGAGTTTTAATAATAAAGTAGGGGAGACAGAACCTGAGCAGGGTAAATAGGCAGAGCAAATCACAGAATAGATATTAAATATAGCAGTGACCCCAAATTCCCTAAGAAAACAGGAGGACCAGGTGCTGTGGCTCAAGCTTGTAATCCCTGTTCTTTGGGAGGTCAAGGTAGGTGGATCTCTTGAACCCAAGAGTTCAAGACTAGCCTGGGCAACTTGGTGTCACACCATCTTTACAAAAAATAAAAAAATTATCTGGGTGTGGTGGTGTGTCCCTGTAGTCCCAGCTACTTGGGAGCTGAAGTCGGAGGATTGCTTGAGCCCAGGAAGTCAAGGTTGCAGTGGCCTGCGATCGCTTCATTGCAGCCTCGGTGACCTAGTGTGACACTGTCTCAAAAGAAAAAAAGAAAACAAAGATGGAATGAGACATTAACTAAGGAAGGCTCCTTGAAGGGGGGTAATATTTCAGTTAGACCTGGAGAGAATGAAGAGTAGATTTGAAAAAAGATTCTTGTAGGTAGAGTCTCAGAATTGAAAATCAGAATTTCAGAGGGTATCACATCCTGAGAGATTCACTACTGTAGCGTTATTCAAACTTCCCAGTGAAACTCTTTAAATAGATACTTATTGGTCAAAGCATGGTCAGTAGAGGAATACAAACTAAAACCATGGATGCTACTGTATCTCCACTAAAATGGCTAAAATATTTAAAAAGGGACAATACCAAGATCTGGTGAGGTTTCAAAGTAACTAAACTCACACTTCATCAGGGGAGATGTATAGCTGACTTTGTAAAACAGTTTGGCAGTTTCTTAAAACATTAACATAAGCTTACCAAGTGACCCAGCAGTCGCACTCCTGTTTACCCAACATAACTGAAAAGTTAGAGTCACAAAACAGCCTGTAGTTGATCCACAGTTATAGCAGGTTTGATCATAGTTGCCTGGCCAGGCACAGTGGCTCATGCCTGTAATCCCAGCACTTTGGGAGGCTGAGGCGGGCGGATCACCTGAGGTTGGGAGTTCGAGACCAGCTTGACCAACATGGAGAAACCCCATCTCTACTAAAAATACAAAATTAGCCAGGTGTGGTGGCAGGTGCCTGTACTCCCAGCTACTTGGGAGGCTGAGGCAGGAGAATCTCTTGAACCCGGGAAGTAGAGGTTGTGGTGAGCCAAAATCACGCCACTGCCCTCCGGCCTGGGTGACAAGATCGAAACTCACCTCAAAAAAATAAAAGAGACCAAATAATCATAGTTGCCCATACTGAAAATGTCCAAATACCCTTCCATGAGTGAATGGATAAACAACTGGTTCCATCCATACAATGGAATGCTACTCGGAGTAAAAAAGCACTCTACACAGGCAGTATGGATGACTCCAACACATCACGTTCAGTTAAAGAAGCCACATGCAAACAAGCTGCACACTGTAATTCTGGAAATGATCAGGCAGCGGAAGAAAACAAACCAGTGGTTTCCACGGACGGGTTGAGGAGGGGCTGACCACAAGAGTGCACAAAGGAATTCTGCTGGTGATGAAGATGTTCAATATCTGGAATGTGATGGTGGCACAATTGTATGTTTTTGTCAAAGCCCACAGAACTATATACTAAAAAGAGTAACTTTTATTGTTTATAAATTATGCTTCAACAAACCTGCCTTTTAACAAATTTTATCAGTAATTATAGTTGTCAAAAGTAGAGATGCTTGGCAGACAGCTACTTTATTGACCTCTAAGGCCCCTCTCTCTGCTAAACTGCAGCGCTCCTTAGGACCAAAACCAAACCAACTTTCATTTTACAAATGCAAAAACTGGGACTCCAAGCAAGAAGGAAACATCTACCTGCAGTTCCTCTGGGGGCTGGTGGGAAAGATGGTGGAGAGAATAAGGCTGAGTCCCCACAACAGGCCCAAGTTCTCTGTACCACATCTGGAGGCAGGTGTATGGGACTGAAAGTGGATGTTCTCAGCCACAAGCCTGGGCCTGGATAGGAAACAAGGGTAAGTCTGGAAGGATGTCAGGTAGGGTAGACCCAGAGAACCAGCTAGGCTCACTTCTCACACCCTCCATCCATTCATGATGAGCATCCAGATACGGAACCACACGGTTCAACTTCTGAGCATGGCAGTAACCTTTACAGTCTGATTTCCCAGAGTGAACTCTCTTGTGTTTATTTTCAGATTTAATGACTTTAATAGTCATCTGAACTATTTATGTTACTTTGCCAGTAATATTTAGACCTTATTTATCTTTCATTATGCCATCCTATCTAATGCAAAATGAACAGTTGCTAAATTGTCTTCTGCATTTGGTGAATGAGGCTGGAACTTTGAGTGAAGGCCTTCCCACAGTGACTGCATTCATGGGGCTTCTCTCCAGTGTGAATTCTCTGACGCTGAGTTAACTGGGGGCTCTGGCTAAAGGCCCTTCCACATTAAAATTAAAAGTGTCTTTCTTGGAAAATCTTTTTGATATGAATAAAGTATCTTTTAGATCCGTCATTTAAAGTAGGTTTCTCTCCAACATGAGTCTGCTGATGTGGCGTGAGTTGTGAACTCTGGCTGAAGGCTTTCCCACACATACTGCAATGACATGGTTTCCCACCAGTGTGAGTTGCCTGATACTGAATATGGGTTGAATTCCCACTGAAGGCTTTTCTACATTCTTGACATTTATAGGGCTTTTCCCCAGTATGCATTTTCTGATCTTCAGTGGGTTGTGAGGTGGGACTGAAAGCTTTTCCACATTCATTATATCCAAAGGATTTCTCACCAGTGTGAATTGTCCAGCGTAGAATGAGATTTGCACCATGATTAAAGGCTCTGCTCTGTTTCTCTCCAGTGGGAATCTGTCCATTTGGTGTAAGGCTGGAACCATGAACAAAGGCTGGACCACGTTTTCTGCACTTGCGAGTCTCTCCACTGTGAATTTTCTGATGCTGAGTGAGGGTTGACCTCCGGCTGAAGGCCTTCCCACAGGCACCACATTCATAGGGTTTCTCTCCAGTGTGAACTCGCTGGTGTAGGGTGAGTTGGGAGCTTTGGCTGAAAGCTTTCCCACATTCAATGCATTGGTAGGGCTTCTCCCCAGTGTGAACTCTTCGATGCTGAACAAGAGTGGAACTCCGACTAAAGGCTTTGCCACACTCATTACAAACATAGGGTTTTTCTCCTGTGTGAATCCTTACATGTTCAGTAAGGTGAGAGTTAAAACCAAAGGCTCTACCGCATTCATTACATACATAGGGTTTCTCTCCAGTATGAACCCTATGATGGAGAAAAAGGCTTGAGCTTTGACTGAAGGCCTTCCCACACTGATTGCATTTATGGGGCTTCTCTCCAGTGTGAATTCTCTCATGCTGAATAAGGCTGGAACTTCGACTGAAGGCCTTCCCACAGTGACTGCATTCATGGGGCTTCTCTCCAGTGTGAATTCTCTGATGCTGAGTTAACTGAGGGCTCTGGCTAAAGGCCCTTCCACATTCATTACATTTGTAGGGTTTCTCTCCGGTGTGAATTATCCGATGTTGAATAAGAGTTGAGCTTCGACTGAAAGCCTTCCCACACTCACCACACCCAAAGGGTTTTTCTCCAGTGTGAATTCTCCGATGAAGACGGAGGTGAGAATTGAGTCCAAACGTTTTCCCACATTCGTCACATTTAAATGGTTTATCTCCAGTGTGAATGTGATGGTGCAGAACAAGGTTTGAGCTGTGAGTAAAGGCTCGCCCACATCGGCCACATTCGTATGGCTTCTCCCCTGTGTGACTTCTCTGATGTCTGCTTAGGTCAGAATTATATTTGAAAGTTTTGCTGCATATATCACATTTAAAGACCCTCTCTCTTGTTTTATTTCTTTTAAGTCTAACAACATTTTGGTTCAGATTCAAGTTTCTATCAAATGCACTACACTCTTGGGTTCTTTCTCCCAAAGATCTTTCCCCATCCACGGTAGATTCTGTTAAAACTCCCTTGTGAATACTGGGTTTGTTCAAACTCTGCCAGGCAGAATTTCCCAGGTTGTCTTCCAGTTTGTCCCCAGGGCCCCATACTTCCTGACATTCAGCTGCCTGTGCATTATTCCTTAAGAGTCTTCCTGATACAAATTCTGGGGTTTTTACTTCTTCAGAAAATTTTTGGTTGAAAATAGATAGTTCCTTCTTGGTCCCAACCTCGGAATCTGTTAAAGAAAAACACAAAGAGTTACTTGAGAAAACCCTCCATCAGGGATAATGTCCATGACATGTTAGAAGCTCCTATCAACCATCATGCAGAAGGCAGATGCTCTGATAGGAAAACGTGAAAGGCAGAATTCAAAAGTAAAGATGGCCAATCAACAGAATAAAAATATTCAAGTTCATTAGTTATCAAAGTAGTCAAATCAAAACAAATTATGATTTTTCACCCATCAAATTGGCAAATTAATCTATTCAACAAATATTTAGAAGACCAGGCATGTTCTAGGTAAGGAATATACAGGAAGATAAATATAGTTTCTGATCTCATGAAGTTTATGTTCTACTCAGGTAGACAGCAAGTAAGTTCTTAAAAAATAACGATAAACTGGTCGGGTGCGGTGGCTCACGCCTGTAATCCCAGCACTTTGGGAGGCCGAGGCAGGTGGATCACGAGGTCAAGAGATCAAGACCATCCTGGTCAACATGGTAAAACCCCGTCTCTACTAAAAATACAAAAAATTAGCTGGGCATGGTGGCGCGTGCCTGTAATCCCAGCTACTCAGGAGGCTGAGGCAGGAGAATTGCCTGAACCCAGGAGGCGGAGGTTGTGGTGAGCTGAGATCACTCCATCGCACTCCAGCCTGGGTAACAAAAGCGAAACTCCGTCTCAAAAAAAAAAAAAAAAAACGATAAACCATATGATAGAAACTGTGTAAATGTGTTATTGGCCCCAACCCAGTCTACATGGTCAGAAAGAATTCCAGGAGTGAGGTTCAAGCTGAAACCTGACAAAGGAAATAAGTTAGCAGTGTCAGACAGGAAGGCCTGGGCCTGGTTGTGATGCACAAAAATATCAATCAAGCTCCTGATTTAAAGAATCTGGGCCAGACGCAGTGGCTCACATCTGTAATCTCAGTTGGGTGGGGCCAAGGCAGGAGGACTGCTTGAAGCCAGGAGTTCAAGACCAGCCTGGGCAACATAAGGAGACACTATCTCTACAAAAAGAAAAAAAACTTTTAATTAGCTGGGTATGGTGGTGCATGCCTATGTTCCCAGCTATTCAGAAGACTTGAGGTGTAAGGATTGCTTGAGCCTAGGAGGTCAAGGCTGTGGTGAGCCATGATGGTGCTACTGCACTCCAGTCTGGGCAACAGAATGATACCCTGTCTCAAAAAAAAAAAAAAAAAAAAAAAAAGAACCTACCTCACTGCTGAGTGCACTGGCTCACAACTATAATTTCAGCACTTTGGGAGTCTGAGGCGGAAGAGCGACTAAGGCCAGGAGTTCGAGACTGCAGTGAGCTAGAATTACGCCACTGTTCTCCAGCCTGGGTGACAGCATTAAACTGTCTCTATTTTTTTTTTAATCTCACCATGGCTAGAGCTAGAAGTATGAGGTAAGAGTGGGGCAAGATGAGGCAGGGTAAAGACACAGGAGGCAATGCAAAGAGGTTGAGAAGTTTGGGCTTTATGATACAGACTTAAAAAAAATGCTGAGCATTGGTAAGAATTAAAGCAACAAGCATGCCACTTACTGTTGGTGGGACTGTATCTAAACAACTTTTTTGAGACAGGGTCTTGCTCTGTTGCCCAGGTTGGAGTGCAGCACAGTTCACTGCAGCCTTGACTTCCCTGGCTCAAGCAATCTTCCTGCCTTAGTCTCCCAAGTAGCTGGGATTAGCCGTGCAAGCCACTGTGCCTGGCCAAAATATAACTTTTTTTAAAAGTTGGCAGTATTGAGCCAAAAAACTGGTATTTCACACACCCTTTGTCCTCCAAACTACTCCCCTAGGATTTATCCTAAGTGGACTGCCATATGTGTGTGGAAATGACTGACTGCAATGATGCTCACTGCATTTTGTAATTATGGGGAAACAAGGAAGCCCCCCAAATGTCCAAAAACAGGGGGCTTTTTTTTTTTTGAGATGGAGTCTCGCTCTGTCACCCAGGCTGGAGTGCAATGGCACAATCTCGGCTCACTGCAACCTCTGCCTCCTGGGTTCAAGTGATTGTCCTCAGTCTCCTGAGTAGCTGGGATTACAGGTGCTCACCACCATGCCAGGCTAATTTTTTGTATTTTTAGTGCAGATGGGGTTTCACCATGTTGATCAGGCTGGTCTTGAACTCCTGACCTTGTGATCCGCCCTCTTTGGCCTCCAAAAGTGATGGGATTACAGGCGTGAGCCACTGCACCCAGCCTGGGGGGCTGTTTAAACCAATTAAAGACCATTCACATAATGGAATAACATTCTACCATTATTATAATAGAAAGATATAATTAAATAAAAAGCTTGTATTACAAAGTGAAGAATCAGGTTCTAAAATTATATAAACAGCATAAACGAACTTTTATTAAACATATATATGTAAGATAGTTGCTATTTCTTCCTTTTTTTTTTTTTTCTTTTTTGAGACGGAGTTTCGCTCTTGTTACCCAGGCTGGAGTGCAATGGCGCGATCTCGGCTCACCGCAACCTCCGCCTCCTGGGTTCAGGCAATTCTCCTGCCTCAGCCTCCTGAGTAGCTGGGATTACAGGCACGCGCCACCACGCCCAGCTAATTTTTGTATTTTTTTAGTAGAGACGGGGTTTCACCTTGTTGACCTGGATGGTCTTGATCTCTTGACCTTGTGATCCACCTGCCTCGGCCTCCCAAAGTGCTGGGATTACAGGCGTGAGCCACCGCGCCCATCCCCCTATTTCTTCCTTAAGTGTTTAGTATAAGTTGATGAAGCCATCTGGGCTTCTCATTTTCTCTGAGGAAGGGTTTTAAATTATGAGTCAATGTATTAGCACTTAAAGAATTATGTATTAACCTTTTCTTCGTCAGTTTTGATAAATTTATTTTTCTAGGGTATTTATACATTTTATCTCAATGTTCAAAATATTTGGCATAATTGTGCTCAAAATATCTTCACCCCACCATTTTTCCTTATTTTGTTTATTTATTTTTCTTCTTAGGTCGGCATGTATTTTCTTTCTTTTTTTAAAAGACAGGGCTTGCTCTGTTGCCATGGTGGAGTACAGTGGTGTGATCATAGCTCACTGCAGCCTTGAACTCTTGAGACCAAGTGCTCCTCCCACTTCAGGCTCCCAAGTAGCTGGGACTACAGGTGTGCATCATTAGGAATGGCCCAGATCACTCCTAATTTTTTTTGTAGAGACAGGGTCTCACTATGTTGCCAGGCTTGTCTTCAACTCCTGATCTCAAGCAATCCTCCTGCTTCGGCCTCCCAAAGTACTGGGATTACAGGTGTAAGTCACTGCACCTGGCCCAAAATATCTTTTTATTATACTCTGAAGTATCTAGGTGGTGGCACCTTTTTCATTTTGGTTATTTGTTCACTCTCTGTTTTATTCTTCATCAGTTACATCCAGAAAACAGAAAGAGATGATACATGTTCCAACAGTGTATGTGAGGTTAATTCATCTTTGATACCAAAATTTGACAACAGTATGAGAAAACAAAATTGAAGGCTAACCTCACCCACAATTATGGATGTGAAATCCCTAAACAAAACATTAAGAAGCCAAATCTAGTAATATATGTAACGAGGATAACACATCATGAACAAGTAGGTTTATTCCAAGAATGCAAAGTTAGGCTGGGCATGGTGGCTCACACCTGTAATCCCAACACTTTGGGAAGCCGAGGTGGTCAGCTCTCTTGAGGCCAGGAGCTCGAGACCAGCCTGGCCAACATGGTGAAACTCCATCTCTACTTAAAAAAAAAAAAAAAAAGCCAGGTGTGGTGGCACGCTCCTGCAATCCCAGCTACTCAGAGGCTGAGGCAGGAAAATCGCTTGAACTGGGAGGTGGAGGTTGCAGTGAGCCAAGACTGGTTACTACACTCCACCCTGGGCAACAGACTCTGTCTCAATAATAATAATAATAAAGACTATTAAAAAACTTAGCCAGGGCCAGGCGCGGTGGCTCACACCTGTAATCCCAGCTCTTTGGGAGGCCGAGGTGGGTGGATCACGAGGTAAAGAGATCGAGACCATCCTGGTCAACATGGTGAAACCCTGCCTCTACTAAGACAAAAAATTAGCTGGGCATGGTGGTGCGTGCCTGTAATCCCAGCTACTCAGGAGGCTGAGGCAGGAGAATTGCCTGAGCCCAGGAGGCGGAGGTTGTGGTGAGCCGAGATCACGCCATTGCACTCCAGCCTGGGTAACAAGAGTGAAACTCCATCTCAAAAAAAAAAAAACTTAGCCAGGCATGGTGGTCACACCTGCCCATATACTCAGGAGGCTGAGGTGGGAGGATTACTTGATCCCCAGAGTTTGACATTCCAGTGAGCTATGATTGTGCCACTGCACTCTAGTATGGGCAATAGAGTGAGACCCTGCCTCTTAAAAAAATTATTTTTTTTAATGAAAGAGCCCAAACATAGAGTATATGCTGTAAAATTCTATTTATAAAAAGTTCAAAACGGAGAGAGATCCAAGATGGCTGATCACTAGCAGCTCGGGATTGTAGCTCCCAGTGAAAGTGCAGAGAACGAGAGGACGCCACACTTTCAGATGAATTTTTGTTGCTCACGGACCAGGAGATTCCCAGCAGAGGAGCCCCACGGGTCGCCAGCGTGACTCTTGTGGCCGGCGTGGCAGTTTTGCTTGTGCCTCAGTGTGGCAGTTCTTGGTGCAGAGTGAGCGGGACTGGGTCCCCTTTTGGCTGACGTTTGGAGCTCCGGGAAGACAGAGTCGCCTATTCAGCTAATTGAAGGACAGACTCAAGGAGGGAGCTAGACCGGAGATTCCCGGGCAGAAAAACACCATCAATCTTAACACCTCTGTTTTGGCCGGCGCAGTGGATTGCTCAGATTTCGGCGCTGGGAATCAACAAGTTGGACGTCTGCTCAGAGACCTAATTTGAAAGTCGGTAATCACAAAGACGACAGGTGGATAAATTTACAATGATGGGAAGAAACCAGCATAAAAAGGCTGAGAATACCCAAAGTCAGAATGCTTCTCCCTCTACAGGGGATCACAGTTCCTCATCAGCAACGGAACAAGCCCTGATGGAGAACGAGTGCATTCCATTAACAGAATTAGGCTTCAGAAGGTGGATGATAAGAAACTTCTGTGAATTAAAAGAACTTGTTCTAACCCAATGCAAAGAAACTAAGAACTTTGAAAAAAGGTTTGACGAAATGCTAAGGAGAATAGACAATTTAGAGAGGAATATAAGTGAATTAATGGAGCTGAAAAACAACACGAGAACTTTGCGAAGTATGCACAAGTTTTAACAGTCGAATTGATCAAGCAGAAGAAAGGATATCAGAGGTCGAAGACAAACTTAATGAAATAAAATCAGAAGTCAAGATTAGAGAAAAAAGGATAAAAAGAAATGAGCAAAGTCTCCAAGAAATATGGGACTACGTGAAAAGACCTAATCTACGTTTGATAGGTGTACCTGAATGTGACGAAGAGAATGAATCCAAGTTGGAAAATACTCTTCAGGATATTATTCAGGAAAACTTTCCCAACCTAGTAAGGCAGGACAATATTCAACTCTAGGTAATACAGAGAACACCACAAAGATATTCCTCAAGTAGAGCAACTCCAAGACACATAATCATCAGATTTATTAGGGTTGAAATGAAGGAGAAAATACTAAGAGTAGCCAGAGAGAAAGGCCAGGTTACCCACAAAGGGAAGCCTATCAGACTTACAGCAGATCTCTCAGCAGAAACCCTACAAGCCAGAAAAGAGTGGGGGCCAATATTCAACATCCTTAAAAGAACTTTCAACCCAGAATTTCATATCCAGCCAAACTAAGCTTCACAAGCGAAGGAAAAATAAAATCTTTTGCAAACAAGCAAGTACTTAGAGATTTCACCATCACCAGGCCTGCTTTACAAGAGCTTCTGAAAGAAGCAGTATACATATAAAAGAACAACCAGTATCAGCCTTTCCAAAAATATATCAAAAAGTAAAGACCATTAACATAATGAGGAACTTACATCAACTAATGAGCAAAACAGCCAGCTAGCATCAAATGGCAGTATTAAACTCATATATATTATTAACTGGATAAAAAGCCAAAACCCATCGGTATGCTGTATCCAGACCCATCTCACATGCAACAATACACAAAGACTCAAAACAAAGGGACGGAGGAAGATTTACCAACCAAACGGAGAGCAAAAATAAATAAATAAATAAAAAGCAGGAGCTGCAATTCTTACCTCTGATAAAATAGACTTTAAAGCAACAAAGATCAAAAGAGGCAAAGAAGGACATCACATAATGGTAAAAGGATCAATGCAACAAGAAGAGCTAACGATCCTATATATACACGTACCCAATACTGGAGCACCCAGATACATAAGACAAGTTCTTAATGACTTATAAAGAGACTTAGCCTCCCACACAATAATAGTGGGAGACTGTAACATCACATTGTCAATATTAGACAGATCAACGAGATAGAAAATTAACAAGGACATCCAGGACTTGAACTCAGACCCGGAACAAGTAAACTTAATAAACATTTATAGAACTCTCCACTTCAAATACACAAAACACACATTCTTATCAGTACTATATCACACCTATTCCAAAAGTGACTACATAATTGGAGGTAGGTCACTCCTCAATAATTGCATAGCATTTCATAGGTCTAGATGAGATGCTGCTTGGCTGCTTCTTTGTTATTTTCTTCCCTTATTCCTTCCTGTCTCCACTGTTGAGCACAACTATTGGCATGGAGGAGGTTTTCGGTTCACATTTTTAGACTGCATTCTCGCCTGGGCAATAGAGCAATACTCCCGTTCTCTCTCCCTCTTTCTCTTCCTTTTTCTTCCTCTTCTTCATTGTTTTTTTTTTTTCTTTCTCTCTTTCTTCTTTTTTTTTTTCTTCTTAAAAAAAAAAAAGTTCAACACTCAGTGATTATCCCCGGGGCAGTAGTGCCTTGGAGACACCCCGCCGGGCTTCTGTAGAGCTGATACTGTTTTGTTTCCTAATCTGTGCTGGCTACATGGCTGGGTCTGATTTGTGAACATTCAGTAAGCAACACAATTTGTGTGCATAGTCCCTAACAAGACAGGCACTGCCTGCTCCTCTCTAGCTATGGAAGTCCTAGCGGGCATCTTCTTGCAATAGAAGACGGATTGTCTACACTGAAAATCTATTACCAGTGCAGCCACCTTCATCAGTCACCGTAGCTGGTTCTGGACAACTTGCTGCAGCTTCTCCATCAGCAGCTGCTGCTTCACCTTGTACTTTCGTTATAGAGACGGTTTCTTTCGTTAACCCTGAATCGACCTCTGCCAGCTTCAAGGTTTTCTTCGGCAGTTTCCTTTTCCCCTCAGCTTTCGCAGAATTGAAGAGTTAGGGCCTTGCTCTAGAGGGGAAGCTTTGGCTTAAAGGAATGTGTCTGGTTTGATCTTCTAGCCAGACAGTTTGAGGGGGACTGAAACTGTCTCCATATCAGCAAGAAAGCTGCTGTACTTTCTTGTCATTCATGAGTTCACCAGAATAGCACTTGAAATTTCCTTCAAGAACTTTTCTTTTTTCTGAGATGATGTCTCGCTCTGTTGCCCAGGCTGGAGTGCAGTGATGCGATCTCGGCTCACTGCAACCTCCGCCTCCTGGGTTCAAGCAATTCTCCTGCCTCGGCCTCCCAAGTAACTGAGACTACGGGTGCGTGCCACCATGCCTGGCTGATTTTTTGTATTTTTAGTAAAGATGGGGTTTCACCATATTAGCCAGGATGGTCTCGATCTCCTAACCTCGTGATCTGTCTGCCTTGACCTCCCAAAGTGCTGGGATTAACAGGCGTGAGCCACTGCGCCTAGCCTAAGAACTTTTCTTTTTATTGTTAGTATCTTCTTGAGACAGGGTATCACTCTGTCACCCAGGCTGGAGTGCAGTGGTGTGATCATAGCTCATTGCAGCCTCTAAATTTCTGGGGTCAAGTGATTCTCCTGTCTCAGCCTTCTGAGCAGCTGAGACTACAGGCATGAGCCACCACACCAGAACTTTTGCTTTGTACTCACAACTTAGCTAACAGATGCAAGAGGCCTGGCTTTTGGCCTGTCTCAGCTTTCATCATGCCTTTCCACTAAGCTTGATAATTTCTAGCATTTGCAATAAAGCAAGAGATGTGTGACTCTTCCTTTCATTTGAATGCTTACAGGTCATTGCAGGGTTATTAATTGGCCTAGTTACAATATTGCTGAGTCTCAGGGAATACGGAGGCCCTTGGAGAGGGGGAGAGGGAGGGAATGGCTGCTTAGTGGGTCAGGACACTCAGCATTCGATTAAGTTCACTATCTCATGCGGGCAGGGTTCATGGTGCCCTTAAACAATTACAACAGCAACATTAAAGATCACTGATCATTGTAACAGATATAATAACAAGGTTTGAAATACTGCAAGAATCACTAGAATGTGACACAGAGACAGAAGTGAGCACATGCTATTCAAAATGGCACTGACAGACTTGCTCAACACAAGATTCACAAACCTTCAATTTGTAAAAAATGTTGGCTGGTTGCACTGGCTCACACCTGTAATCCCAGCACTTTGGGAGGCGGAGGTGGGCAGATCACCTGAGATCAGAAGTTTGAGACCAGCGTGACCAACATGGTGAAACCCTGTCTCTACTGAAAATACAAAATTAGCCGGGCATGGTGGTGTACGCCTATAATCTCAGCTACTTGGGAGGCCGAGGCAGGAGAATTACTTGAACCTGGGAGGCAGAGGGTGCACTGAGCTGTTATCATGCCATTGCACTCCAGCCTGGGTGACAAGAGTGAAACGCCATCTTAACAGAAAATGCAGTATCTGCAAAGTACAACAAAGCGAAGTGTGCCTGACCCGTATTCAAATTTAACATTAAAAATAAGAGTTTACTCCTAAAGCTCCTGGTTATAAAAGTTAAAAAAAAATTGGGGAAAAAATTTATTTAATACTGTTTTCACCACACATAGTGCCCTTTCAGCAAGCATATAAGATTCCTCTTAAATGCCAGGGTCCTCCCTGATGCCTCCTGTCAATGCAACTGCTCACTTAAAAACAGATCTCTTGGGCTGGGTGTGGTGGCTCGTGCCTGTAATCCTAGCACTTTGGGAGGCTGAATTGGGAGGAGAACTTATGCCCAGGAGGTGGAGGCTGCAGTGAGCTGAGATTGCACCTCTGCACTCCGGCCTGGGCAACAGAGTGAGACCCTGTCTCTGAAACCAAAACCAAAACAGATCTCTCATCATGCTATCAACATGTTACATGTGTTCTCTGTGACTGCTCGGATTAAAATGTCCAACTGTAACAGTTTCTCAACATTGCAGGCAGGGCTGAGCCCAACCAGGGCTGCCAGTGTGCTCGAGGCCGCTCACTCACTGTGCAGCTGTATGGCGGGCCCAGCGATGCCTCTTCCTTCGTACATCACCAGAATCGGCTGAAAAGGGCCAAAACAGAACTCAGAAAACAACTAAGTGGAGAGGCCATGTTTTATCCACCTGGCCTAAATGACCCTCCAGACGCTGAGCCCAGAGCACCAACCCCTGGACGGGAAGAGCAGCACAAGTGGGCTCTGCTGCCACCCAGAGGCCTCCCGTGGTAAGACAGCCACGGAGAGAGAGCACGTGATGCTGTGACGAGGCATCGCAGGGGTAGCGCCCTGACAAGAGACCCCCAACAAACACGACTGCAACTCAGCCTGGATACAAAGTCCCCATGGAGACACCGCCAGGAGCGCCTGCAGGGCCAGGTCAGACACTGCGGTGGGGAGGACGGGCATGGAGCCTCTGGCTCCCGGGGGCCCATCTCTAACCTCCCTGGGCACTCCCGACACACACTCGGAACTTTTAAGCAGGGCCCCTGTGCTCACCACTGCCCCTTCAAAGGCGAATCAGTAAAAACAGAATCACCTATTCCCATCTGGCTGACAAGACCTTACAGCCAGTGACCGTAGGGGAGACAGCAGTGCCTCGGGCACTGTGTCGTGTAGCCACAGGGGATTAAGACCAAGGACGTGCTCTCCGCCACCTGCCCCAAACGACCTAAATGCTTCAAGATGACGGCTCCTCCGGAGCTCCGAGGAAGCCCCACGATGTTAGTGGTTCACTACACTGACATCATCCGTGGGATGTCTGGGCCACAGAGCTAAGGCCACCTTGCTTCCTGGTCTAAGTGTGGCACTAATCACACACAGAAGCCTCGTTCCCCTGCGAGTTTAGACTATCCCAATCAACACTTTAGTCAAAATGACCACAAACAGCTGCTATCAGAAGCACAGTTTCACGAAACTACACAGTTCGTCTTCCTGCGGCTACAAAAATGTGTGTTCCCTTAATGTGTCCTGCGTACCAACGCAGCGTTCAGGGCAACAATAACATTCTGTATCTTGATGGAGGTTTGGTTTACACAAGTGTGTCTATTTGTTAAAGCTCAGCAAATTCACACAAGATTTGTGTATTCTATTTATGTAATTTTCACCTCGAAAGAAAAAACCATAAACAAACTCTGATCTCCAATTAATGACACATGTGTTTAAAGAAGTGTCCTGTTAGTGCTGCTACACGGTTATTTTATATTTATTCATTTATTTATTTAGAGACAGAGTCTCACTCTGTCGCCTAGGCTGGAGTGCAGTGGCTCAATTTCTGCTTATCATAACTTCTGCCTCCCAGGTTCAAGGTATTCTCCCGCCTCAGCCTCCTGAGTAGCCAGGATTACAGGTGTTAGCCATCACACCCTGCTAATTTGTGTGTGTGTGTGTGTGTATAGTTTTAAGACGGAGTCTCACTCTGTTGCACTCCCAGGCTGGAGTGCAATGGTGCAGTTTCAGCTCACTGCAACCACCGCCTCCTGGTTTCAAGTGATTCTCCTGCCTCAATCTCCCAAGTAGCTGGCATTACAGGCGCGTGCCACTACAGCCAGCTAATTTTTGTATTTTTAGTAGAGAAGAGGTTTTAGTTGGCCAGCCTGGTCTCAAACTCCTGATCTCATGACCTGCCCACTTCAGCCTCCAAAAATGCTGGGATTACAGGTGTGAGTCACTGTGCCCAGCAATTTTTGTATTTTTAGTAGAGACAGGATTTCACCATTTTGGCCAGACAGGTCTCAAACTTCTGACCTCAGGTGATCCGCCCACCTTGGCCTCCCAAAGTGCTGGGATTACAGGCTGAGTCACCATGCCTGGCCCAATAATTTTATTTTTAAAGTAAAAATTAAATTAAATTCAATAAAGGACGTGTCTTCACAGTTGCAACTGTTTTTTTGTTTTTTTTCTGAGTCTTTCTCTGTTGCCCAGGCTGGAGTGCAATGATGCGATCTCAACTCACTGCAACCTTTGCCTCCCAGGTTCAAGTGATTCTCCTGCCCCAGTATCCCGAGTAGCTGGGACTACAGGCATATGCCAACATGCCCAGCTAATTTTTGTATTTTTTAGTAGAGATGGGGTTTCACCATGTTGGCCAGGCTTGTGTCAAACTCTGGCCTCAAGTGATCCGCCCGCCTCAGCTTCCCAAAGTGTTGGGATTACAGGTGTGAGCCACTGTGCCCAGCCCTGCAATTTACTTTAAAAGCAAAAACAAAGTAGATGATGGGTCTAGTAGAGGGATGGTGGGATGGAAAAACATGATAAAATGTTAACACAGAACCTCGGTGGTGGGTGTATGAGTCTTCACTATAAAGTTCTTCCAAATTTGATGTATGTCTGGAATCTTCCATAAACGTGGGGGACAATGGCTGTACAGCAATTCTAGATCATCCAAAATCTATGCATGACTGACAGGCCGTAATAAAAAGACAAGTTGGCCAATTACATTAGACTGAGCGTTGGAACCTATCAGACTTCAAAAGCAAACCACAGCAGGTAACTTAATACTAGCAGTAGTCATAATTTGCTTGCATGTAATAAATTGTTGATAAAGGCTGGCTGCAGTGGCTCACGCCTGTAATCCCAGCACTTTGGGAGGCCAAGGCGGGTGGACTACCTAAGGTCAGGAGTTCAAGAGCAGCCTGGCCAACATGGTAAAACCCCTTCTCTACTAAAAAATAGACAAATTAGCCAGGCGTGGCGGCACGTGCCTGTAATCCCAGCTACTCGGGAGGCTGAGGCAGGAGAATTGCTTCAACCCGGGAGGTGGGGATTGTAGTGAGCTGAGTGAGACTGTGCCACTGCACTCTAGCCTGGGCAACAGAGTGAGACTCTGTCTCAAAACAAAACAAACTAAACGAAAACGTTGATAAAATATTACTTAAGGCCAGGAGTGATGGCTCACGCCTGTAATCCCAGCACTTTGGGAGGCCAAGGCAGATGGATCATGAGGTCAGGATATCGAGACCATCCTGGCCATGGAGAAACCCCATCTCTATTAAAATACAAAAAATCAGCTGGGCGTGATGATGCGTGCCTGTAGTCTCAGCTACTCAGGAGGCTGAGGCAGGGGAATCGCTTGAATCCAGGAGACGGAGGTTGCAGTGAGCCGAGATACTGCCACTGCACTCCAGCCTGGCAAAAGAGCAAGACTCTGTCTAAATAAAGTTATACATATATATATATATATAACTTAAGTCATGTGGTGGCTCATGCCTGTAATCCTAGCACTTTGAGAGGCTGAGGTGGGAGGATCGCTTGAGGCGAAGAGTTTGAGACCTGTCTACACAAGACGTTGAGACCCCACCTCTAAAAAAGACCACAGCGCAGCGAGCTTGTTTCTGAGCTGCCTCTGCACGCGCTTTGCTTTTCGACATGAGCTCTGGCTGCCACGAGGCCTCTGAAGCAGCCCAGCCTGAGTTCCCAACCCCTCCCTCTTAGTCCTTGCAGGTCAGAGGCCACCGCTCCAAGCCTACCCGCACCCAGCTGCTTGTCTGGACGCAAACCTGGACCGAAGGCAGAGCAAGAGCCCTCCTTGTGTGTGTTTGCTTCAAACCCTGCAATCCCTCTTCTCCCAGTCTGGGCTCCCACCCACACCCTGGACCCCAAGAAAGGCAGATGCCCCAAATCCTGGCCGTCCATCCTCTCTTCTCATGCCGACCTCCTTGTGGCCTTCAAGCATGCCGTGTACCCCTAAGACCTATGAGTAAGAAGATCTTTATTTTCCATCTTGTGCCTAATCACTGAAGAGGTTTTCACCGTAAGATAAAGAAAAGGAAAAAAGAAAAAACCCTGGAACAGCTGACATAGTTGCTGGGACGGAACACACCCATGCTTAGCGTGAGATGCCTTTCAGCTGCGCCTGCCTGACTAAAATCACTGCCAGTGGGGCCCACTGCATCTGGGAAGGCAGAGCTCCTGCTGGGGTCTACCCAGCAGCTGGTAAAGTTTTAGCCTGGATGCGCCAGATGCGTAAACTGTGCACCCTAAGCGGCTGTTGGGCAGGTAAGGGTGGCTCTGTGTCTCTGAAATCCTGACCGAGGAGATGCCCACTCAGACCAAGGTCCCGTGGTTGGGGACCTGCCCATGCCACACCTGCCTGGTGGTTTCCTTTATCCCGGTGCTGCGAGGAGAGCTCCTGGCTATAGGGAAACTTCCCATGGCATTCACAGGTATCCAGGTCTACTGCAGACCCCAGACCGTGGGTAATCCCCGCAGAGGCTGGCCATGACCCCTTGCAAATGTCCATGCTTTGTCCCTGTGGCTGTCGGCCCTGTCCCCCAACTCCAGGGGGTGTCATGGGTCTAATCTCTGGCAGGAAGTGAGTACAGCTGGTGGGCAAAAGCAGACGCCTGAGCACCCAGTCCCTGCCCCAGCAGATGCCGGGGGCCTCCACCCAGCTCTCAGAGGAGTGCAAGGCTCACAGCGACGGCATCAACTTTACTTGGTGCTGCTGCCACCAGCACGCCGAGCTCTGGCCCTGTGGCCCCGGGGCCGGGGGCCAACCCTGACACCAGAAAATGATGGCGCTGAAGGGTGCTGACCCTGGTCTCCCAGAGGCCACTGGGACACCCTGGAGAGGGAAGCGCTGCCTGTGAGGTGGGGACACACAGAGGTCACCCTCAGATTCTTCTGGTAATAATCCAAAAGGTCAAAACTGCAGGGACGGGGGAATTAGAACTGGAGATGAATGCCAGGCGCGGTGGCTCACGCCTGTAATCCCAGCACTTTGGGAGGCCGAGGCAGGCGGATCACGAGGTCAAGAGATCGAGACCATCCTGGTCAACAAGGTGAAACCCCGTCTCTACTAAAAATACAAAAATTAGCCAGGCATGGTGGCATGCAACTGTAGTCCCAGCTACTTGGGAGGCTGAGGCAGGAAAATCGCTTGAACCTGGGAGGTGGAGGTTGCTGTGAGCCAACATGGTGCCACTGCACTACAGCCTGGTGACAGAGCAAGACTCCATCTCAATGAAAAAAAAAAAAAACTGGCCAGAGCAATCAGGAAAGAAAAAGAAATAAAGGGTATTCAATTAGGAAAGGAGGAAGTCAAATTGTCTCTATTTGCAGACGACATGATTGTATATTTAGAAGACCCCATTGTCTCAGCCCAAAATCTCCTGAAACTGATAAGCAACTTCAGCAAAGTCTCAGGATACAAAATCAATGTGCAGAAATCACAAGCATTCCTATATACCAATAACAGACTTAGAGAGAGCCAAATCAAGAACGAACTGCCATTCACAATTGCTACAAAGAGAATAAAATACCTAGGAATACAACTAACAAGGAACGTAAAGGACCTCTTCAAGGAGAACTACAAACCACTGCTCAACGAAATAAGAGAGGACACAAACAGATGGAGAAACATTCCATGTTCATGGTTAGGAAGAATTAATATCGTGAAAATGGCCATACTGCCCAAAGCAATTTACAGATTCAATGTTATCCCCATCAAGCTACCAATGACCTTCTTCACAGAACTGGAAAAAACCACCTTAAACTTCATATGGAACCAAAAGAGAGCCTGCATAGCCAAGTCAATTCTAAGCAAAAAGAACAAAGCAGGAGGCATCACACTACTGGACATCAAACTATACTACAAGGCTACAGTAATCAAAACAGCATGGTACTGGTACCAAAACAGAGATATAGACCAATGGAACAGAACAGAGGCCTCGGAGACAAGACCACACATCTACAACCAATCCGATCTTTGACAAACCTGACAAAAACAAGCAATAGGGAAAGGATTCTCTGTTTAATAAATGGTGTTGGGAAAACTGGCTAGCCATGTGCAGAAAGCAGAAACTGGGCCCCTTCCTGACACCTTACACTAAAATTAACTCCAGTTGGATTAAAGACTTAGACATAAGACCTAACACCATAAAAACCCTAGAAGAATTTCTAGGCAAAACCATTCAGGACATAGGCATAGGCAAGGACTTCATCACCAAAACACCAAAAGCATTGGCAACAAAAGCCAAAATAGACATATGGGACCTAATCAAACGCCACAGCTTCTGCACAGCAAAAGAAACAGTCATTAGAGTGAATCGGCAACCAACAGAATGGGAAAAAATTTTTGCAGTCTACCTATCTAACAAAGGGCTGATATCCAGAATCTACAAAGAACTAAAACAGATTTACAAGAAAAAAACAAACAAGCCCATTCAAAAGTGGGCAAAGGATATGAACAGATACTTTACAAAAGAAGACATACATGAGGCCAACAAACATATGAAAAAATGCTCGGCCGGGCGCGGTGGCTCAAGCCTGTAATCCCAGCACTTTGGGAGGCCGAGGCGGGTGGATCACGAGGTCAAGAGATCGAGACCATCCTGGTCAACATTGTGAAACCCCGTCTCTACTAATACAAAAAAAATTAGCTGGGCACGGTGGCACGTGCCTGTAATCCCAGCTACTCAGGAGGCTGAGGCAGGAGAATTGCCTGAACCCAGGAGGCGGAGGTTGCGGTGAGCCGAGATCGCGCCATTGCACTCCAGCCTGGGTAACAAGAGCGAGACTCCGTCTCAAAAAAAAAAAAAAAAAAAAAAAAAATGCTTATCATCACTGGTCATTAGAGAAATGCAAATCAAAACTACATTGAGATACCATCTCACGCCAGTTAGAATGGCCATCATTAAAAAATCTGGAGACAACAGATGCTGGAGAGGATGTGGAGAAATAGGAACACTTTTACACTGTTGGTGGGAGTGTAAGTTAGTTCAACCATTGTGGAAGACAGTGTGGCAATTCCTCAAGGACCTAGAAATAGAAATTCCATTTGACCCAGCAATCCCATTACTGGGCATATATCCAAAGGATTATAAATCATTCTACTATAAGGACACATGCACATGAATGTTCATAGCCGCACTGTTTACAATAGCAAAGACCTGGAACCAACCCAAATGCCCATCGATGATAGACTGGACAGGGAAAATGTGGCACATATACACCATGGAATATTATTCAGCCATCAAAAACGATGAGTTTGCGTCCTTTGTAGGGACATGGATGAACCTGGAAACCATCATTCTCAGCAAACTGACACAAGAACACAAAATCAAACACCGCATGTTCTCACTCATAGGCGGGTGTTGAACAATGAGAACACATGGACACAGGGAGGGGAGCACTACACACTGGGGTCTGTTGGGGGAAACAGGGGAGGGACAGTGGGGGGTGGGGAGTTTGGGAGAGATAGCATGGGGAGAAATGCCAGATATAGGTGATGGGGAGGAAGGCAGCAAATCACACTGCCACATATGCACCTATGCAACAATCTTACATGTTCTTCACATGTACCCCAAAACCTAAAATGCAATTAAAAAAAAAAGAACTGGAGACCAAATTCCTGTATGGTAGAAATTCAAATTTTTCTTAAGAGATTTTGCAGGCTGGGCATGGTGGCTCACACCTGTAATTCCAGCACTCTGGGAGGCTGAGGTGGGCAGATCACAAGGTCAGGAGATCCAGACCATCCAGGCCAACATGGTGAAACCCGTCTCTACTAAAAATACAAAAATCAGCTTGCATGCCTGTAATCCCCACTACTGGTAAGGCTAAAGCAGGAGAATCGCTTGAACCATGGAGGCAGAGGTTGCAGTGAGCTGAGATCACGCCACTGCACTCCAGCCTATTGACAGAGCAAGACTCCGTCTCAAAAAAAACAAACAAACAAAAAAAAGATTTTTGCACTGGCCAGGCGCAGTAATCCCCGTATTCAGGGTGGGCCATCTGAGGTCAGGAGTTCAAGACCTCTTGACCAGCCTGGCCAACATGGTAAAACCCCATCTCTACTGAAAATACAAAAATCAGCAGGCCAGTAGTGGTGCACGCCTGTAATCCCAGCTACTTTACTTGGGAGGCTGACGCAGGAGAATCACTTGAGCCTGGGAGGCAGAGGTTGAGGTGAGCCAAGATCATGCCACTGCACTCCAGCCTGGGCAAGACAGTGAGACCCTGTCTCAAAAAAAAAAAAAAAGGCTAAGCATGGTGGCTCACACCTACAATCCTAGCACTTTGGGAGACTGAGGCGGGCAGATCATCTGAGGTCAGGAGTTCAAGACCAGCCTGGCGAACATGGTGAAACCTCATCTCTATAAAAATACAAAAATTACCCAGGCATGATGGCAGGTGCCTGTAATCCCAACTACTCAAGAGGCTAAGGAGGGCTGAACCCGGGAGGCAGAGGTGGTGGTGAGCCGAGATCACGCCATTGCACTCCAGCCTGGATGACAAAGTGAAATTCCATCACAAAAAAAAAAAAAAAAAAGATGCCAGGTGCAGTGACTCACCTCTGTAATCCCAGCGCTTTGGGAGGCAGAGGCAGGAGAATCACAAGGTCAAGGGATTGAGACCATCCTGGCCAACATGGTGAAACCCTATCTCTACCAAAAGCACAAAGATTAGCTGGGTGTGGTGGCGACTGCCTGTACTCCCAGCTACTTGGGAGGCTGAGGCAGGAGGATCACTTGAACCAGGGAGTCGGAGGTTGCAGTGAGCCGAGATCGCACCACTGCACTTCAGTCTGGTGACAGAGCGAGACTCCATCTCAAAAAAAAAGAGATTGTGCATTGCTGGAGTGAAAAGGGGGCTGACCAGCTACTCAGGGTGTTCAGTATCGGGCCAGAGATAGCGCTCACACCCACAGAAATGTGCACTAAATTCTTCCAGGACACTGGCCCAGATCCCCCACATCTGTCCCTAAATGTGGCCAATCCCGTGCCCACAAGTCAGAAAAACCTCTGTGAGGTCATGGAAACCTCACTGGGTGGGGAGGACCAGCGCAATAGGAGGCTCCCTGCCGTGGATGCTCAAGGCGTGGCTGGGACTCACCACCCACCACAGTGACAATAGCCAGCGCTCACTGTGGCTCCTGGAGACCACACCCACCCCCTGCTCACCATGGAGGGCCCTGGAGACCACACCCACCCCCTGCTCACCATGGAGGGCCCTGGAGACCACACCCACCTCCTGCTCACCATGGAGGGTCTTGGAGACCACACCCACCTCCTGCTCACCATGGAGGGTCTTGGAGACCACACCCACCCCCTGCTCACCATGGAGGGTCCCGGAGACCACACCCACCCCCTGCTCACCATGGAGGGTCTTGAAGACCACACCCACCTCCTGCTCACCATGGAGGGTCCTGGAGACCACACCCACCTCCTGCTCACCATGGAGGGCCTTCGGGACCACACCCACCCCCTGCTCACCATGGAGGGTCCTGGAGACCACACCCACCTCCTGCTCACCATGGAGGGCCCTGGAGACCACACCCACCTCCTGCTCACCATGGAGGGCCTTCGGGACCACACTCACCCCCTGCTCACCATGGAGGGTCCTGGAGACCACACCCACCTCCTGCTCACCATGGAGGACCCTGGAGACCACACCCACCCCCTGCTCACCATGGAGGGTCCCGGAGACCACACCCACCCCCTGCTTACCATGGAGGGCCCTGGGGACCACACCTACCCCCTGCTCACCATGGAGGGCCCTGGGGACCACACACCCCCTCTCCCGGAGACCACACCCACCTCCTGCTGAGTGATGGCAGAAGGTGCCAGGGGTCCGACGTCTCTTTGAACATCACTGCTGGGGAACCCTGGGACTATCTCCAATGCTGAAGAGCCTCCCCTCCATCACACGGCAGCTCTGGACAGGACATGTGCAAAGGTGAGACACGGGCAGCTGCTCCCTGGTACTTCGCAGTCGCCTGCTGAGGACCCTACCCAGCCTGACCTCAGCCGACCCTGGCTTTCCACAGTGGGACCCAGGCCTCACCATTATTTTCCATGAGCACCTGGAAACTTTCCCCAAATCCCCATGAGATGGGGGATGACATTGCTCCAACTTCAACACTGAGAACGTGGACCCTCAGAACTGGAACCTCATGGGCCCCCATGCTGGGTGGGTGTGCCCAACGCCCTCATCACAGGGCAACCAGAAAGCAAACTGGCTGCCGCAAACAACTGGGCTCAGGCAGTCACATTTCTGAAGGCCGAGGACCCTCGACAGCCTGTTCTCACAGAACACGAATACTCTCCCTCCTTTCCTGACTTGAGAGAATGGTGGCCTCCTTGTCCCTTAGCCTGGGGACTTGGTGGTCACCCAGGGACTGTCCACTTCGAGGGGACAACTGCCCTTTTACTACTCTATTAACTGGGACAAGAAAAACTTTCAGTATTTACAAGGGGGCCCAAGTCACAGTAGTTCCTGAGGAGCCTACAAAATTGAAAAAGGGAAGGCCTTTAAAATAAAGGGAATGGGAACAAACTCTTGGGAACTCACTTTCCTTTACTTCGTTTTCTTTTAAGAGTCTTGTTCCGTCCCCCAACTGGAGTGCAGTGGCTCAATCTTGGCTCACTGCAGCCTTGACCTTCCAGGCTCAAGCAATCCTCCCACCCCAGCCTCCTAAGCAGCTGGGATTATAGGTGCCCACCACCACACCGGGCTAATTTTTGTATTTTCAGTAGAGTCAGGATTTTACCATGTTGGCCAGGCTGGTCTTGAACTCCTGGTCTCAAGTGATCTGTCCACGTTGGCCTCTTAAAGTGCTGGGATTACAGGCATGAGCGACTGCACCTGGCTCCTCGAGACCCTTCAGATGTCTCCACTGGCACTACTTTTATTAAACATCGGCTGCCCACCAGCTCTCTCTTCTTCCATCATAGGAGTGGGTGCCCTCATGCTCCTGAAACAAACCTGTCACCAGCCTTTCTGGCTGGAGCTGCCCACTGGGAACCCGTCCACTTGCCACTTCCAGTAAAGACGGTGCGCACGCCTCAATATCCCTTAAAACAAGGTGCTGCTGGCCTGTGCCTGCCATTAAAAACATGCTAAAGGCCCAGGTTCCAAAACGACAGTCTCCTCCTTTTTTTTTTTTTTTTGAGACGGAGTTTCGCTCTTGTTACCCAGGCTGGAGTGCAATGGCGTGATCTCGGCTCACCGCAACCTCCGCCTCCTGGGTTCAGGCAATTCTCCTGCCTCAGCCTCCTGAGTAGCTGGGATTACATGCACGCGCCACCGTGCCCAGCTAATTTTTTGTATTTTTAGTAGAGACGGGGTTTCACCGTGTTGACCAGGATGGTCTTGATCTCTTGACCTCGTGATCCACCCACCTCGGCCTCCCAAAGTGCTGGGATTACAGGCGTGAGCCACCGCGCCCGGCCAGTCTCCCCCTTTAGTAGCAGAGTGTAGCCTGTGCTCCAACTTAGTTCCAAAGAGTGGCGCTTCATTAATCACTGAAACTTAAAAGCCCAAGTTTCTCCAACAAAGGCCCCTCTAACCAACATAATAGAAATGACTGGAGATATTCCAGTGGTCCCAGGTGCACTTTGTGGTCCTTGGTTTGGCCAATATGCTTTATTCTCTACCTATTACTGAGGAGTCTCCACCGCAATTTGCCTTCATTTTCAAAGGAACACATTATTCCTTTACTCAGCCTCCAGTGGGGTCCCTCAGTAGCCCAGCCAGTACCCAAAATCTGCAGACAAGACCTGCACCTCTTATACACTGTCATTTATGCCATCGTATCGATGATCTCCTGTTAAAAGGCCCCTCTGAAGAAGCCATTCACATTTACATACCACCATAGCCCAGCTGAAAAATCAGGGTTACGCTATCGCCCCACATAAAATACCAGGGCCACAGCCTTCAGTAAAATTCTGGGGTACTATGCGGTCAGGTGCAGCAGATCCTATTAACTGTTAAACAAAAACCACTGACACTGATACCGCCCACAGCTCTTTGACAGGCATATTTATTTGGATTCTTCATGTTTTGGAGACAAGAGTTTCCATATCTTACGCTAATACCCAGACCCTTTTTTTTTTTTTTTTTTTTCTAGACGGAGTTTCACTCTTGTTACCCAGGCTGGAGTGCAATGGCACGATCTCAGCTCACCGCAACCTCCGTCTCCTGGGTTCAGGCAATTCTCCTGCCTCAGCCTCCTGAGTAGCTGGGATTACAGGCATGCGCCACCATGCCCAGCTAATTTTTTGTATTAGTAGAGACGGGGTTTCACCATGTTGACCAGGATGGTCTCGATCTCTTGACCTCGTGATCCACCCGCCTCGGCCTCCCAAAGTGCTGGGATTACAGGCTTGAGCCACCGCGCCCGGCCCAATACCCAGACCCTTTTATGCCATAACCTATAGAGTCTCCAGCAGGCAGCCCAGCACGCCATGCCTCCGGTGGCCCTAGGTGTCACTCTTGTGTGGAAGCTCTGGTGACACCCACTCTGCCTCGTGGAGTCTGTGGGGAAAACATGGTCCAGCTGGTTGCCCATGGGGTTCTGAACTAAACGAGCCCCAAAGAGCAGCTGAATATGCCCCCTAAAAAGGCAAACTCTGTCCACCTATTGGGTGCTATTAGAAACTGATGGTCCCACGCTGACTGGAGTCCACCCCTGTGGACTCGAATCCCCACCACACCACAGCTCGGGACACCGCCCACTCAGCACAGCCAGGTGCCCCTCGCTACATGGAAATGGTGCCTGTGGGACCAGGCTGACCCGACACACAGGGTCTTCCCAAACTCCGGGAGGCTGTGGCTTGCCTTGTACCTGGTCCGTGGCTCACGGCGTTGGAGGACCTGGCCCATTCAGCTAAATTGGCAGTCCAGTGATGCAACGTGCCTACAAGTCCAAACTGCCTTCTGCCCACAGATTTACACTCAGTCAGGCAAGCAGACACAGGACGGTTTTCTTGTTCAGGGCAAGGCCTCGCGGGGAACACCTGCTTGGGAATCAGTTGCCTCCCAAGGCTTCCTCACCTTAGTCTGTGAGGGATCACAATACATGCAGGGTGACACTTGAAATGGCACCAGAGATGCACAGAGCAGGCCTCCCGGACAGGGAAAGCCAGCTGGGGGAACACCATCCATCCACCTACATCGCCCCAACTTCAACACGAGAGCACAGATCCTCCCCCTACAGACTCCCATCATGACTCCACCCCCCCAAACTAGGATCACAAGGGTTGCCTCTGCCCCAACTATGGAATTGCAACTAGACTCCAACCTACAGGGCTCTCTACAAAATACAGACCCCAGGGACCCTATGAACCTTATTTTGCTGAAATAGCCTATGCTTGATATATGAACTACACGGCAACGAAGATGCCCAAAGTGCTGGGATTACAGGCCTGGCCACTGCACCTGGCATCCTCATGTATTTTGATGCTGTGATCCCAGCACTTTGGGAGGCCAAGGCAGGTGGACTGCTTGAGCCCAGGAGTTTGAGACCAGCCTGGCCAACATGCTGAAACCCTGTGTCTATTAAAAATACAAAAATGATCTGGGCAAGGTGGAGCGCACCTGTAGTCTCACTCAGGAGGCTGAGGTGGGAGGATCACTTGAACCTAGGAGGGTGAGGACGCAGTAAGCTGAGATCACGCCATGGCACTCCAGCAGAGTGAGGCCACGTTTAAAAAAAACACCACAAGTGAGAACAAAGTTTAGCTCTGAATCTTCTCATGTTTTCAGGAAACCATAAAAATAACAACAGAAAAATACAAACAAGCAAAATGAAGTCTTTTTTAAAACTACATTTTCGGGCCAGGCATGGTGGCTTACACCTGTAATCCCAGCACTTTGGGAGGCCGAGGCAGGTGGATCACCTGAGGTCAGGAGTTTGAGACCAGCCTGGCCAACATGGTGAAATCCTGTCTCTACTAAGAATATAAAAATTAGCCAGGTATGATGGTGGGCGCCTGTAATCCCAGCTACTTGGGAGGCTCAGGCAGGAGAATCGGTTGAACCTGGGACTCAGAGGTTGCACTGAGCCAAGATGGCACCACTGCACTCCAGCCTGGGCAACAGAGCAAGACTTCATCTCAAAAAAATAAAAATAAAAATAATAGGCCGGGTGTGGTGGCTCATGCCTGTAATCCCAGCACTTTGGGAGGCCGAGGCAGGTGGATCATGAGGTCAGGAGATAGAGACCATCTTGGCCAACATGGTGAAACCCCGTCTCTACTAAAAGTACAAAAATTAGCTGGGCGTGGTGGTGCACACCTGTAGTGCCAGCTACTCGGGAGGCTGAGGCAGGAGAATCACTTGAACCCAAGAGGCAGAGACTGCACTGAGCCAAGATCATGCCACTGCACTCCAGCCTGGCGACAGAGAGAGACTTCATCTCAGAATAATAATACAAATAATAAAATATTACTGCACTTTCAGGGACAACAGGAGGCAGGGGAGCCGGAGGCTGAGTGCTGCGGAAGTGCTGCCAAAGGCAGTGCCAAAAGGGACAGTCCCCGTAGCTGGAAGGTGCCACAGAAAGGCAGGGCTGCAGACGGGCCTGAGGTGGAGCTCAGACGTGCCCGGCAAGCACTCCTGTCCATAAGGAGCTGGCTCAACCCAGGAAAGAACATCTACGAGCGGGGCCAGTACTGGCGATGGCAGAGCCTTGGGGCAGGCCCACACATGAGCCTCAGAAGGCCGAGTGCCCAGGGCGCAGCCACGACAGCTCGGGTGCCAGCAAAACAGAACTTGTACACGTATATGCCTGTGACCAGCTGCACAGAGGTACTCACACTGACATGCATAAACGTGTACACACACACACAGATGCAGATACATATACCCATACATAATCTACAACCTCTACTCCCAAATTAGCAAATACATAAAGAACCAAGAAAATAGAGCACGTTTCCACGAGGAAAGAAAATCAACCATCTGACCTTGAAATGAATCAGATGTTGAAACTAACAGACAAGGATTTAAAAACAGGTATTATAATTATCCTCAGTGAAGTAAAACATGAAAATCTCAGGGAGTGAGAAGTCTCAGCAGAGACACAATAAAAAAGAGTAAAATAGTCATTCTGGAACCGAGAAACACAATTTCTGAAATAAAGCATTAATTGACGGACTAACAGCCGAATGGCACAATGAAGGGAATCGTAAGTGAACTTGAATCGAGATGAACAGAAATTATCTTGAAAATACAGATAAAAAGATGTTTAAAACAACAAACAGCCTTAGAAATGTGTTAGATGATTCAAAGGGTCACTAATAATTGGTATTTCAGGAGACCAGAGAGAGAATGGTACAGAAAGAAATTTGAAGAAATAATGGTCCAAAATTTCCCAAATTTGATGAAAGACAGAAATCTGTAAGACGGAGATGCCACATGAACACCAAGCAGAGGAAAAACAAAGAAGCCGGTGCTGCAGCACCTCAGAGTCCACCTGCTGAGAACCAAACCCACAAAGGGCTCATCCTGGAAGCAGGAGGCTGACCTACTACGCCACGAGCCAGCGAGTCCGTGAATGGCTGACTCCTCATCGAAAACCACGGGGGCCAGAAAAGAGTAAAATAGCATCTTTAAAGTGCTGAATGGCAAAAGGAAAAAAAAAAAAGCAAAATAAAGGTGGCTTCATACATGAGAAAACAAAGAGCTGGGGCAGCAGACTCACACAACAAGAGATGTAAAGTCCTTTAAGGCTGAAGGGAAATGATGCCAGCTAGAAACTCAGAGAATCAGAAAGGGATGCAGCGCACCAGAGATGGAAAATCTGGGGAAACACGAGACTTTTTAAAAATTAATACTTTATTTTTAAGAGTGTTTCACAACAATATTAAGCAGAAAACACAGTTCCTCCATAGCCCACCGCACCACACACAACCTCCCCCACTACTTACCTCCCACAACACAGTGATGCAGCATCGCAGTGCATCAACCCACAGGGATACACCATTATCTACAATCTCAGTTTAGGGCTCACTCTTGTGTCGAACGATCTGTGGGTTTTGACACACATAGTGGTATCACCCACCACTGCAGTACCTCACAGACCAGTCGCTGCCCTAAGCATCCTCTGGCTCCGCCCTGCTCCTCTACTCCTTGGCACCACTGACTTTTCTGATCTCTCCGTAGTTTTGCCTTATCCAGAATGTCATGTAGTTGGAATCATATGGCACAGCTGTCCCTTGGCATACAAAGGGGACTGGGTCTGAGACCCCCCACTACACCCAAATCCGTGCATACTCAGGTTCCACAGCTGGTCTTTCAGAACTTACTTTTATGAAGTCAGCCATCTGTACATGTGGGTTTCACATGTGTTTGGTTGAAAAAAATCCACATATAAGTGGACCTGGCAAGTTCAAACTCATGTTGTTCAAAGGTCAACTGTATAATCTTTCCAGACTGGCTTTTTTCACTTGGTATTTAAGGTTTAAGGTTCTTCTATGTTTTTTCATAGCTTGTAGCTAATTTATTTCTATTTATTTATTTATTTAGAGAGGGAGTCTTGCTCTGTTGCCCAGGCAGATCATGCAGTGGCATTATCTCAGCTTTCTGCAACCTCCACCTCCTGGGCTCAAGCAATTCTCCTGCCTCAGCCTCCTGAGTAGCTGGGATTACAGGTGCGTGCCACTACACACAGCTAATTTTTGTATTTTTAGTAGAGACAGAGTTTCACCATATTGGCCAGGCTGGTCTCGAACCCCTGACCTCAAGTAATCCACCTGCCTCAGCTTCTCAAAGTGCTGGGATTACAGGCACGAACCACTGCACCTGGCCGATCATTTTTTTTTAGCTTTGAATAGAATTCCATTGTCTGGATGTACCACTGGTTTATTTATCCGCTCATCTACTGAAGAACATCTTGGTAGCTTCCAAGTTTTGGTAATGATGAATAGAGCTGCTATAAACATCTGTGTGCAGGATTTTGTGTGAACACACATTTTCAATTCATTTGGGTAAATACAAAGGGACAAAATTGCTGGACTATATGGTAAAGGCATGTTTAGTTTTGTAAGACTGTCGAACTGTTCATTCCCACCTGCAATGAATGAGTTCTGTTCCACATCCGGGTCAGCACTAGGCGTTTTCAGGTTGGGAATTTGGCCATTCTAACAGGCATGCAGTGGTATCTCACTGTTTTAACGTGCTCAATGACATATTACACTGATCTTCTCAAAATGCCCACTTCTCATCTGGATATCTTCTTCCATTCAGAGTCTACTCAAGCCTTACATTTATTTTCTAAATCAGGCTGCTCATTTTCTTGAGTTTTTTGCATATTTTGGATAATGGTCATTTATATGTACCTTTTACAAATATTTTCTCCCAACCTATGAACTGCCTTCTCCTTCTCTTGAAGTTGTCTTTTACAGAACAGAAGTTTTTAATTTTAATGAAGTCCACCTTGTCAATTATTTCTTCTATGAATTGTGCCTTTGCTGTTGCACCTAAAAACTCATTGTCAAACCTAGGTCACCTATTTTTTTCCTATATCATCATCTATAAGTGTCATGGTTTTGTGGTTTACATTTAGGTTTATGATCCATTTTTCTATGGAATGAAATGTGTCCTGCTCACCCAAAATTCACATGGTGAAACCCCAAGCCTCAATGTGATGACGTTTGGAGATGGGGCTTTTGAGAGATAATTAGAGTCAGATGAGGTAACGAGGGTCATCATGATAGGATTAGTGCTCTTGTAAGAAGAAATATTGCCGGGCACGGTGGCTCACGCCTGTAATCCCAGCACTTTGGGAGGCCGAGGCGGGTGGATCACGAGGTCAAGAGATCGAGACCATCCTGGTTAACATGGTGAAACCCCGTCTCTACTAAAAATACAAAAAGTTAGCTGGGCACGGTGGCGCGTGCCTGTAATCCCAGCTACTCCGGAGGCTGAGGCAGGAGAATTGCCTGAACCCAGGAGGCGGAGGTTGCGGTGAGCTGAGATCGCGCCATTGCACTCCAGCCTGGGTAACAAGAGCGAAACTCCGTCTCAAAAAAAAAAAAAAAAGAAGAAATACCGGAGAATTTGATCTCTCTTTCTCTCTCTGCCATGTGAGGACACAGTGAGAAGGCAGTCATCTGTAAACTAGAAAGAGACCCCTCACCAGAAACCGACCATGCTAACACACTGATCTCGGACTTCTAGCCTCCAGAACTGGAAGAAAATAAGGCTGGGCACAGTGGCTCACACCTGTAATCCCAGCACTTTGGGAAGCTAAGGCGGGTGGATCAACTGACGTCCAGCCTGGAGTTCGAGACCAGCCTGGCCAACATGGCAAAACCCTGTCTCTACTAAAAGTACAAAAGTTAGCCAGGCATGGTGGCAGGTGCCTGTAATCCCAGCTACTCAGGAGGCTAAGCCAGGGGAATCACTGAACCTGAGAGGTGGAGGTTGCAGTGAGCCAAGATCATGCCACTGCACTCCAGCCTGGGCAACAAGAGTGAGAGTCCATCTCAAAAAAAAAAAAAAGAAAAGAAAGGAAAAGAAAAAGAAAGAAAAGTTTGTGGCTTAAGCATTCAGCTTGCGGCATCAAGTCTGAGCAGAATAAGATATATATATATTTTTAGACGGAGTTTTGCTCATTGCCCAGGTATGAATGCAATGACGTGATCTCGCTTGGTGACAACCTCTGCCTCCTGGGTTCAAGTGATTCTCCTACCTCAGCCTCCCGAGTAGCTGGGATTACAGGCATGTACCACCATGCCCAGCTAATTTTGTATTTTTAGTAGAGAAGGGGTTTCTCCATGTTGGTCAGGCTGGTCTCAAACTCCTGACCTCAGGTGATCCACCCACCTTGGCCTCCCAGAGTGTTAGGATTACAGGAGTGAGCCACCGCACCCAGCCCAAGATACATTGTAAGTTAATTTTTTGTGAAGGGTGTCTAGATTATTTTTCTTTTTTCTTTTGCATGTGGATTTTCAGTTATTCCAGCACCATTTGTTGAAAAGATTATCCTTTGTACTTGGAAGTGTGTGTGTTCCCTTCTCAAAGATCAGTTGCCTATATGTATGCAGGTTTTTATCTGGGCTCACTGTTCTGTTTCATTGATCTTTTTTTTTTTTTTTTTTGACCAATACCACACTGCCTTGATTACTGTAGCTTTATAGTAAGTATTGAAATTGGGTAGTATGGAGCCAGGTGCAGTGGCTCACACCTATAATCCCAGCACTTTGGGAGGCTGAGGTGGGTGGATTCCCTGAGCTCAGGATTTCGAGACCAGCCTGAGCAACATGGTGAAACCACATCTCAAAAACAAACAAACAAAAAAGGAACTGGGTAGTATCGGTCTTCCAAACTTCTCTTCTCCTTCAGTACTGGGTTAACTATTCTGAGTCTTTTACCTCTCCATGTAAGCATTAGAATCAGTTTGCTGAGATCCACAAAATAACCTGCCAGGCTTTTTTTTTTTTTTTAAAGACAGAGTCTTGCTCTGTCAGCCAGGCTGGAATATAGTGGCATGATCATAACTCACTGAAACCTCAAAATCCTGACCTCAAGCAGTCCTCCCACCTCAGCCTCCCAAACAGCTGGGAATATAGGCACATGCCACCATGCCTAGCTAACTTAAAATTTTTTTTTTGGAGGCCGGGTGCAGTGGGTCACGCCTGTAATCCCAGCACTCTGGGAGGCCAAGGCAGGTAGATCATGAGGTCAAGAGTTCAAGACCAGTCTGGCCAATATGGTGAAACCCCATTTCTACTAAAAAATATAATAATTAGCAGGGTGTGGTGGTGGGCACCTGTAGTCCCAGCTAGTTGAGAGGCTGAGGCAGGAGAATCACTGGAACCTGGGAGGCGGAGGTTGCAGAGAGCTGAGATTCAGGCCACTGCACTCCAGCCTGGGCCACAGAGTTAGACTCAGTCTCAAAAAAAAAAAAAAAAAAAAAAAAATTATTCACCGTCTTGCTACATTGCCTAGGTGGGTCTTAAACTCCTGGGCTTAAGCAATCCTCCTGCCTTGGCCTCCCAAAGTGCTGGATTATAGGTATAAACCACCAGAGCTGGCCCCTGAGATTTTTTTTTTTTTTTTTTTTGAGTCAGATTCTTGCTCTGTTGCCCAGGCTGGAGTCCAGTGGCATGATCTCGGCTCACTGTAACCTCTGCCTCCTGGGTTCAAGTGATTCTCCTGCCTCAGCCTCCCAAGTAGCTGGGACTACAGGCGCATGTCACCATGCCCAGCTAATTTTTTGTATTTTTAGTAGAGACGGGGTTTCACTGTGCTAACCAGGATGGTCTTGGTCTCCTGACCTTGTGATCTGCCCACCTCAGCCTCCCAAAGTGCTGGGATTTCTGGCATGAGCCACCGCGCCCAGCCACCCCTGAGATTTTGATTGGGATTGTGTTGAATCTATAAATCAATCTGAGGAGAACTGACATCATGGTAATATTGAGTTTTCCTATCCAGGAACATAGAATATCTCTTAATTTATTTAGCTCTTCTTTGATATATTTTTATCAGTCTAGTATTTTTCCTCATAGATTTTGCACGTATTTTGTTAAGACTTAAACCTAAGCATTTAATCTTTGGTGGTGCTAATGTAAATATTGTGTTTTTAACTTCAAGTTCCACTTCTTCATTGCTAGTATAAAGGAAAAGTATTGATGTTTATATACTAACCTTGTATCCTGCAACCTGGCTATAATCACTTACTAGTTTCAGGAGTCTCTGTTGACTCACTGAGATTTTCCACACAGATGCTCACCATTTGCAAACAGTTTCATATCTTCCTTCCCAACATGTGTACCTTTTGTTTCCTTTTTTGTCTTATTGCATTAATTAGGACTTCTAGTACAACACAGCAGTGGTGAAAGGGGACATCCTTGCCTTGTTCCTAATCTTACTGAGAAAGCTTTGAGGTTTCTTTTCCCCATTAAGTACAATGTTAGCTGTTGGTTTTCTGTAGATGTTCTTTATCAAGTTGAGGAAGTTCCTCTCTATTCCTAGTTTGTTGAACAATTTTTTTTTTGATACGGCGTCTCACTCTGTCACCTGGGCTGGAGTGCAGTGGCACAATCTTGGCTCACTGCAACCTCTGCCTCCTGATTCTCCTGCCTCCCGAGTAGCTGGGATTACAGGCATACACCACTACGCCCAGCTAATTTTTTATATTTTAGTAGACCGGGTTTCACCATGTTGGCCAGGCTGGTCTCAAACTCCTGACCTCATGAATCGCCCACCTCAGCCTCCCAAAGTAATGGGATTACAGGTGTGAGCCACCACGCCCAGCTGTTTGTTGAACTTTTAATCATGAATCTAGGTTGGATTTTGTCAAATGCTTTCTCTGCATCTACTGATATGACCATGTGATATTTCTTCAGCCTGCTGATGTGGTATATTACATTCCATTAATTTATTTCCTCAGGTAGGACCAGCCTTGTAAACCTGGGACAAATCCCACTTGGTCATGGTATGTAATTCTTTTTATACACTGTTGGATTTGATCTGCTATTTTGTTGGGATTTTTGTATTTATGTTCATAAGATGTTTGTCTGTAGTCTCCCTTCTTGTAATGTCTGTTTGGTTTTGGCATTTGGGTGGGTAATGCTGGCCTCATACAATGAGTTGGAAGTATTCCTTCTGTTTCTATCTTCTGGAAAAGACAGTAGAGAACTGGCATAATTTCTTCCTTAAATGTTTGGTAGAACTCATAAATGAACCCATCTGAGCCCAGTGGATTCTATTTTGGAGGGTAATTAACTGTTTATTTGACTTATTTAATAGACATAGTCCTATTCAGATTGTCTATTTCTTCCTGTGTGTGGGAGACTGTAACCTTCAAGAAATTGGTTCGTTTCATTTAAATTACCAAATTTGGGCGGAGCTGTTCATTTTTTATTGCCTTTTAAAAGTCTCTGGAACATCTCTGTAGTCATGTCCCCTTTCATTTCTGTTATTAGTATTTCGTGTCCTCTCTTTTTCTTGGTCTGGCTACAGGTTTACTGATTTTATTCTTTTTTCAAAAAACCAAAAACCATCTTCTGGTTTTGTTGATTTTCTTTATTGATTTCCTGTTTTCAATTTCATTGATTTCTGCTTGAATTTTTATTTCTGCTTACTCTGGATTTAATCTGCTCTTCTTTTTCCAGTTTCCTAGGGTGGAAGCTTACATTATTGATTTTAGATCTTTCCCATTTTCTTTGTTTTTTTTTTAAAGATAGGGTTTCACCATGATGGCCAGGCTGGTCTTGAACTCCTCACCTCAGGTGATCCACCCACCTCAGCCTACCAAAGTGCTAGGATTACAGGCGTGAGCCACTGTGCCCGGCCTCCCATTTTCGAATATTTCCAGTCAATGCTCTAAATTTCTCTCTAAGCACTGCATTCACAGCATTCCACAAATTTGGTAAGTTTTATTTTCATTTTCACTTAATTCAAAATATTTTAAAATTTCTTGAGAGCTCTTATTTGACTCACATGTTATTTAGAAGTATGTTGTTTACTTATTTACTAAGTTGTTTATTTATTTACTAAGTACTTCAGGATTTTCCAGCTATCTTTCTGGTTTCCTTTCAGTTTAATGTCATTGTGGTTTGAGAATAGACATTGTATGATTTCTACTCTTTTAAGTATGTTAAAGTGTGTTTTGTGGTCCAGAATATGGTCTATCTTAGTGAATGTTTCAGGAGCTTGGCAGGAATGTGCATTCTGCTATTGCTGCATGGAGCAGCCTATAGATGTAAATCATTCCCAGCTGAGGTGACGGTGCTGTTAAATTCAACTACATCCTTGCTGACTTTCTACCTGCTGGATCTGTCCATTTACAATAGAGGCTGCTGGAGTCTCCAACTGCAGACCGTGAATTCGTCTATTTCCCCTTGTAGTTCTATCAGTTTTTGGCTCACATAATTGTTGTTGTTTTTGCTTTGTTTTGAGACAGAGTTTCACTCTTGTTGCCCAGGCTGGAGTGCAATGACACAATCTCGGCTCACTGCAACCTCCAGGTTCAAGCGATTCTCCTGCCTCAGCCTCCCGAGTAGCTGAGATTACAGGGACATGCCACCACACCAGTCGAATTTTGAATTTTTAGTAGAAATGGGGTTTCTCTATGTTGGTCATGCTGGTCTCCAACTCCTGACCTCAGGTGATCTGACCACCTCCACCTCTCAAAGTGCCGGGATTACAAGGGTGAGCCACTGTGCCCAGCTGTTTTTGTTTTTAGAGATAGGGTCTCACTCAGGTCACCCAGCCTGGAGTGCAGTGACATGATCATAGCTCACTGCAGCTTCAATCTCCTAGGCTCAAGTGATCTGCCCACCTTTGCTTCCCAAAGTGCTGGGATTACAGGCATGATTATCGTACCTGGCAACCTTTTTTTTTTCTTGAGATGGCGTATCACTCTGTTGCCCAGGATGCAGTGCAGTGGTGCAATGTTGGCTCACTGCAAGCTCCACCTCCCAGATTCAAGCGATTCTCCTGCCTTAGCCTCAAGTAGCTGGGACTACAGGCGCACGCCACCATGCCTGGCTAATTTTTGTATTTTTAGTAGAAACAGGGTTTTATCATGTTGGCCAGGCTGGTCTCAACCTCCTGACCTCAAGTGATCTGCTCTCCTTGGCCTCCCAAAGTGCTGGGATTACAGGTGTGAGCCACGGTTCCTGTCCAGTCTCACATATTGGGATGCTGCTGTTAGGCAGATACACCTTAAGAACTGTTGTTTTCCTAGCAAATCAACTCCTTTATCATCATGTAATGCCCTTCTTCACCCCAGTAACTTTTCTTTCTCCGAAATCTGCTGTGTCTAAAAATAGTAAGGTATTTCTGCCTTGATTACTGTCAGCATCTCTCTCCATCCCTTTACTTTTTTTTTTTTTTTTTTTCTTTTTAGGCGGAGTTTCGCTCTTGATACCCAGGCTGGAGTGCAATGGCGCGATCTCGGCTCACCGCAACCTCCGCCTCCTGGGTTCAGGCAATTCTCCTGCCTCAGCCTCCTGAGTAGCTGGGATTACAGGCACGCGCCACCGTGCCCAGCTAATTTTTTGTATTAGTAGAGACGGGGTTTCACCATGTTGACCAGGATGGTCTCGATCTCTTGACCTCGTGATCCACCCGCCTCGGCCTCCCAAAGTGCTGGGATTACAGGCTTGAGCCACCGCGCCCGGCCTACTTTTAATATATATGAGTTTTTATATTTAAAGTGCGTGTTTCTTTTTTCTGTTCATGGCAAGATCTTGTCATGACACAGCAGGTTTCTTTTTTCTTTGCAATGGGGGCTCTGTTCCAGGCTGGAGTGCAGCGGTGTGATCACAGCTCACTACAACCTCAATCTCCCAGGCTAAAGTAATCCTCTCACATCAGCCTCTTGAGTAGCTGAGACTTATAGGTACACACCATCACACCAAGCTAATTTTTTTTAACTTCTTGATGAGATGAGTTTCTCACTATGTTGCTTAGGCTGGTCTCAAACTCCGAGGCTCAAGGGATCCTCCTGCCTCGGCCTTCCAAAGTGCCGGAATTTTAGGTGTGAGCCATCATGCCTCGCTGAAGTTGATTCCTTTTAGAAAACACAGCTGGGGCAGGCACTGAGGCCTGCAATCCCAGTGCTTTAGGAAGCCAAGGCAGGAGGATTGCTTGAGGCTCAAGAGTTTGAGACTGACCTGGGCAAAACAGTAGACCTCATCTCTACAAAACTAAAACAACAACTGGATGTGGTGACATGCACCTGCAGTGCCAGCTGCCTGGGAGGCTGACGGAGGAAGGTTGCTTGAGTGAGCCCAGTAGGTTAAGGCTGTCGTGAGTCATGATCAAGCTACTGCACTGCAGTCTGAGCAACAGAATGAGACCCCATCTCTAAAAAAATAAAAAACTTTTGAAAAGGGGGATTATTGGCTGGGTGTGGGGCTCATCCCTGTAATCCCAGCACTTTGGGAGGCTAAGGTGGGTGGATCTCTTGAGACTAGGAGGTTGAGATCAGCCTGGGCAATATGGTGAAGCCCTGTCTCTACGAAATACAAAAATTAGCCAGGTGTGGTAGTGCATGCCTGTAGTCCCAGCTACTCAGGAAGCTGAGGTAGAAGGATCACTTGAGCCTGGGAGGTCAAAGCTTTCAATAAACCGTGACTGTGCCACTGCACTCCACCCTGGGGGACAGCATGAGACGCTCTCTCAAAAAAAAAAAAAAAAATTTAAAAAGGTGATTATTGATGTTGCTAAATTAACACCTACCGTATTTGTTACCATTTTCTACTTCTGCCCTTGTTCTTCATTCCTATTTTTGTTTTCTATGTTTTTTCTGCCTTTTGTGGGTTTACATGAGCATTCTATTATATGTAATTCCATTTTGAATCCTTTTTTAGAATATCAACTATACTTCTTAACTTTTTAAATTGGTTTGCAATCTGCATTTACAGCTAATCCAAGTCCACTTTCAACTAATACTCTCTGGGAAGTCCTGTCCCTTTTACTAATGAACCTATCAAAAAGGCATTCTTCATTTCAGTTACAATGTTTTTGCTCTCTAGCATTTAAAAAATTCTAAAATTTATTTTTCTTCTTTTTTTTTTTTTTTTAAGAAAGACAATCTCACCATGTTGCCTAGACTGGCCTTGAACTCCTGGGCTCAAGCAACCCTGCTAAACTGAGTAGTTGCAAACACAGGTGTGTACCACCAAATCCAGCTTCTTAAAATTTCAATCTCTCTGCTTACATTATCAATCTGTTTTTGCATTCTGTCTACTTTTCTGGTTAAAGCCCTTAGCATGTTAATCATAGTTTTAAAAAAATTCCTGGTCTGATTACTCCAACACTGCTGCCACATCTGACTCTGGTTCTAATGCTTGTTCAGTCTCTTCAAACTGTATTTTCTCCCTTTTAGTACGCTTTGTAATTTTCTGTTGATAGGTAGGCATGATATACTGGGTAAAAGGAATTGTAGTAAATAGGGCTTTAATGTTTTCAGGTGTTGGGTGGGAAAGTGTTCTTTCACGCTATGAGTAGGTCTTAGTCTTGCTGAACTTGTGTCCCTGGACTATGAACTTCCCAAGTGCTTTTCCGTTTCCCCTCACCCACCATTCTGTGAGACAGAATATCTAGAAGCAGCTAGTGTTAGGTATTTCCCTTCTCCCAGGAAGGTTAAGTTCTGATAAAAGCACCAGCAGGTTAGGCTCTGGTGAAAGTTTCTCCTGAGGGCAGGTCTTGTTAAGAACAGAATGCTCTGGTGCATTCCAAAGTGGTTCCTTTTCCTTTCCTCCTGCCAGAAGCACAAGGAGATTTTTCTCTGATATTCAGTGTGGGTACCTGGTAGAGCTCCTGGGGGTAAAACTCACAAAAGCATGGGGTCCTCCCATGACAGGGTTCCCCTGGGTTTTTTTTTTTTCCAGAGTTGTCCACACTGAGCCTCTCGCAATTTGCCAATTACATTTTAGGCTTACCCATCTGGCCACTGGTTCCCTAGGAGATTCCTGTTCATAAGTTTTGATTCTTTGTATCTGCCTGTTTACTTCTCCCCCTTTTTTTTTTGAGACAGAGTCTCGCTGTCACCCAGGCTGGAGCACAGTGGTACGAGAGTTCCAACAATTCTACTTCGGCCCCTTAAGTAGCTGGGATTATAGGAACCTACCACCAAGCCCAGATAACTTTGTGTTTTTAGTGGAGACAAAGTTTCACCATGTTGGCCAGGCTGGTCTTGAACTCCCGGCCTCAAGTGATTCACCTGCCTTGGCCTCCCAAAGTGCTGGGATTACAGGTATGAGCCACCATACCTGGACATACCTCTCCAATTTTGAGAGCAGATATTTGTCGTCTGACCTCACAACTCTTTGATGGAGCTAAGATTTGTTGATTTTTCAGTTTGTTCAGCTTTTTACTTTTTAGGACACAGTGATGACTTCTAAGTTCCTTACGTGCTAGAACAGCCAAAAGACTATTTTTTTGGCCTTTTTCCTTTTAATTTTTTATAAATTATGTAACTGTTTATAACATTGTCTGAAATTATAACATTGTGTTTCTGAGTTTAAAATGTATGTAGATGTATTACATATAACAACTGAAACAAAAAGGATGGGAGAGATGGTTACAAGATTTCTGGATTTATGTGAAGTAACACATAAATGAACAGTAGGTAAACTGTGAAAACTTAAGTATATATACTGTAAACCCTAGGAAATCACTGTAAAAAATAATGCAAAAAGATTACATAAAAAGCAAATAAAATTTAAATGGAATTCTAAAAAGTATTCAAATAACTCAAACAAAAGCAGAAAAGAGGAATTTAAAAAATAGAAAAGGTAAGTGTAAATAAAAAATAAAATATTATCCACAAGTGCCTTCTGAACCATATCAACAATTACATTAAACATTAACAGACTAAACACTACAGTTAAAAGACAAGGATTGTTAGGATGAAGAAAAAACAAGACCCAGCTGTATGATATCTGCAAGAGAGTCACTTTAAGTATAAAGACACAGGTTGAAATTAAATGGATGAAAGAAGATATACTATGCTAACAGTAAGTATAAGAAAGATGGAGTTGCTATGCTAGCATTAGATAAAATTTATTTCAAAACAAAATGTATTACTAAAGATAAAGAGGGATTCTCTTATCTCTCATACTGATAGTCATAAGTGCAAATGAACCTCATAATACAGCTTTAAGATACATGAAGCCAACACTACAAAAATTAAAGGGAAGAAAAGACAATTCCATGATCATACTTCAGGTATTTTAACACCTCCCTCAGCAACTGAAAGATTAACTAGACAAAAAAAAAAAAAAAATCAGCAAAGATACAGAAGACCTGAACAATATCATCAACCATCTTGACTTAACTGATATTTATCCAACCCCCAAATGGCAGAATACCCATTCTTCTTCAGTACACACGGTGCTTGTACCAAGAGAGACCACATTTGGGGTCATAAAACAAGAAGCAACAAATATAAAAAGAATGAAATAATACAGAGTATGTTCTCTGACCATATTGGAATTAAATGACAAATTAATAACAAGATAACTAGGAAAACACCAACTATTTGGAAATTAATGCATGTCCAAATAATCACTGGGTCAAAAAAGAAACCACAAGAAAAACTAGATAACATTTTGAACTAAATGTTAATGAAAATGCAACATACTAAAATTTTGTGAGATGCACCTAAAGCTGCACTTTGAGAAAACTATATAACTTTACAATAATCTTAGCTCTTAAATGTGGAAACCAAAGGCTTTATTCAACCAATTTTGAATGTGCACAAATATGGGGTATATTTGTCACAAGTCTAGAAGACAAGCTCCAGTCAACCAAGCGATGGGGAAATTTTTGGTAAAATGACCAGAGGTAAACAATTATTAATAACATACTTCACTGCAGATATAAGACAGTAACAAAACTGCGGATATGAGTGGTAAAGTGTTATATGTTCTGACAATGGAGAAACAATATAACCAACAAAAATTGGGAAAGGAATGAGGGAAAAAAGAACAAGCCTATTGACTGTCTCAGTAGCTGGGAGTCAAAGATAATACTTAGAGCTGACATGTCAAGTAGTAGACTTATATACAACAGAACAAAGGTAAACTTTTTTTTTTTTTTTTTTGAGACGGAGTTTCGCTCTTGTTACCCAGGCTGGAGTGCAATGGCGCGATCTCGGCTCACCGCAACCTCCGCCTCGTGGGTTCGGGCAATTCTCCTCCCTCAGCCTCCTGAGTAGCTGGGATTACAGGCACATGCCACCGCGCCCAGCTAATTTTTTGTGTTTTTAGTAGAGATGGGGTTTCACCATGTTGACCAGGATGGTCTCGACCTCTTGACCTTGTGATCCGCCCTCCTCGGCCTCCCAAAGTGCTGGGATTACAGGCGTGAGCCACCGCGCCCGGCCCCAGAGGTAAACATTAATAAAAGAATACTACCGGACAGGTGCAGGGGCTCACACCTATCATCTCAGCACTTTGGGTCACTTGAGTTCAGGAGTTTGAGACCAGTTTGGACAACATGGCGAAACCCTGTCTCTACAGAAGTGTAAAAACTAGCCAGCCATGGTGGCATGTCCCTGTAGTTCCAGCTACTGGGAGGCTGAGGTGGGAGGACTGCTTGAGCCTGGGAGGTGAAGGTTGTAGTGAGCTGAGATTACACCACTGTACTCCAGCATGGGTAATAAGAGTAAGACACTTTCTCAAAAAAAAAAAAGACTAATACTGACTAAAATTGGCGAATGAAGGACAGAATGGGGTGAAGAATAAAAAAGAGAACCAACACCTATTGCCAAAAGGAAAGAAATGTATTATTAAAGAAGAGAATGAAAATGTTATCAAGGTAATCACCAAAACAAAAATATGATCAGTATATATATATACATATATATGTCTTTAAAGCAAAGAGACCAGCAATATAAAACTTTCAAAGCATGTGCACATGCTCACATTTGTAGAAGGGGCTCTATCTGTGAAACTGCCCCTGGAGGAGGCCATTAACATGAACACCAACCCCCAGCTGTCCCTCACTTGGAGCCTCTGAAGGCAGGATTGGGAGGCTGTGTCTAGGATTAGCATCCCATCCACTCTCACCTTTCTGGCAGCTTTTCAAGATCTCTGGTTCCTCGGCTCCCAGAAGATTCAGGACCCAAAGTTCCTTCCCTTGCTCCAGCTGGGAGATCAATTCGGGCTTAGGGACAGGGAATCCTGTTGAGGGTGAGGACACTGGTGAGTTGGCATGGCCTGGGGAGCTGGGCCAGGACACTGCCCACTGGGTCTTCCAGGCCAGGTGAGGAGAGATATGCCCTGCGTGCACGTGTGTACGTCTGCATGTGCGTTGGTCAGAGAGCCCATGGGCTGAGTAAGTAAGAAGGAGAATCCACTCATTAGCTCTCCTGCTGCTGGAGGGACACCAGTAGGGCCACTGGCAACAGGGAGTGAAGTCCCTAGAAGTGGGGAGCAAGGCAGGCTTTTCCCACGGGGAATTTTCCTTCTGTTGAGATCAGACTGATACCTGGGGACAAGGGGCAGGACCCTCTTCTTTGGGATCCAAAGAGCCAAAGCAGCCTCCCAAGCTCCTTAGAAGCCCCCACTGCGAACCAGGCCCAGTGCAGAGAGCCTCACCCAGAGAGGCCACGTTCCCATAGTTCTCCAGCATCACATCCCTGTAGAGAGCCCGCTGCTGGGGGCCCAGCTGCTGCCCCTCCGCCTGAGAGAAGTACACGGCCACATCCTGGAAGGTCAGCGGCATCTCCTGCAACAACACATCACCGCTGCCCGGGCCATGCCCACTGGGCAGTAGCCTGCGCTAAAAGGGCCCTGGCCTGGTGGAGCCCCATCACCCAGAGCCCTGCTGTGGTCAGTACTGTGTATCAGCAGGTCCCTGATAGGGCAGCTGAGAGCACTGAGGACCAGCCAACTACAGCCACATGGGGACCCAGCTGAGCCCAGACCCCTCTCCCCGCGGGAGGACGAGTCTGCAACTGACTCGGAACCCTTTCTTCAGGGTTGCTAGGAGCCCCCGGCCGGCCTTACCAGTGGCCGGGCTCATGGCACCGCAGGAGAGCAGCTTCTGACTGGGATGGGGATGAAAATGTTGAAGACGCAGAAGAGGAAGGAAGGTTAACTCACCTGGTGCCCTGGAAGCTGGAGAGTGGCTGCCATTCTGTGCGCATGGGCTGCTGCGGTGTCCAAAGGAAGACAGGAGACTGCCCCGGCCTGAAGTCTCCCCCGACTTACCTCCAGTGGGGAGAACGCAGGCGCAGCCCCATTCCACCACGGGTGTGGAAGGACGGCCAGGAGGCAGAAGCTGACTCCCGGTGCGGCCTCCTGGGTCGTGGGAGGCAGGTCGCCAAGCAGCATGGGCCGAAGCGCCCTGCCGCTCAATCACGCCTAAAATCCCAGACCGGCCGGAGCCAGAGTCCGGGGTGGGGCGGGGTCCAGGGACGCCCGCTCACGGTGAAAGCCGGCAGTTCCCGAGGTCCAGACCTGCCGACGGCCCCGAAAACGGGGCGCAGGGGCGTTCGACCTGCCCGGGCAGCCTGGAGCAGACTCCACGTGAGGGTGCAGCCCCCCCGGGGCTGAGGACGGGAGCGGCGGGAGCCGGAAGCCAGCTGTGGTCCCCGGCCCGGCCTCTGCAGCCCGTCGGCGGCTCCCGCGGCACCCAGAACGACCCCTCCCGGACTGGCCGCCGCCTGCCCACCCGCCCGACGCTCCTTCCCGGTCTGGCACCGCCCCACCTGTTCGCTCGGCCCGGGACGGCCACCTAGGCCGCGCCGAGGGGCTGCGTGGCCGCGCCGGGCCAGAAGCGAACCCGCCCACAGCACCTGGGCCGGGGCCGGAGCGGGGGCAGGACCAGGCAGAAGCGCGCGGCCCGGGCCGAGCTGCGCAGGCTGCCCCGCCCCCTGAGGGCCTAGGTGCGCCTCAGAGAGCGCCGGGAACCGGAAGCAAGCCGCGGTCCCGCCCGCCTCCTTCCGGGGCCGCTCTGGGATGACAGGAGGCCCGCGCCGTCTATGGTCCGCGGGCTCCGAGGGCGAGTCTCGGGCCGCGTCTCCCCAGCCCGGACACTGAACCCTAACCCGAACCCTAACCCCGCTGGGCTCCCGGCTCCCCCGTCGGTCACCACACAGCGTGTGTCCCGATTCACCATAACACCAAAAAGTCGCTTATGAAGATGGTCCAATTACTGGGGCTCAGAACACACGCCCCAAAACGAAGGCCGGGGAGGCAGAGCTTTCCCGCGACCTTCCCGGCCTCAGTTGTTCTCCCGCTGGGCTCCTCGCGGAGTGAATCCTTTTCCCTAAGGCGGGTCTCAGGGACCAGAACCCCCAAAGGCAGCCGTGAAACCTAACGAGTGGCTGCCGTTGCCTGCGCCTTCCGTGTGGACGCCGGCGGTGAAGGCGGCGCGGGTCCGGAGCCCCCGCTTCTCGGGGGACTGAGGCCGGAGAACCGCGCGAACCCAGGAGCGGAGGCTGCGCTGCCGAGATGGCGCCACCTCACTCCAGCCTGGGGGACGGAGCGAGACTCCGCCCCGAAAATGAATGAATAAGAATAAGTCCATTTGTTTGTCTTTTCTTCAAAAATCCGCCTTTTGTGAGTTGGTTTTCCATGAAGCTTCGGTCCCTCCGCAGTAAAGCATGGTTTAAAAAGCAGCACTTGGCTAGTCTTTGCCTTTTAAAAGAAATTATGTGGGCCGGGCGCGGTGGCTCACGTCTGTAATCCCAGCACTTTGGGAGGCCGAGGCGGGTGGATCACGAGGTGAAGAGATCGAGACCATCCTGGTCAACACGGTGAAACCCCGTCTCTACTAAAAATACAAAAAATTAGCCGGGCATGGTGGCGCGTGCCTGTAATCCCAGCTACTCAGGAGGCTGAGGCAGGAGAATTGCCCGAACCCAGGAGGCGGAGGTTGCGGTGAGCCGAGATCGTGCCATTGCACTCCAGCCTGGGTAACAAGAGCGAAACTCCATCTAAAAAAAAAAAAGAAAAAAAAAGGCAAAGACTGTGGTTGTTGATCCTAGCCTAAAAAAAAAAAAAAAAAAAAAAACTTTACTGGACATTTTGGGAACACTGGGAAAATCTGAATGTGGACTGGCTATTAAATTAGATTACAGAATTACTGTTAATGTTCTTAGGTGTGGCTATGTGGAGTGATGGTCTCATTCTTTTTTTTTTTTTTTTTTTTGAGAGGAATTCTCGCGCTGTCACCAGGCTGGAGTGCAATGGCATGATCTCAGCTCACTGCAATCTCCACCTCCCAGGTTGAAGAGATTGTCCTGCCTCAGCCTCCTGAGTAGTTAAGATTACAATTATAGGTGTGAGCCACCACCCCCGGCTAATTTTTGTATTTTTAGTAGAGATGGGGTTTCACCATGTTGGCCAAGATGGTCTCGATCTCCTGATCTCATGATGTGCCCGCCTCGGCCTCCCAGAGTGCTGGGATTACAGGCGTGAGCCACTGTGCCTGGCCTTATAGTCTCATTCTGCGACATTTGGGGAGATGTGTCAACAGCTGCAAATTACTTCCAAATGGTTCAGCCAGAAATACAACATGTAGAGAGCATTTCAGAGAACAGGACAACATAGCAGCCGCTGTTGAATTCAGGTAGACACAGAAGTAATGTTGTAATATTCTCCACGTTGGAAGTTTCTCGTAATGGAAAGTTGGGAGGAAAACAAGATAGGAAGCAACGTGAACCCTGCAGAGGCCGAGGTCGTTAGGTGGACCGGGCGGCCAACCGAGAGGAGCAAGGTGGACCCTGCACAGGCCGACATCGTTAGGTGGACCGGGCGGCCAACCGAGAGGAGCAAGGTGGACCCTGCAGAGGCCGATGTCGTTAGGTGGACCGGGCGGCCAACCAAGAGGAGCAAGGTGGACCCTGCAGAGGCCGATGTCGTTAGGTGGACCGGGCGGCCAACCGAGAGCTGAGCAGCAGCAACGGTGGTTTGATACCTGACATTCCAGTAGAACGCGCAAAAGCCTTTACTGAAAGGGCAAGAAGTCCCACAGCTTTCTCTAGAAAGAACACACTCCTGTTCCACTGGCCCTTCACGTGTGAGCTGGGATGGGAGCTTCTGGGTATAGCAGGTTGCTCCTAGGCCTCTTCCCAAGTTCCAGGTTTACAGGGGAGGCCTCAGGGCCACCTGTCCCATCACCAGGGCCTAAAACCTGATTTCTCTTTCTGTGGTTTGGGGCATTGTGGGGCTGAGTGCTGTGGTTCTTCTGTCGAAGCTGGGGGGACTGAACCACCCTGATTTGGGTGGTACAGAGTCAGGGAACACCAGATTTGTTTCTTCTAACTAGGGCCTGCAGAAGCAAAAAGTGAGTCCAGAAGATTAGCAATAAAACCATAACTATATTTATTCGCCTCCAGTAATTTTTATTACTCTGCTTGATCCCAGCTACATTTTAAACTTCTACCACTTACTGAGGGCAGTCAATTTCATGTATTTTTTCTGTAACTTAAAAGCTTTTTTTTTTTTTTTTTTTTTTTTTGAGACGGAGTTCCGCTCTTGTTACCCAGGCTGGAGTGCAATGGCGCGATCTCGGCTCACCGCAACCTCCGCCTCCTGGGTTCAGGCAATTCTCCTGCCTCAGCCTCCTGAGTAGCTGGGATTACAGGCACGCGCCACCGTGCCCAGCTAATTTTTTGTATTTTTAGTAGAGACGGGGTTTCGCCTTGTTGACCAGGATGGTCTCGATCTCTTGACCTCGTGATCCACCCGCCTCGGCCTCCCAAAGTGCTGGAAAAGCTTTTTTTTTTTTAAGAGACGGGGTTTCTCCATGTTGATCAGCCTGGTCTCAAACTCCCGACCTCAGGTGATCTGCCCACCTCGGCCTCCCAAAGTGCTGGGATTAAAAGTGTGAGCCACCACGCCCAGCCAACTTAAAAGTATTTTTATCTGATCTTAAATTGATGTCCAGCAGCGCCTTTTCCCACACCCACGTATTATTTCACGGGTCAGTGACATTTGACGATGTGGCTGCATATTTCACAAGGAGGGAACGGATGCATCTAGCTCTGCACCAAGTGCAGCGATGCTGGAGAATTGTAGGAACTTGACCTGGCTGGGTAGGCACTGCCCTCTCCCCTGCCCCACTTCCGGACTCTCCAAGTACTTCAGTTGTTCAGATGAAGTACTGAACAACTGATGGCAATTCCACATCCTGAACCCTTTCTCCAGGTGATAGACCTGAGCTCCACAAGGAGAAAAGAGGCGGGGTTGAGGTAGCCCCTCTCTCCAAGTTCCCTGTAGATGTTGCAGCACGGAATCCCACTCATGCTTGGCAGGAGTTCCCTGTCTCCCCAGTACAATTTGGTATAGTCCTGATGTATCTGAATTTTTTTTCTTTTTTTGAGACAGGATCTCACTCTGTCACCCAGGCTGGAGTGCAGTGGCACAATCATGGCTCATTGCAGCCTTGACCTCCCAGGCTCAAGCAACCCTCCCACCTCTGCCTCCCATGTAGCTGGGACTACAGGCATGAGCCACCACACCTGGCTAATATTTTGGTTCTTTGTAGAAATGAGGTCTCACTCTGTTGCCCAGGCTGGTCTTGAACTCCTGGCTCAAGCCTGCCTCAGCCTCCCAAAGTGCTGGGATTACAGGCATGAGCCGTTGCACCCAGCCAGAGTCTCAACCTCTTAATCATCTTGCACTCTTCTCCTTTCTCCCTCAGCCCTGACTCACCCCCATCCATCCCCACTCTGGACACGGTTTTATCTTTAGAGCTCCTACCCATTCCACCATCCTGGACCTATCTTGGGCCTTCGCCTGGTCCAGCTGAACCTCTCTGCCTGCTGTCCACAGACCGTAGGCTTTGGTTCTCAGCAGAAATGCACCTGTTGTGTTTCCTTCTCCTCCAGCAGAATTTCCAGCCCTCAAACCTGACCTGATCTTCTAGCTGGAGAGAGAGGAAGAGCCATGGCTGCCAGATGTTCCAAAGACTGAAAATACACCACAGAGATGCTCCTTCTCAGGTGATAAGAGGGAGGCCAGTTCTGGAGAAGGCAGTAGTGGAATACATTAGGAGGAGACATAACTTGAAAAACCAGAGCCAGGCCGGGCACAGTGGCTCATGCCTGTAATCCCAGCACTTTGGGAGGCCGAGGAGGGCGGATCACCTGAGGTCAGGAGTTCGAGACCAGCCTGGTCAACATGGTGAAACCTTGTCTTTACTAAAAAATACAAAAATTAGCTGGGTGTGGTGGCACACACCTGTAATCTCAGCTACTCGGGAGGCTACGGCGGGAGAATAGCTGGAACTTCAGAGGCAGAGATTGCAGTGAGACAAGATCATGCCATTGCACTCCAGCCCGGGCTGACAACAGCGAGACTCCATCTAAAAAAAAAAAAATAGAGTCAAGTGAGAGAACAGACAGATTGTAGAGAGAACAAGGGAAGGGAAGAAATCCAGGGTTGCAAGAGCGAGGCCTACATAGAACACAGAGTCCCAGGGCAGGTGAGAAGCCAGAGCTGTGCCTCTGAGGGGGCTAGGTGAAGTCTGAGATCGCTGTGCCATGGCCAGGTGACAACCAGAGGGTGAGTGCTTTCTGGAGAGGTCCTGCCCAGGAGTGAGGGTGGAAGGCAGGTCCTTGTGTTTTCAGAGTCATGTGGGTGGGTTGAGTGATGGTCCAGAGGAAGCCCTCTGCGGTTGGGATCACTCCTCCACACCTTAGCCGGTCTCAGCCTTGATTCTTCTTCTTTTCTCCTTCATTCTCCTTGTCCCTTTTACTTTCCTTCCTTCCTACCTTCCTTCTTTCCTTCCAGCCAGAGTCTCACTCTTGTCACCCAGGCTAGAGTGCAGTGGCACGATCTTGTCTCACTGCAACCTCTGCCTCCCGGGCTCAAGTGATTCTCTGCCTCAGCCAACCAAGTGGCTGGGACTACAGGCACCCGCCACCACGCCCAGCTAATTTTTTTTGTATATTTAGTAGAGACAGGGTTTGACCATGGTGGCCAGGCTGGTCTTGAACTCCTGACCTCAGGTGATCCAGCTGCCTCAGCCTCCCAAAGGGCTGGGATTACAGGTGTGAACAATTGTGCCCAGCCTATTTATTTATTTATTTTTGAGATGGGGTCCTGCTCTGTCACCCAGGTTGGAGTGCAGTGGCACGATCTCGGCTCAACCTCTGCCTCCTGAGTTCAAGCGATTCTCTGCCTCAGCCTCCCCAGTAGCTGGGATTACAGGCATGCACCACCACACGTGGCTAATTTTGTATTTTTAGTAGACGGGGTTTCACCATGTTGGTCAGGAGGGTCTTGATCTCTTGACCTCATGATGCCTCCTCCTTGACTTCCCAAAGTCCTGGGATTACAGGTGTGAGCCACCATGTCCTGCCCATATTTGCATTTTCTATTCCTTTTTTTCCTTCCAGATTCCTTAATGGGGATCCAGAATAAACAATTCTTCAACAAAGAAATTTCTAACATACCCAAATGTGGAATATTAGAAATGCTCCTTCAGCATTTCCCACCAACATCTGAGGAAGATGACAATGAGTCAGACAACTGTCAGGAAAATGCTTTGAGGAGATCGCTAACTTGGGAGAAAGTTGTTTGTGAAATGACCATATCCCACAAGGAACTTCTCACATGGAAGAGTGACCAGGAATATGATGAATGTGGAGAAAGCTTCAGTTGGAACTCATATCTTTTTATAAGCCACAAACATTCTACAGAAGACAAAGCTCATAGATATGATAAATGTGGCAAAAGCTTAAAATATAATGCAGATTTTTTTTTTTTTTTTTGAGATGGAGTCTCCCTCTGTCATCTAGGCTGGAGTGCAGTGGCACAATCTTGGCTTACTGTAACCTCTGCCTCCTGGGTTCAAGCTATTCTCCTACTTCAGTGTCCTGAGTGGCCAGGATTACAGGTGCCTGCCACCACAGCTAATTTTTGTATTTTTAGTAGAGATGGTGTTTCACCATGTTGGCCAGGCTTGTCTTGAACTCCTGACCTAAAGGGATCTGCCCACTTCGGCTCCCAAAGTGCTGAGATTACAGGCATGAGCGACTGCACCTGGCCCAAATAGTCTACATCAGCAAATTCATGTTGGAAAAAAGCCTCACAGATGTCATAAATGTGGAAAGAGTTTAGTTGAATTGCAAATCTTAGAGGACATCAACATTTTTCACACTGTAGAAAAACCATATAAATATAATAAATGTTTGAAAGCCTTCAGTTGTATGTAGCTCATGCCTTATTCAACATCATGTAATTCATAGTGGAGAGAAACATGGGTGTAATGAATGAGGAAAACTCTTCAGTCTTAACTCACAAATTAATCAACACCAGAAAACTCACATTACAAAGAAACTGCTTAAGTGTGAAGAAGTGGGAAATCATTTAGTCAAAAGACACACCTGATTCAGCATCAGAGAATTCGTGCAGGAGAAAAACCATAATTATGGCTGTTAACAAATGTCAAAAAACCTTCAGTCAGAAATCACAACTTATTCTACATCAAAGAGTTCATATCAGAGAGAAACTCCATGGATGCAATGAATGTGGAAAAGCTTTTAATCAGAGCTCACTCTTTTTTTTTTTTTGAGATGGGGTTTCCCCATGTTGGCCAGGCTGGTCTTGAACTCCTGGCCTTAAGTGATCCTCCCACCTCAGTCTCCCAAAGTGCTGGGACTACAGACACCTGGCCCAAAGGCTTTATCTTGCTGCAGAATCGTCAAAATGTCGGGAAAATCTCAAGAAAAGTTAATTTTTACACTTAGAGAATTTAAAAAAGAGTGTAATTATGTTTACATACGTTTTGTCCTGTTGAAACTCTATGGAGATTCAATTTAAACATGTCTAACACACCAGCTCTAGATACAACTTGGAAATGGATGTGAGTTGGACATCTTAACCTATGACCCAAACACTGATTGATAGCTGCCAATAGGAAAGCAAGCTGGGCTGGGCACAGTGGTTCACACCTGTAATCCCAGCACTTTGGGTGGCTAAGGCAGGAGGATGGCTTGAGCTCAGGAGTTCAAGACCAGCCTGTGCAACACAGTGAGACTTGCTACAAAAAATACAAAAATTAGCTGTGTGGTGGTGCATGTCTGTAGTCCCAGCTACTTGAGAGGCTGAGCTGGGAGGATCACTTGAGTGGGGAGGTTGAGGCTGCAGTGAGCCATGATCACACCACTGTCCTGCCTCCAAATGCTTTTGTCCTTTCTGACACTCAGGCTCATGTCTGTGGATGAGACTAATACCATCTGTGTCACAGGGTTACTGTGGGAATTAAATGGAATGGAATTCCAGACCAGTGCCCAGTACATGGTAACTCAGGGCTTCCTACACCCTCATCTGTGTCCTAGTGCACTATGCACCCTTAGTCCCTGGGTGGGCGAAATGTGGCTGAGGCATTGGCAGAATGAAGGGATTCTCCCTGCCATGTGCCAGTAACCCCAGCACAGCTGCCTTCTGCACACAGCCCCACCTACCCTGAGGTGGTCAGCCTGTTCTCAGTCATTTCACAATGAACAGCTTGTTGTTAAGTCCGGGAATTAATTTGATCCACTTATAATCTAAGATCCACTTATAATCTAAGATCCACTTATAAGGCTTGCTGTGTTTTATGGATACTGGCAGAAGACAGAAAACTCCTGGATCAGAGACAAAAAACTACTACTCATAGCATGGCAAGCAGCTTAAGCAACAGCGTATTTGTGAGTTCCCCTTCCCCCCATCCACAGAAGGAAAAAAATCAGGCTTTTAAAGAATTAAAGTTAGTTTTATTCAGAAGTCTTACTGAGGACTATAGACTGAGAACTACAGTGTGGGAGGAGTCTTTCAGAGGTCTTTCAGACTGCTCTGATAGTGTTTTAGCTCACAGCTTATATAGGGTTGTGAAGGTTTAAGTATGTGAACAATCATGTCAAATTTTGGGTGCAAGAGTACAAAGTATAACCACTAACCCTGTCAGATGTTATCATGCATAAGAAAAGGCAAAGACTAGGGTAACTTATCTTTCAAGGAATACAAGGCAAGAGACTTTGGGCTACGTGCTCTATCTTTTTTTGTCTTCAAAGCATTTTTTTTCAGAGTTATATGTTGTCACAGAATCAGGGACTTTGTGAAATTACGCTGAGAACAGAAATGAGCGAACATGGCTTATGTTTGCTACTTTACGTCATCAAGTCCCACAAAAGTGATGCAGTATAGCTCAGGAAGATGCTGGGCTTGCTGCGGGTCTTCAGCATAGCTAAGGAACACTGAACATGGGGAAGCCACCTGTTTTATTTTATTTCATTTTTATTTTTTTGAGAGAGTCTCACTCTGTAGCCCAGGCTAAAGTGTAATGGCATGATCTCAGCTCACTGCAACCTCTGCCTCCTGGGTTCAAGCGATTCTCCTGCCTCAGCCTCCCAAGTAGCTGGGACTACAGGCATGTGACACCACGCCCAGCTAATTTTGTATTTTTAGTAGGGACGGGGTTTCTCCATGTTGGTCAGGTTGTGATCCGCCCACCTTGGCCTCCCAAAGTGCTGGGATTACAGGCATAAACCACTCTGCCCAGCCCAAATCCACCTGTTTTATAGCCAACAGTGAGCAAACCTGCTCTTTGTCCCTGAGGAAACGTTACCTTATTCAAGATTGTTGGCTGCAAACAACACAACCCTGAGAAATGGCCCAAGTAAAGAGTAGGCGTGGCATACCCTGCAAGAATGTGCAGAGACACTCGTGACTACGGCAGATCAACTCTCCCACATTGGATATTTCACCCACAGCTCTCCCCCATGCCTGACTCCTTATCTCACTCTGTGGTTGAAAGGAGACTGGTCCTTTCTGGCTCTGGAACCTGTGTTTCTACTGCTGGGACCCATTACTGGGCAAGTATCTTCTGGCATTTACTCATGACACCGTGTTTTTGTTTTGTTTTGTTTGGAGGCAGAATCTCACGCTGTTGCCCAGGCTGGAGTGCAGTGGTGCAATCTCGGCTCACTGCAACCTCCGCCTCCTGGGTTCAAGCGATTCTCCTACCTTGGCCTTCTGAGTAACTGGGATTACAGGTATGCACCACCACACCTGGCTAACTTTTGTATTTAGTAGTGACGGAGTTTCACCAAATTGACCAGGCTGGTCTTGAACACCTGACCTCAGTGATCCACCCACCTTGGCCTCCCAAGGTACTGGGATTACAGGTGTGAGCCACCATGCCCAGCCTCCGTCACCCCGATCTTGGTAAAAAGTGTTCCTTACCCTTCCCTGGACTAACCTGGGGGGCTGGGGGCAGAAGGTGATGCTGAGAGAGGATAGGCAAACTGTCTTGGTTTCCATGAGCTGTAATGGACACAGGAATGGGCAGGCATAAAGACAGCCCAGCCGTGGCTGGTGTCCAGGGAGGGTTCCCAAGATAAGAAAATGGTAAGTGCAGGAATCCAGGGTGGGAAAGAGCCTTGTAGATCCTCACTGTCAAAAGTTCAGGTGCTGGGCACCTGAGTTTCCACCAGGCTGGACAGGGCCTGGGCCTGAGGGCCAAGTTGTGCATGAGCTTCACCCCCAATGCCTGAGGAGTCAGGAGGGACAAAGAGAGGCAGGGTCAGACTTTGTTCAGGAAGATGCCCTGACTGTGGGATGACAGCCAGCAGTGTAGAGAAGACCCCCAGGCACCACCCCAGGCTGTGCGAGGATCTCAGGGATAAGGGGCTGGGTGGTGGCAGAGGCAGAGCCACAGTACAGTCAAGGAGGGAGGAAGAGAGGTAGCAGGAGGTGGCCAGCCTGCCAGACCAAGCCCCTGTGCCCACAGCAACTGGCCCCCAGTTCTGCACCACCCAGGCTGCTCTGGAGGCAGGGTTGAGCCCAGGACATCCAAGCACAGGACACGAGGAGTGTCCAGGCTCCACAAACTCCACTGCCTCTCAGCCACACTGTTGTCCACACAGGGCCAAGGAAAGGCCCAGGCTCCACACCCCCATAGCCTAGCCTACCCAATCCTCCCAGGTGTGCAGGGGCCTGGGAACCCAGTCTGAGAAGCGGCACACAGCAGGCGCCAGTGGGGAAGTGAGCGCAGGATCAAACTGTGAAGGTTTTTACCTGCCTGAAGGCAGATGAGTTTCAGGAAATCACAAAAGGAAACTAGGATAGGAATAAGCATGAAATCAGAAACAAGCCCAGCAGGTGGTGCACCTACGGTCCTAGCTACTTTGGAGGCCTAGATGGGGGGACTACTTGAGCCTGGGAGGTCAAGGCTGCAGTGAGCAGTGATTGCACCACTGCACTCCAACCTGGGTAACAGAGTGAAACCCCGTCTTAAAAGAAAGAAAAGGAAGAAAGGAAAGAAGAAACAGAGGACAAAAGGAAGGAAGGGAGAAAGGGAGGGGAAAACTCTCCAGAGGGATTCAACTGATGATATGACAAGCAAGCAGAAGAAAGGATCAGCAAACTGGAAGATAACTGAAATTATCCAGTCTGAGGAGCAGAAAGAAAAGTGAATGAAGGAAAATAAATCCTGAGAGAACTATGGGACACCATCAAACATACCAACATACACATTATAGGATCCTCAAAAGAAAGTGAAGGGGGCAGAAAAGATATTTGACAGAATAATGGCCCCAAATTTCTGAAATACAGGAAAGATATTAATATACATGTCCAAGAAACTAAACAAACTCCAAACAGGATAACCTCAAAGAGTTCCACAATGAAATGCATTGTTGTCAAATTGTTGAAACCCAAACATGGAATTAGCTAGGCATGGTGGCATGTGCCTGTAATCCCAGCTACGCTGGAGTATGTGGCAGAAGAATCAATTGAACCCAGGAGGCAGAGGTTGCAGTGAGCCAAGATTGTGCCACTGCACTCCAGCCTGGGTAACAGAGCAAAACTCCTTCTCAATGAATAAATAAACAAACAAACCCAAACATGGAGACAAAATTTTGAAACCAGCAACAGAGAAATAATACATCACATACAAGGGAACTTCAATTAGATTAACAGCAGATTTATTCTTGGAAACTATGAAGGCCAGAAGGGAGTGGGATGACATGTTTACAAGACTAAAAGGAAAAAATCTGTCAACCAAGAATTCATTATCCAACAAAACCGTCCTTTAAGACATATTCCAATAAAAAGCTGAGAGTTCATTACTAGTATAACTGCTTTGCATGAAATACTGAAGGAAGTCCTTCAGGCTGAAATGAAAGACCATTAGACAGTGACCCAAAGTCATAAGAAAAATAAAGAACACTGGTAAAAGTAACTACATAGGTAAATATGAAAGCCAGTATTACTGTACTTTTGGTATGGTTTGTAATTTCTTTTTTTCCTATATGATTTAGTAGGCAAATGCATCAAACAATACCATAAATCTATGTAACTGGGCATGCAATGTATAAAGATGTGACCTGTGATAACAACAATATAAAGGGTAAGGGGTAGAGATATATAGAAGTAGAGTGTTGACTGGGCAAAGTGGCTCATACCTGTAATCCCAGCACTTTGGGAGACTGAGGCAGGTGGATGACTTGAGGTCAGGAGTTTAAGACTAGACTGGCCAACATGGTGAAACCCCATCTCTACTAAAAATACAAAAATTAGCCAGACATGGTGGCAAGCACCTGTAATTCCAGCTACTCAGGAGGCAGAGGCATGAGAATAACTTGAACCCAGGAGGTGGAAGTTGCAGTGAGCCGAGATCGAACCACTGCACTTCAGCCTGGGCCACAGAGCAAGACAGTCTCAAAAAAAAAAAAAAAAAAATTAGCTAGGGTAGTAGTGCATACCTGTAATCCCAGCTACTAGGGAGGCTGAGGTGGGAGAATCACTTGGGCCCAGGAGGTTGAGCCTGCAGTGGGGCCATGAGCATGTCACTGCACCACACCCTGGACAACTGAGTGAGACCTTGTCTTGAAAAAAAGAAAAATAACTAAAAAAAGAAAATAACTAAAAAAGGCCGGGCGCAGTGGCTTATGCCTGTAATCCCAGCACTTTGGGAGGCCAAGGTGGGCAGATCACCTGAGGTCAGGAGTTCAAGACCTTCCTGGCCAACATGGTGAAACCCTGTCTTAAATAAATAAATAAAAAGAAAAAAAGAAAATAACTAAAAGATATGCAGCAAAAAAAAAAAAAAAAAAAAAAAAAAGGATACTTTGGGAGGCTGAGGCAGTTGGATCACTTGAGGTCAGGAGTTCAAGACCAGCCTGGCCAACATGGTGAAACCCTGTCTCTACTAAATATACAAAAACAAATAGCTAGGTGAGGTGGCACATCGCTGTAATCCCAGCTACTCAGGAGGCTGAGGCATGAGACTCACTTGAACCCAGGAGGCAGAGGCCACAGTGAGCCAAGCTTGTACCACACTGTACTCCAGCTTGGGCAAGAGAGAGATGATTCTGGCTCAAAAAAAAAAAAAAAAAAAAAAGAAGGAAATTAAAATGATATATTATGAGAAAAATCAACTAAATACCCAATAAATGCAGCAAGGGACAAATTGAGGAACGAAAACCATATAAGACATACAGAAAACAAACAGAAGTAAATACTTCATGAATAATCACATTCAATGTAAATGTATTAAACTATACTGTTGAAAGACCAATATTGGCAGCTTGGATTTAATCAGAATCTGGCCATGCCTGGTGGCTCACACTTCAAATAACAGCACTTTGGGAGGCCAAAGCAGGTGGATCACTTGAGCCCAGGAGTTTGAGACCTGCCTGGGCAACATGGCAAAACCTTGTCTCTACAAAAAATAAACCAAAATTAGCTGGGTGTGGTGGTGCACACCCGTAGTCCCAGCTACACAGGAGGCTAAGGTTCGAGGATCACTTGAGACCAGGGAGGTGGAGGCTGCAGTGAGCTGTGATCATATGACTACACTCCAGTCTGGGTGTCAGAATTAGACCCTGTCTCAAAAAAAAACAGGATCCAACTACATGTTTGTCAATGACAGACTCACTTTTTAGATGTAAGAACACAAAGAGTTGAAAGTAAAAGGATGGAAAAATATATTTATGCAAATAGAAACCAAAAGAGAGCTAGGCTGGCTACATTATTATCAGACATAACAGATATTAAAACAAAAAGGTTACAAAAGACAAAGAGGATGTTATGTGTTACAAAAGATTCAACACAGCAAGAAGATATAACAATTATAAACATATACAACCCTAACAACAAAGCCCCAAAATATACAAAGCACCAATGAAGAGACGAATGGACAGTTCTACAATAATGGTTGGAGACTTCAATAGTTCCCCTTCAATAATAGATAGAACAACCGGATAAGAAATCACTAATAGAAGACTTGAATAACAGTATAAAACAATTATATTTAGACATATACAGAACACTCCACCCAATAACAGCAGAATACACACAAATATACAAGAAACAGTCTCCAGATTAGACCATATGTTAAGCCACAAAACAACTCATAATAACTTTAAAAATATTTAAAATGGCTGGGCGTGGTGTCTCTCACATGCAATCCCAGCACTTTGGGAGGCCGAGGCGGGTGGATCACAAGGTCAAGAGATTGAGACCATCCTGGCCAACATGGTGAAACCCTATCTCTTCTAAAAATCCAAAAATTAGCTGGGTATGGGTGCACACCTGTAATCTCAATACTTAGGGAAGCCAAGGCAGGAGGATTGCTTGATCCCAGGAGTTCAAGACTAGCCTGGGGAAACCCTGTCTGTATATATATATAAAAAAATAATATTTAAATCAAAGTATTCTTTCTGATCACAATGGGATAAAACTAGAAATCAATAATAGAAAGACAACTAGAAAATCAAAACATTCTCTTGACCAACAAATGAGTCAAATAGGAAATTACAAGGGATTAAGTAGAAAATACCTGGTGAGAAATGAAAATGAAAACACAACATACTAAAACTTATAAAATGCAGTGAAAGCAATGCTTAGAGGGAAATTTATGGCTACAAACACATACTTTAAGAAAGAAGAGATTAGCTGGGCACGGTGGTGCGTGCCTATAATCCCAGCTACTCAGGAGGCTGAGGCAGGAGAATTGCCTGAACCCAGGAGGTGGAGGTTGTGGTGAGCCGAGATCGCACCATTGCACTCCAGCCTGGGTAACAAGAGCGAAACTCCGTCTCAAAAAAAAAAAAGAAAGAAACAAGAGAGGTCTAAGATCAGTAACTAAACAATGTACCTTAAGGAACTAGAAAAAGAAAAGCAAATTAAACCTAAAGATAACAGAATAGGCCGGGCGCGGTGGCTCAAGCCTGTAATCCCAGCACTTTGGGAGGCCGAGGCGGGTGGATCACGAGGTCGAGAGATCGAGACCATCCTGGTCAACATTGTGAAACCCCGTCTCTACTAATACAAAAAAATTAGCTGGGCACGGTGGTGCGTGCCTGTAATCCCAGCTACTCAGGAGGCTGAGGCGGGAGAATTGCCTGAACCCAGGAGGCGGAGGTTGCGGTGAGCCGAGATCGCGCCATTGCACTCCAGCCTGGGTAACAAGAGCGAGACTCCGTCTCAAAAAAAAAAAAAAAAAAAAAAAAAAAGATAACAGAATAAAGGAAATAATAAAGATTAGAGTGAAGAAAAATAAAATAGAAAAGAAACAGAGAAAACTCACAAAATCAAAAACTGGTTCTTTGAAAAGATACATTGAAAAAATTTTGGCTAGATTGACTAAGAACAAAATGGAGAAGATTCATTGCTAAAATTTGAAATGAAAATAGGGACATTATTACCAACCTCATAGACATGGCTGGGCAAGGTAGCTCATGCCTGTAATTCCACCACTTTGGGAGGCCAAGGCAGGTGGATCATCTGAGATCTGGAATTTGAGACCAGCCTGGCCAACATGGTGAAACCCTGTCTCTACTAAAGCTACAAAAATTCGTTGGACATGGGGGCATGTGCCTGTAATCCCAGCTCCTTGGAAGGCCGAGGCAGGAGAATTGTTTGAACCTGTGAGGCGGAGGTTGCGGTGAGCCACGATTGTGCCACTGCACTCCAGCCTGGGTGACAGAGCAAGACTGCATCTCAAAGAAAAAAGGAAAGAGAAGAAAGAAAAAGGATTATAGTACTATAAATAAATGAACACCAACAAACTAGAGAACCTAGATGAAGTGGAAAAATTGCTAGAAACATACAATCTACCAACACTAACTCATGAAGAAATAGAAAATATGAATAGATGTAACTACTAAGGAGATTATATCAATAATCAAAAATCTCCCAACAAAGAAAACCCCTGGACCAGACGGCTTCACTGGTAAAGTCCACCGAATATTTAAAAAGAATACCAATCCTTCTAAAACTCTTCCAAAAAATTAAAGAGAAAGGAACATGTTGTAACTCATCCTATAAGGCCAGCATTACCCTGATGTTAAAGAGAAACAAAGACTCTGCAAGAATAGTAATGCAAAAATTCTCAGCAAAATACTAGCAAAACTAATTCAAAAGCATTAAAAGGACTGTACACCATGACTGAGTGGTATTTTATTTCCAGAATGCAAGGATGCACCACCCATCAAAATCAGTGTAGTACGTCACATTAACAGAAAAAAAACCCAGCCAGGCATGGTAGCTCACACTGGTAATCCCAACACTTTGGGAGGTGACAGCAGAAGGATCACTTAAAATCAGGAGTTTGAGACCAGCCTGGTCAACATAGCAAGACTCTTTCTCTACAAAATATTAATAGATAGATAGATAGATAGATAGATAGATAGATAGATACATACATACATACATACATACATACATAGACAGACAGACAGGCTGGGTGTGGTGTCATGCACCTGAAGTTTCAGCTACTCAGGAGGGTGAGGCAGGAGGACTGCTTGAGCCCAGGAGTTTCAGGTTGCAGTGAGCTATGATCACACCACTGCACTCCAATCTGGGAGACAGATTCTGTCTCGAAAGAAAAGAAGAAAAGAAAAGGAGCGGGGAAGGAGGGAGGAAGGGAGAAAGGTGGAAGGTAGGGAGGGAAGGAAGAAAGAAAAGGAAAGAGAGAAAAAAGAAAGGAAGGAAAGGAATGGAAAGGGAGAAAAAGAGAAACAAAGAAAATGAAAGAGAGAAAGAGAAAGAAAGAAATAAAGAGGAAAAAAAGGAAGGAAGGGGGCCAGGCATGATGGCTCACACCTGTAATCCCAGGACTTTGGGAGGTCGAGGCAGGTGGATCACCTGAGGTTGAGAGTTCGAGATCTGCCTGACCAACGTGGAGAAACCCCATCTGTACTAAAAATACAAAATTAGCTGGGCATGGTGGTGCATGCCTGTAATCCCAGCTACTTGGGAGGCTGAAGCAGGAGAACAGGAGAATTGCTTGATCCCAGGGGGCAACAAGAGTGAAACTCAAGAAAGAGAAAGAAAGAAAAAGAAAGAGAAAGAAAGAAAAGAAAACAAAAGAAGGAAAGAGAAAAAGAGAGAAGGAAAGAAGGAAGGAGAGAAAGAAAGAGGAAGAAAGGAAACAAAGGCAGGGGAGGGAGGGAGTCGGGAAAGAGGGAAAGAAGAAAAGAAAGCCTGTAATTCCAGTGCTTTGGAAGGCTGATGTGGGCGGATCACCTGAGGTGAAGAGTTTGAGACCAGCCTGGTCAACATGGAGAAAACCCATCTCTACTAAAAATACAAATTTAGCTGGGTGTCGTGCTGCACACCTGTAATCTCAGCATCTTGGGAGGCTGAGGCATGAGAATCACTTGAACCTGGGAGGCGGAGGTTGTAGTGAGCCAACATCATACCACTGCACTCCAGCCTGAGTGACAGAGCGAGACTCTGTCTCAAAAAAAAAAAAGCAAGCAAGAAGTCCAGTTGATCATCTCAACTGATGCAGAAAAAGCATTTGACAAAATACAACACTGTTCCGTGATTTAAAAAAATAATATTCAATAAACTTGGACTAGAAGGACACTTCCTCTAGGAAGGAGGAAGGGAGAAAGGTGGAAGGTAGGGAGGGAAGGAAGAAAGAAAAGGAAAGAGAGAAAAAAGAAAGGAAGGAAAGGAATGGAAAGGGAGAAAAAGAGAAACAAAGAAAATGAAAGAGAGAAAGAGAAAGAAAGAAATAAAGAAGAAAAAAAGGAAGGAAGGGGGCCAGGCATGATGGCTCACACCTGTAATCCCAGGACTTTGGGAGGTCGAGGCAGGTGGATCACCTGAGGTTGAGAGTTCGAGACCAGCCTGGTCAACATGGAGAAAACCCATGCAGCCTGAGTGACAGAGCGAGACTCTGTCTCAAAAAAAAAAAAGCAAGCAAGAAGTCCAGTTGATCATCTCAACTGATGCAGAAAAAGCATTTGACAAAATACAACACTGTTCCGTGATTTAAAAAAATAATATTCAATAAACTTGGACTAGAAGGACACTTCCTCAACATGATACAGGCTATATATGGAAAACCTAACATCATACACAATGGAGAAGGAATGAAAGCTTTAAGATCAGGAATGACGCCCCCTTTTGTGACTTCTATTCAACATATTAATGTAAATTCTAGCCAGAGCAGTTATGCATGAAAAGAAATACGAGGTATACAAATTGGAATAGAAGATTAACTCAGTTCACAGATGGTATATCTTATGTGTAGAAACCATTAAAGATTGGTCCAGACATGGTGGCTCACGCCTGAAATCCCAGCACTTTGGGAGGTCGAGGCAGGTGAATCACCTGAGTTCAGGAGTCCAAGACCAGCCTGGCCAACATGTTGAAAACTTGTCTCTACTAAAAATACAAAAATTAGCCGGGTATGGTCACGGACACCTGTAATCCCAGCTATTCTGGAAGCTGAGGCAAAAGAATCGCTTGAACTGGGGAGGCGGAGGTTGCAGTAAGCTGAGACTGCACCCTGGGCAACAAGAGTGAAACTGTCTAAAAAAAAAAAAAACTCAGTTGCATTTCCATATATTGCCACTGAGCAATGAAATTAAGAAAACAGGCTGGGCGCAGTGGCTCATGCCTGTAATCCCAGCACTTTGGGAGGCCGCGGCGGGTGGATTACTTTGAGGTCAAGAGTTTGAGACCAGCCTGGCCAACATGGTGAAATCCTGTCTCTGCTAAATGCACGCGTGCACACACACACACACACACACTAGCTAGGCATGGTGGTGTAAGCCTGTAATTGAGGGAGAGAATCGCTTGAACCTGGGAGGCAGAGGTTGCATTGAGCCACAATCACACAACTGCAGTACAGACTGGGTGACAGAGCAAGGCTCTATCTCAAAGAAAAAAAAACAAAAGAAATTAAAGAAAACAATGCCATTCACAAGAGCATTAAAAAGAATAAAATATTAAGGAATAAATCTAGCCAAGAGGCAAAAGCCTCATAAACTGAAAAACTACAGAAGATCACTGAAAGAAGTTAAAGAATACATAAACAAATGGAAATACACCTCCTGTTCATGGATTGGAAGACTTAATATCGTTAAGGTGACAATACTACCCAAAGTGATCTACAGATTGAATACCTATCAGAATCTTAATGGTGCTTTTTGTACATACAGAAAAACTCTTAACTGGGCATGGTGCCACACACCTGCAGTCCCAGATACTCAGGAGGCTGAGATGCAAGGGTGGGTCACTTGGGCCAATGAGGTCGAGGCTGCAGTGAGTTGAGTTTGTGCCATGGCACTCCAGCCTGGGCAACAGAGTGAGATCCTGCTTCAAAGAAAAAAAAAAAGAAAAAAAGAAAGACCTGTACTAAACTTCATATGGAACGGCAAGTGACCCCAAACAGCCAAAACAATCTTGAAAAAGAACAAAGTTGGGGGACTCACACTTTCTGATTTCAAAACTTAATACAAAGCTACAATAATAAAAAAAATGTGATATTGACATGATAAGCAATAAAATGTAATACAACAGAGTCTAGAAATAAACCCTTGTGTATATCGTCGATTTTCAGCAAGGATGCCTAAACCCTTTGTCACGTTTGTGTCCCACCAAAATTTGTATGTTGAAGCCCCAACCCCCAAAGTGACTATATTTGGAGAGTGGCTATGAGGTGATATAGGTTAAATGAGACCATAAGGGTGGGGCCCTAATGCAGTAAGGCTGGTGCCCCCAAAAGAGGAAGACATACCAGAGATCTGTCTCTCTCTACCATTAAGAACACAGCAAGCAAAAAAAAAAAGGAAAAAAATTAAAAAAAAAAGAAAAAGTAAAAAAAAAAGAAGAACACAGCAAGAAGGTGGCCATCTGCAAGCCAGGAAGAGAACACTCACTGGGAACTGAATAGGCTGGCACCTTACCTTAGACTTCCTAGCCTCTAGAACTGAGAAATAAATTTCTGTTGCTTATGCCAAGCCACCCAGTCTGTAGTATTTTGTTATAGCAGCCCAAGCTGACTAATACATCATTCAATTGGAAAAGGAAAGTCTATTCAATAGAAACTGGCTGGGCACAGTACCTCATGCCTGTATTCCCAGCATTGTGAGAGGCTGAGGTGGGCAGATCACTTGAGCCCAGGAGTTTAAAACCACCCTGGGAAACATGACAAAACCCTGTCTCTTTTTTTTTTTTTGAGATGGAGTTTCGCTTGTTACCCAGGCTGGAGTGCAATGGCGTGATCTCGGCTCACCACAACCTCCGCCTCCTGGGTTCAGGCAATTATCCTGCCTCAGCCTCCTGAGTAGCTGGGATTACAGGCACGCGCCACCATGCCCAGCTAATTTTTTGTATTTTTAGAAGAGACGGGGTTTCACCATGTTGACCAGGATGGTCTCGATCTCTTGACCTTGTGATCCATCCGCCTCGGCCTCCCAAAGTGCTGGGATTACAGGCGTGAGCCACCGCGTCCGGCCCCCCGACAAAACTCTGTCTCTACTAAAAATACACAAAAAAATAGCCAGGTATGTTGGCGTGCACCTGTGGTCCTAGCTACTCAGGAGACTGCGGTGGGAGGATCGCTTGAGACCAGAAGGTGGAGGCTGCAGTGAGCCGAGATAATGGCATTGCACTTCAGCCTAGGTGATGAGAATGAAACTTCGTCTCAAAAACTGAACCAAAACAAACAAACAAACAAAAACTGTAAAACTCTTTGAAGAAAATATAATGGAAAAGCTTCATGACCTTGGACTTGGCAGTGACTTTTTGCATATGACACCCAAAGCAAAAGCAACAAAAGAAAAAAAATAAATGAATTAAACTTTATCAAAATAAAAACTTTTGTGCACCAAAGGAAACTATCGAGAGAGAAAAGGCAACCCACAGAATGAAAGGAAATATTTGCAAATCATATATCTAATAAGGAATTAATATCTAAAATACATAAAGAACCCCTAAAACTCAACAAAACCAAACAGCCAAATTCAAAAATAGGCAAACTTGAATAGAGATTTCTGCAAAGAAAATACACAAATGGTTAAGCAACTGAAAAGACACTCAACATTAACAAGATGCGAATCCAAACCACAAAGAGATAATACTTCACACCCTTTAAGATGTCTATTATCAAAAAGGCAGAAGATGGCCGGGCGCGGTGGCTCAAGCCTGTAATCCCAGCACTTTGGGAGGCCGAGGCGGGTGGATCACGAGGTCAAGAGATCGAGACCATCCTGGTCAACATGGTGAAACCCCGTCTCTACTAATACAAAAAAAAAAAAAAAAAACTAGCTGGGCATGGTGGCACGTGCCTGTAATCCCAGCTACTCAGGAGGCTGAGGCAGGAGAATTGCCTGAACCCAGGAGGCGGAGGTTGCGGTGAGCCGAGATCGCGCCATTGCACTCCAGCCTGGGTAACGAGCGAAACTCCGTCTCAAAAAAAAAAAAAAAAAAGGCAGAAGATAACAAGTTGGCAAGGACGTAGAAAAACTGGAACCTTTGTGCTTTGCTGGTGGAAAGGTAAAACAGCACAGCCCCTGTGGAAAATAGTTTGACCGTTTCTCAATAAGTTAATTACCATACTTTTTTTTTTTGAGACGGAGTCTCACTCTGTCGCCCAGGCTGGAGTGCAATGGTGCGATCTCAGCTCACTGCAACCTCCACGTCCCGGGTTCAAGCAATTCTCTTGCCTCAGCCTCCCGAGTAGCTGGGATTACAAGCGCGTGCCACCGCGCCCAGCTAATTTTTGTATCTTTAGTAGAGACAGGGTTTCAATATCTTGGCCAGGCTGGTCTTGAACTCCTGACCTCGTGATCCACCCGCCTCGGCCTCCCAAAGTGCTGGGATTACAGGCGTAAGCCACCACGCCCGGCCTTTTTTTTTGTTTTTTGAGACAGAGTGTCACTGTCACCCAGGCTGGAGTGGAGCAGTCCAATCTTGGCTCACTGCAACCTCCACCTCCCAGGTTCAAGCTGTTCTCCTGCCTCAGCCTCCTGAGTAGCTGGGATTACAGGCGTGCACCACCATACCTGTCTAATTTTCCTATTTTTAGTAGAGACAGATTTCACCATGTTGGCCAGGCTGTTCTCGAACTCCTGACCTCAAATGATTCACCCATCTCAACGGCCAAAGTGCTACCACGGCCGGCCAAAACACTAAATTACCATATGATTCAGCCATTTCACTCCTAGGTATATAGCTAAATGTACTTAAAAGTGAGGAGCATCCTTCCCAAGGGGCTGAGCAGGTGCAGAGAGGGGTGGAGAGGGGCAGAGCGGTGCTGTCCCAGAGAGGGAGTGTCCTGCTCTGGAAAGTTTGCCGCCCCTGTCCCAGGAGGGCGCTGCAGGAGGTCTGACTGCTCCATGGATGGTATGGCGACCCCCATGAACCAGACTTCATCTCTGGAGGGCCTTCTGGAATTAGAAACCTGAAATGGCTGTAAGATCACGGAAAGAGGAAGAAATGATCAACCCGTTTTCGGCCTCAGCCTGCCTCCACCCAGATGAATAAACAGCCATGCTGCTCACACACACACACACACACACACACACAGTAGAGATTCAAAAACATATTTTTACACCAATGTTCATATCAGCATTACTCACAATAGGCAAAATGTAGGAACACCCAAATGTCCAACAACAAATAAATGGATAAACAAAATGTACCATATACATTCAATGGAATATTACTTGGTTGTAAAAAGTAATGGAGGCCAGGCACAGTGGGTCACGCCTGCAATCTCAGCACATTGGGAAGCCAAGGTGGGTGGATCACTTGAGGTCAGGAGTTTGAGACCAGCCGGGGCAATACAGTGAATCCTCAACTCTGCCAAAAAATACAAATATTAGGCGGGGCGCAGTAGCTCACACCTGTTAATCCCAGCACTTTGGGAGGCTGAGGCGGGTGAATCACCTGAGGTCAGGAGTTTGAGACCAGCCTGGTCGACATGGTGAAACCTCGTGTCTACTAAAAATATAAAAATTAGCCAGGTGTGGTGGAGGGCACCTGTAATCCCAGCTACTCAGGAGGCTGAGGCAGGAGAATCACTTGAATCCAGAAGGTGGAGGCTGCAGTGAGTCAAGACTGTGCCACTGCACTCCAGCCTGGGCAACAAGAGCAAAACTTCATCTCAAAAAAAAAAAAAAATCAGCCAGGTGCCGTGGTGTGCACCTGTGGTCCCAGATACCGGGGAGGGTGAGGTGAGAGAATTGTTTGAACCTGCGAGGGTGAGGGTGCAGAACCAAGATCACAACATTGCACTCCAGCCTGGGCAACAGAGTAAGACCCAGTCTCAAAAGAAAAAAAGAAAAGCAAAAAAAAGTAATGGAGTTCTGAAACAGGATACGACATGGAAAAATCTTGAAAAGATTATGCTAAATGAACTAAGCCAGACACAGAAAGAGACACAGATTACATGATTCCACACATATTTATGTTCCTAGAATAGACAAATTCAAAGAGACAGAAAATAGAACTGCGTTTACTAGCAGCGGGGAGAAGGGAGAAATAAAGAGTTATTGTTTCACAGAGTTTCTGTTTGGAATAATAAAACAGTTCTGGAAAAACATAGTGGTGATGGTTACACAACACTATGATTGTACTTAATGCCTCTGAATTGTACACTTAAAAATGGTTAAAATTGTAAATTTCACATATTTCACCACAACAAAAAAGGCAACTTCAACTCTATTTAAACATAAAAAGTATAAATGATATGATTGTTTTATTTATTTATTTTTTAAGAGAGTGTTTTGCTCTATCACCCAGGCTGGAGTGCAGTGGCACAATCTTGACTCACTGCAACCTCTGCCTTCCAGGTTCAAGCAATTTTCCTGCCTTAGCCTCCCAAGTAGCTAGGATTACAGGTGCCCGCCACCATGCTCGGCTGGTTTTTGTATTTTTAGTAGAGGCAGGGTTTCACCATATTGACCAGGCTGGTCTCAAACTCCTGACCTCTAGTGATCCACCCAACTTAGCCTCCCAAAATGCTAGGATTACAGACATGAGCCACCATGCCAGGCTGGTATGTTTTTAAATTTACAACATGTAAAAATGTCCCAACATGTGGTGTTATCTTCAGTGTGAATTTTCTGATATTGAGAAAATAGCAAAAGTGAAGATCCTAGGTGCTGCAGTGACAAGCATTACAGTATTTTCTTTTTAAAATGCTCTCTGGCCGGGCGCGGTGGCTCAAGCCTGTAATCCCAGCACTTTGGGAGACTGAGGCAGGTGGATCACGAGTTCAAGAGATCGAGACCATCCTGGTCAACATGGTGAAACCCTATCTCTACTAAAAATACAAAAAATTAGCCGGGCATAGTGGCGCATGCCTGTAATCCCAGCTACTCAGGAGGCTGAGGCAGGAGAATTGCCTGAACCCAGGAGGCGGAGGTTGCGGTGAGCCAAGATCGCGCCATTGCACTCCAGCCTGGGTAACAAGAGCGAAACTCCATCTCAAAAAAAATAAAAATAAAAATAATAAAATAAAATAAAATGCTCTCCAGTATGACTGAAAGAAAACGTTCTAAATCAGCAGCAATTAATTTTTTTTTCTAAGTGGGAGAGATTACAGGAGCTTCTTTTTTGCTCACTTTTCTCTCTCAATTTCTCTAAAATGAACATGCACTGCTTTTGATTTAAGAAAAGGCGTTTCTTTAATTAGAAATGCTCTTTCACCCTCTGAAAACATTGTGTCAATAATCAGAAAGGGCAGAGTCAGGTGCTGGGGGCGCATGCAGGAAGTACTCAACTGGACTCTGCCCTCAAACACTGCTCCGGTTACACGGAGAAGTCCTCCCGGAGGTGAATCCTCTGATGCTGACACATGTTGGAACTGTGCCGGAAGGCCTTCCCACACTCACTGCACTTGTAGGGTTTCTCTCCCGTGTGGATCCTCCGGTGCTGAATCAAGTAAGTACTCTGGCTAAAGGCTTTCTTGCAATCACTGCATTTGTAAGGTTTCTCTCCATGGTGTGACCTTTGGTGGTGAATGAGTCTGGAACTGTTGTGGAAGGCCTTCCCACACTCGCTGCACTTGTAGGGCTTCTCTCCTGTGTGGATTCTCTGATGTTGGATCAGGTGTGTGCTCTGGCTGAAAACTTTGCCACAGTCATTACATTCATAGGGCTTCTCGCCAGTGTGGCTTCTCTGATGTTCAACAAGTTTGGTTTTTTGAATGAAAGCTTTCTCACATTCATTACATTTATAAGGTTTCTCTCCAGTGTGAATTCTCTGATGTTGGATGAGGTTAGAGCTTTGGGTAAAGCCTTTGCCACATTCCTTACACTCAAATGGCTTCTCTCCAGTGTGAGTCCGACGATGCCGGATGAGGATTGAGCCATCGCTGAAGGCTTTCCCACAGTCATTACATTTATAGGGTTTCTCTCCAGTGTGGATTCTCTGGTGATAAATAAGGGAAGAGTAGGCGCTGAAGTGTTTCCCACACTCACCACACTTGTAGGGTTTCTCCCCGGTGTGAATCCTTTGATGCTTCATGAGGTTGGGCCTCCGATTGAACGTCTTCCCACATTCATCACACCGGTAGGGAATCTCTCCTGAGTGCATCCTTCGGTGATTGATGAACTCACAGCTCTGGCTGAAGGCTTTTCCACACTCGTCACATTTGTAGGGCTTCTCTTCACTGTGAAGCCGCTGATGCTTGACAAGGTTGGCACTGTACCTGAATGTTTTCCCACAGTAACTACAATAATGCAATTTTTTCCCAGTAGGAATTTTCTGATCTTCTTTAACAAAGTTTGCACTGAAGATTTCCCCAGAATCACGAATTGTATTTGTTTTTTTTGACCTGTGTACACGCTTATGGTTGTTGAGATATGATCTCTGTTCAAAACTTTGCTCACATATATCACATTTGTGGGGTCTCTGGTCGGGAACAGGTCTTGACACCAACCTGAGGCTTTCCCCAGACTCCCTGCTGCTCTCCCCTTTGGTCAGTGTGACTGGCCTGCTTTGCTCCACTAGCTTTTCCAGGCTCCCCTCTGGCTTCCCGGCATGATTAGAGGCATCTACGGGCTCAGATCCCCGGGGAAAAATCCCCCTCAGTCGGCCCAGTTCTTCCTCGTCAAATGTCTCCCGTGAAGTCAACTCCTTGTACTCAGTGCTGGTCCCAAGAGCTGAAACAAAAAACAACATCTAAGGGTCACCTGCTCTGACTCTGGAAGGCAGGCATGAGGTGTTGCTGGCCACATCTGATCATCTCCAAAGTCACAACAGCCTTGCAAAGACGACAGTCTGTAGCTCAGAGCCTTACACAGCTTACTCAAGGTCACAGTCATACAGCCCTTCAAACATCCACTCCTTTTTTCCTTGATTTGACACTCACACAACAAACTCCTCCTGGGTGGCCACTCCCCAAGAATGGAGAGTGACAAGTACCCAAGTGGGGTCCTGCCACATGGCCCCTCAGAGACTGACACCAGCAGCCACACTCATGAATCATGAGTCCTGGCCCCTACTTGCCAGCTAAGTCACCTGAGGCAATAACTCACCTACCTTTCTGAGCCTTGGTTTCTCCATCTGCGACCACATGGCACTGTCATGAGAACAAAATAGAGTAACACAACAGACTGACCATGAAGCACTCAGCCCAGTGCCCAGCACAGCGAGTTCCAGGTACAAGCAGCTCATGACTGCCACTTTCTTTTCTTTCTTTTTTTTTTTTTTTTGAGATGGAGTCTTGCTCTGTCTACAGGCTGGAGTGCAGTGGCATGATGTCAGCTCACTGCAACCTCCGCCTCCCAAGTGATTCTCCTGCCTCAGCCTCCCAAGTAGCTGGGATTGTAGACGCGTGCCACCACGCAAGGCTAATTTTTGCATTTTTAGTAGAGACGGGGTTTCACCATGTTGGCCAGCCTGGTCTTCAACTCCTGACTTCATGATCCGCCCGCCTTGGCCTCCCAAAGTGCTGAGATTCCAGGCGTGAGCCACCACGCCCAGCTGACTGCCACTTTCATCACTGCTCCCTTCCCAGTCTCAAGGGGTCTATCCTTCCACCCCTTGCTTGGCTCTGCACTGCACATGACCAGGTGCTGATCACCAATATATGCCAAGATGTGCAGCAGATAATGTTCACATACTGCTACAGGAGCCGATGCTGGAGCTGCTGCTTTGGAGGACGGTTTGGCAACCTTGTCTAAAGCTAATCTATGAACATGCTGACCCAGCGACTCTGCTCCCAGGTACGCATCCACCAGAAATGTTGCATGCACAGGAACGGCCACAGCAGTTCCTCTACAACCCCAAACTGGGGACAACTGAATGTCCTCCACAAGTAGAAGGGAACATAAATTGTGGTATGTTCATATAATAGAACAATGGCAACCAAACAGTCCACACTGCTGCTCCATGAAACATAATGTTCAGCAAAAGATGCACTGTGTGAGTGAAGACAGAAAAATCTGAAGGGTTAAGAGGCCTCTTGCGACAGGAGACAGAAAGAAGGCCCCGTGGGGAGCAGTGGGAAATGACAGGAAAGCCAGGAAGCTCCTGGGGAGCTGAAAACATTCTGTATTTTAATCTGAAGGATGATTTTTGTTATAAAAATTCACTGAGTTATAAACTTAGGGTTTGTCCTATTTCTATAGATATTTACATCCAAATAAGCAAATTTACAAAATAAGAAGTCCTTTGAGCCAGCAGTTCCTTCCTAGGACATCATCAGACACATGCAAAAAGGTGACCATCAGAGCTATCCAGAGTAAAATTAGACAACAACCTTCTGACCGGCACTTCCACTGAAGACGCAATTGAGACTCATGCGCACAGAAATGGAAACACATTCCGTGTACATTTCTGCACAGCAGAACGCACTGTTGTTCCTGTTAAGAAGCAGTGTCGGCTGCGCGTGGCGGCTCACGCCTGTAATCCCAGCACTTTGGGAGGCCAAGGTGGAAGGATTGCTTGAGCCCAGGAGTTTGAGACCAGCCTGGGCAATACAGTGAAACCCCATCTGTATTAAAAATATAAAAATTAGCTGGGCGTGGTGGCGGACGCCTAGTCCCAACTACTTGGGAGGCTAAGGCAGTCTTGAACCCAGAAGATGGAGGTTGCAGCAAGCTGAGATTGCGCCACTGCACTGCAGCCTGAGCAACATAGCAAGACTCCGTCTCCAAAAAAATAAATAAATAAATAAAGCAGCAGTGTCTGGGCCAGGTGCAGTCACTCACACCTGTAATCCCAGCACTTTGGAAGGCCAAGGCGAGAGAATTGCTTGAGCCCAGGAGTTCAAGACCAGCCTGGGCAACAGAGTGAAACCTTGGGTCTGCAAAAAATAAAAAAATTAGCTGGGTGTGGTGACACATCCCTGTGGTCCCATCTACTTAGGAGGCTGAGGTGGGAGGATCGCTTGAGTGCAAAAGGTCAAGGCTGCAGTGAACCATGATCACACCCCTGCACGCCAGCCTGGGTGACAGAAGGCAACCCTGTCTCAAGAAAACAAAACCAAAATATGCAGTGTCCTTACATAACACTGGAAAGGCCAGTGCTAGAAAAGGAATCATAGAAATATACTAGAACACAACTCTGTCTGGGTAGGGAGATTCAGGGTGATGTGTATTCTCTTCCTTTTCCGTAGTGTATTAATTTAGAAGAGAGGGGAATGAAGTGATACTCTCCATCACTAGGCTCTCAGTGTCTGCCTTAAGTTCTGGAGGGCAGGGTTCTGTGGGATTCCGCAGACCCTAACCTCCCCTTACAGTGCTCCTGGTCTGCACCTACTCACTCCTCTCTACCCGGGACCTGCCTGGAATGCCCATTCCTATTTTCCACAGAAATGCTGCCCTGGCCATACCTTCCTAGAAGATTCTGCTCAAGAATCTCCCCAACAAGGTACCCAGACTGAGAGAGGTGACCTGGGGTTCTGCAGAAGCCACTGTCAGGCCTCCTGTGCTAGCCCCAATGCATCTTCCCCACAAACTCCTGAGTCATTAACCAGACACCTTGGACCCCAACAAATGCTCGTTCAGCAACTTGAGTTGGGGAGCAGATCCCCTCACGCACCTGGGCTGTTGACTCTCAGGTACTCTCTCCCAGAAGTGCCCTGCACATCCAGGACCCAGGGCTCATCCCCTCGCTCCAACTGTGAGATCACTCCAGGCTTGGGGCCTGCAGGTCCTACTCCTGGGAAGGAGACAGGGCCTGGGGTTGGTACCAAGGACACCGGGCAGTACCTAGTGCTGTCTCACCCTGGGGCTGCAGGGGAAGGGAGGCACAGGTAGAGGGGTGATGGAAGCCTAGACACCCTCTGGAGGGCACTGACATTGGGCTGGGGCAGTCCTGAAGACGAAGGTCTGAGCAGAGGGGAACAAGAATTCAGGGGTTCCCTCTACTAGGAAGTGTGCAACTCTAATGCCCCAGTCTCGCCCCCCGCCAGGGAGGGGTCTGCCTGGGACCTGTGGCGAGAGGGAAGGGAAGGGCTGACTCAGGAAGTCCCAGCACCATGCCTCCCCTCATCTTCTCAGATCAGATGCCTGCCTGGGATAAAGGTCATTACCTACCTCTGCACCCAGGGGATGAGGCCCACAGCCCAGCCTCCTTAGCCCCCAGGGCTGTTCCCAGAGCTGAGTCCTGGTGAGGGCCTTACCCAGTGAGACTAAGTTCCCGTAGGTCTCCAGCATCACATCCCTGTAGAGGCCCCTTTGAGCAGGGCCCAGGCGGCCCCATTCCTCCCGGGAGAGGAGCACAGCCACGTCCTCGAAGGTCACCTCGGCCTGGAATGACAGGGACTGCTGCAGCCCAGGTGTGGTCCAGAGTGGGCTGGTAGGGGCAGGGGGGAGCAAAAGCACGCTAAAGGCAGCAGCACGTGGGTAGCCTGACCCACCTGCCACTAAGCCAGCTAATACAACCCAAGAGGTGGCTGCATGGGGTTCCCAGGGCCACCCCTACCATGTCAGCACCCCAAACCAGAGATACCTGACAGTGTTTGTCAAGGAAAGCCCTGGGTAAAGACTTCACAACTCCCAGGAGGACAGATACTCACCTGCGGTGGGGCAGACAAGAACAAGGCTGCCATTGCCTGAGTCTTGGGCTTTCCAGGGCAGTGGGCAAGACCTGGGCACTCAGGTGCTGAGGGAAGAGAACAGAACAAGTGGAGGCCCAGTCTGGCCACTTCTTCCACAGGTCAAGTGACTCGGTGCTGCCATAAACAGCCCTGCCTGCCTCACTGGCTCACCCCCGCTCATCCCAGTGCGGGTACTGCTGGACACTCAGGCACAGACTTTGCTCTTTGCCTGGGGCTGCCCTCTCCAGCACTACTTTTTTTTTTTTTTTGAGACAGAGTTTCTCTTAGTTGCCCAGGCTGGAGGACAGCGGCGTGATCTCACCTCAGTGGCGTGATCACTGCAGCCTTGATCTCCCGAATGCAAGTAACTCTCTCATCTCAGCCTCCTGAGTAGCTAGGACTACAGGCTCATACCACCACAACCAGTTAATTTTTGTATTTTTTTATACAGATGGGTTTCACTGTTTTGCCCAGGTTGGTCTTGAACTCTTAAGTTCAAGCAATCCTCCTGCCTTGGCCTCCCAATGTGCTGGGATTACAGGTGTGCACCAAAGTGCCCAAGCCTCCAGTCTCACCTGTATTGCTTGCTGCCCTTGGGCTGTCTACCCCCCTCCTCCTCTCTGGCATGCTAAGCTGTGTCATTCAGGAGGAGAGTGACAATACTCATTCACCTCACCCGGAAGAATGAAGACAAAATGTTAAGGGCTAAGGAAGAAAAGACAATTAAAAACAACAGCAGGGGCCAGCCTTGGTGGCTCACACCTGCAATCCTAGCGCTTTGGAGGCTGAGGTGGGAGGACGGCTTGAGCCCAAGAATTTGAGATAAGCCTGGGCAACATACGGAGACCTCAATGCTATAAAGAAAAATTAGTGGGCTGTGATGGCACACATTTGTAGTCCCAGTTACTTGGGAGACTGAGATGGGACACTTGGCCCACGAAGTGGAGGCTGCAGTGAGCCATGATCGCACCACTGCACTCCAGCCTGGGTGACGGAGCGAGACTCCATCCCAAAAGAAAAAGAGAGAGAGCAGGGCACCAAGATGTGCAGCAAGTACTTCCCATGCCTGGAACACGGTGGCCCTAAGAGCTGGAAGCGAGCCCAGGACAGCCCAGCACTCCTGTGCCAGGTGTTGCCCAAGGTCTGCTGCTGCACAGAGTAAAACCTCTACACAGCTAAGCAAAACCCTGTCTCAAAATACATAAATAAAATAAGACTGACTCACTTACCAGAAGCACGAGACTCTCGGATTAGACACACATGATGCACCTATTTGGCCTAAAATAAAATAACACAGAAAGGCGAAATATTAGTAAATGTTAGATCAAACACTAGTTAAAATAAAGCTGTGGTAGCTACATATCTTTTCTGTATCTTTAAAGCTTTTTGTTGAAGTATATGTATATTTAAAAAGTTGACAAATCCTGAGTACATAGTTCAGTGGACCATCACAAACTGCACAAACCCACGGCACCAGCACCAGGGTCAAGAAAGAACAGAACTAGGCAACATACGGAGGCAGGGCATGGTGGCTCACGCATGTAATCCCAGCACTTTGGGAGGCCGAGGCGAGCAGATCATTTGAGGTCAAGACTTCAAGACCTGCATGGCCAACAAGGCAAAACCCTATCTCTACCAAAAATACAAAACTAGCCGGGCGTGGTGGTGTGCACTTGTAATCCCAACTACTTGGGAGGCTGAGTCAGGAGAATCACTTGAACCCGGGAGGTGGAGCTTGCAGTAAACCAAGAGAATGCGCCACTGCACTCCAGCATGGGTGACAGAGCAAGACTCCATCTCAAAAAAAAAAAACAAAGCAAAAAAAGAAAGAGCAGGACCTAGTCCCGATCGTCCTCCTGTCCCTGCAGTCACAGCTTCCAAAACCAACCTCTGAAAAGGTAAACCTCTATCCTGACTTTCTACACCACAGATCTGTTATGATGTTGGCTTCTTCCCAGTAATGTGGTGTTTGTGAGCTTAATATATCTTGGTGCATCTGGTTCAGCTATATTCACACCAATCAAAACAGAACTGAAGCCGGGCATGGTGACTCACACCTGTAACCCCAGCACTTTGGTAGGCCGAGGTGGGTGGATCACTCGAAGCCAGGAATTCAAGACCAGTCTGGCCAACATGGCCAGTCTCTACATGGCCTGTTTCTACTAAAAATACAGAACAATAGGCTGGGCAAGGTGGCTCATGCCTGTAATCTCAGCACTTTGGGAGACCAAGGCAGGCGGATCACCTGAGGTCAGAAGTTTGAGACCAGTCTGGTCAACATGGTAAAACCCTGTCTCTACTAAAAAAATTAAATATTAGCTGGGTATGCTAGCATGTGCCTGTAGTCCCGGCTACTTGAGAGACTGAGGCAGGAGAATTTCTTGAACCTGGGAGGCAGAGGTTGCAGTGAGCCCAAATCATGCCACTGAACTCCAGCCTGAGCAACAGAGCGAGACTCCATCTCAAAACAAACAAAACAGAAAACAAAAACAGTACTGAAAGCAAAAATTACTAATAGGAATTAAAAACTACTGCATATTTGTAAAAGTCCACCAAAAAGCTGTAATAATTATAAATAGGTCTAGATCTACCAAGGAAGAACTGGTAAATCCTCCTCTGGAATGAGATTTTTAACACACTTCCCTCAGAAACAAGTGGGTCAAGTAGAGAACCCCACGCTTAAAACATAGAGAACACACGTTATTTTCAACATACTGAACATCACCAAAAAAAAAGCAACAGAGACAATTTTAACAAATCCCAAAGGGATATATCATTTGGCAAAACAATTTCTACCCATATTGTTGTTACGTTAGAAATATAAGATGAAAAGTTACCCTCTCTCCAAAAAAATATAGAAATAGAAATTAAAGTAGAAATAGAACCAAGCCTATCTAAAGAAAATTGTGTATCCTTAATACACTCATTTTAACAGGAAAGACTGAAATAAATAATCTAAGTATTCAACAAGAAATCAGACGCAGGCTGTGGCTCAATCCCAGCACTTTGGGAGGACGAGGTGGGCAGATCACTTGAGGTCAGGAGTTCGAGACCACACTGGCCAACATGGTGAAACCCTGTCTCTCCTAAAAATACAAAAATTAGCCAGGCATGGTGGTGGGTGCCTGTAATCTCAGCTACTCGGGAGGTTGGGGCAGGAGAATTGCTTGAACCCAGGAGGCAGAGACTGCAGTGAGCTGAGATCATGCCACTGCACTCCAGCCAGAGGAATAAGAACAAGACTCCATCTTAATAACAATAATAATAATAATAATAATAGTGGGAGACTTTAACACCCCATTGTCAATATTAGACAGATCAACGAGACAGAAAATTTTAACAAGGATATCCAGGACTTGAACTCAGACCTGGACCAAGCAAACCTAATAGACATTTACAGAACACTCTACCCCAAATCCACAGAATATACATTCTTCTCAGCACCACATCACACCTACTCTAAAATTGATCACATAATTGGAAGTAAATCACTCCTCAGCAAATGCAAAAGAATGGAAATCATAACAAACAGTCTCTCAGACCACAGTGCAATCAAGTTAGAACTCAGAATTCAGAAACTACAGTGCAATCAAGTTACAACTCAGAATTCAGAAACCAACTCAGAACCGCACACCTTCATGGAAACTGAACAACTGGCTCTTGAATGTTGACTGGATAAACAATGAAATGAAGGCAGAAATAAAGATGTTCTTCAAAACCAATGAGAACGAAGATACAACATACCAGAATCTCTGGGACACATTTAAAGCAGTGTCTAGAGGAAAATATATAGCAATAAATGCCCACATAAGAAGCAAGAAAAGATCTACCTGACATACGAAGAGGAGCTGGTACCACTCCTTCTGAAACTATTCCAAACAATCCAAAAAGAGGGAATCCTTCCCAAATCATTTTATGAGACCAACATCACCCTGATACCAAAACCCAGCAGAGACTCAACAAGAAAAGAAAACTTCAGGCCAATATCCATGATGAACACAGATGCAAAAATCTTCCATAAAATACTGGAAAACCGATTGCAACAGCACATCAAAAAGCTTATCCACCATGATCAAGTAGGATTCATCCGGGGGATGCAAGGCTGGTTCAACATACACAAGTCTATAAACGTAATTCACCACATAAACAGAACCAAAGACAAAAATCACATGATTACCTCAATTAATGCAGAGAAGGCCTTTGACAAAATTCAACAGCCCTTTATGCTAAAAATTCTCAATAAACTAGGTATCGATGGAACGTATCTCAAAATAATAAAAGCTATTTATGACAAACCAACAGCGAGTATCATACTGAATGGGCAAAAACTGGAAGCATTCCCTTTGAAATCTGGCACTACACAAGGATGTCCCCTCTCACTACTCCTATTCAATATAGTATTGGAAGTTCTAGCCAGAGCAATCAGGCAAGAAAAAGAAATAAAGAGTATTCAAATAGGAAAGGAGGAAGTCAAACTGTCTCTATCTGCAGACGACATGATTATCTATTTAGAAGACCCCATTGTCTCAGCCCAAAATCTCCTGAAACTGATAAGCAACTTCAGCAAAGTCTCAGGATACAAAATCAATGTATAAAAATCACAAGCATTCCTATACACCAATAACAGATTTAAAGAGAGCCAAATCAAGAACAAACTGCCATTCACAATTGCTACAAAGAGAATAAAATACCTAGGAATACAACTAACAAGGAACGTAAAGGACCTCTTCAAGGAAAACTACAAACCACTGCTCAACGAAATAAGAGAGGACACAAACAGATGGAGAAACATTCCATGTTCATGGTTAGGAAGAATCAATATCGTGAAAATGGCCATACTGCCCAAAGCAATTTACAGATTCAATGCTATCCCCATCAAGCTACCAATGACCTTCTTCACAGAACTGGAAAAAACCACCTTAAACTTCATATGGAACCAAAAGAGAGCCCACATAGCCAAGACAATTCTAAGCAAAAAGAACCAGGCCGGGGGCGGTGGCTAACGCCTGTAATCCCAGCACTTTGGGAGGCCGAGGCGGGTGGATCATGAGGTCAAGAGATCGAGACCATCCTGGTCAACATGGTGAAACCCCGTCTCTACTAAAAATACAAAAAATTAGCTGGGCATGGTGGCACGTGCCTGTAATCCCAGTTATTCAGAAGGCTGAGGCAGGAGAATTGCCTGAACCCAGGAGATGGAGGTTGCGGTGAGCCGAGATCACGCCATTGCACTCCAGCCTGGGTAACAAGAGCGAAACTCCGTCTCAAAAAAAAAAAAAAAAAAAAAAAAAGAACCAAGCTGGAGGCATCACACTACCGGACTTCAAACTATACTAAAAGGCCACAGTAATCAAAACAGCATGGTATTGGTACCAAAACAGAGATATAGACCAATGGAACAGAACAGAAGTCTCAGCGGCAACACCACACAACTACAACCATCTGATCTTTGACAAACCTGACAAAAACAAGCAATGGGGAAAGGATTCCCTGTTTAATAAATGGTGTTGGGAAAACTGGCTAGCCATGTGCAGAAAGCAGAAACTGGACCCCTTCCTGACACCTTACACTAAAATTAACTCCAGATGGATTAAAGACTTAAACATAAGACCTAACACCATAAAAACCCTAGAAGAAAATCTAGGCAAAACCATTTAGGACATAGGCATAGGGAAGGACTTCATGACCAACACCAAAAGCATTGGCAACAAAAGCCAAAATAGACAAATGGGACCTAATCAAACTCCACAGCTTCTGCACAGCAAAAGAAACAGTCATTAGAGTGAATTGGCAACCAACAGAATGGGAAAAAATGTTTGCCATCTACCCATCTGACAAAGGGCTGATATCCAGAACCTACAAAGAACTAAAAGAGATTTACAAGAAAAAAACAAATAAGCCCATTCAAAAGTGGGCAAAGGATATGAACAGACACTTAGATGTACATAATGCCAACAAACATATGAAAAAATGCTCATCATCACTGGTCATTAGAGAACGCAAATCAAAACTACACTGAGATACCAACTCATGCCAGTTACAACGGCGATCATTAAAAAATCTGGAGACAACAGATGCTGGAGAGGATGTGGAGAAATAGAAACACTTTTATACTGTTGGTGGGAGTGTAAATTGGTTCAACCATTGTGGAAGACAGTGTGGCGATTCCTCAAGGACCTAAAAATAGAAATTCCATTTGACCCAGCAATCCCATTACTGGGTATATATCCAAAGGAGCATAAAACGTTCTACTACAAGGACACATGCACACAAATATTCACTGCAGCACTGTTTACAATAGCAAAGACCTGGAACCAACCCAAATGTCCATCAATGATAGACTGGACAGGGAAAATGTGGCACATATACACCATGGAATACTATGCAGTCATAAAAAACAATGAGTTCGTGTCCTTTGTGGGCACATGGATGAACCTGGAAACCATCATTCTCAGCAAACTGACACAACAACAGAAAATCAAACACCGCATGTTCTCACTCATAGGTGGGTGTTGAACAATGAGAACACATGGACACAGGGAGGGGAGCATCACACACTGGGGTCTGTCGGGGGGAAATAAGGGACAGCGGGTGGTGGGGAGTTGGGGAGAGAGAGCATGGGGAGAAATGCCAGATATAGGTGATGAGGAGGAAGGCAGCAAATCACACTGCCACGTGTGTACCTATGCAACAATTTTTCTTCACATGTACCCCAAAACCTAAAACGCAATAAAATAAAATTAAATTTAAAAAAAAGTTGCATGCGGTGGCTCACACCTGTAATCTCAGCACTTTGGGAGGCTGAGGTGGGCGGATCGCCTGAGGTAGGGAGTTCGAGACCGGCCTGATCAACATGGAGAAACGCTGTCTTTACTAAAAATACAAAAAATTAGCTGGGCATGGTGGTGCATGCCTGTAATCCCAGCTACTTGGGACGCTAAAGCAGGAGAATAGCTTGAATCTGGGAGGTGGTGGTTGCAGTAAGCAGAGATCATGCCACTGTGCTCCAGCCTGGGCAACAAGAGCAAAACACCGTCTCAAAAAAAACAACTTAGCTGGGCATGGTGGCATGAACCTGTAATCCCAGCAACCGGGGAGGCTGAGGCAGGAGGACTGCTTGAATCAGGGAGGTGGAGGTTGCAGTGAGTTGAGATTGTGCAACTGCACTCCAGTCTGGGTCTGGGCAACAGTGTGAGACTTTGTCTCAAAAAAAAAAAAAGAAAGTAATTCAAAGAAACAGTATGAAAGAAAATAAAACACAATTTAAAGAAACAGAAAACAATCTCTACAATAATTCTTTGAAAATGCTAATAAAGTACACAAACGCCTGAGAAATCCAATAAAGGGAAGGAAAAAAGATGGAAAGGGGGCTGTGCACGGTGGCTCACACCTGTAATCTCAGCAGTCTGAAAGCCCAAGATGGGTGGATCTCTTGAGCCCAGGAGTTCAAGACCAGCCTGCGCAATATGGCAAAACCCCATCTCTACAAAAAATTCAAAAATTAGCCAGGCACGTAGTGGTAGTCTCAGCTACTTGAGAGGGTGAAGTGGGAGAACTGCTTGCGCCTAGGAAGCAGAGGCTGTAGTGAGTCTAGATCATACCATTGCACACCAGCTGGGGTGACAGAGCCAGAGCCAGATCCTATCACAAAAATAACAACAACAAAAAGAAAATAGATGGAAAGGTAGAAAAGGAAATGCTACTAAGAAGCAAAAAAGGAAGGAGTGTATATTTAGCGCAACCTGAATCTATGCTCCTAGGCTAAAACAAAAAAATCATTTTAAATAGATTTAAAAAAAAAAAAAAAAGAACAAAAGGCCAGGCGTGGCTGGCTCATGCCTGTAATCCCCATACTTTGGGAGGCCAAGGCAGGAAGATTGCTTGAGCCCAGGAGTTTAAGCTTAGTCTGGCCAATATAGTGAGACTCTATCTCTATAAAAAATAACAAAATATAGCAGGCCTTGGTGGCACATGCCTGTAGCCCCGGCTGCTTGGGAGGCTGGGGTGGGAGGATCACTTGACCCCAGGAGGCACAGCAATAGTTCTCAGAGTGTAGTCCAGGGACTCTGGGGTTCCATGCATTCAAGTCTGTGTTCACAACACTAAGAGGACACATAGAAGCACTTGTAGTAGAGTCAGTGACAAGAGAGGAATGCTCCCTTTCCCTGCTGCTATTCAAGATCCTAGCCAACGCAATAAGTCACAGAAAAAGAAATATAAGCTATATGGATCAGAAGAAAAAAGACAAAATTGTCATTCTTTGAGGATGATAAAAATATTTTACACAAAATTCAAGAATATCAATCCACTGTTGGAATGACAGTGTTCAACAGCATTGCCATATACAAGGTCAATACAGAATAAATATCATTCCTATTTGTTAGCAATTAGCAACCGAAAACTGACCATTCACAATAGCTACAAAAACTATACAGTACATTAAAAGTCTTAAAAAAAGGTATGCATGTAATAGACATTATAAAACTATTGAAGGGCCTTAGAAAGATCTATGGAGAAACAGACAACATTTCTAAATAGGAGGCTCAATAACATAAAGATGTCAATTCTCCCCAAGCTAATTCATTCTGTGCAATTATAATAAACACTTCAACAGGACATGACATATGACCAAAATGATTCCAAATATCCCATGAAATAGTAATGATCTAAGATTAGCCAAAGCAGGCAAGGGTGTGCCCTACTAGATATCAAGACTTAGGCTATGGTAATGGAAAGTGAAGTTTAAGTATAAGAAGAAAGATAATGGAAGACATCTATGCATATGTTAAGATACCTGCAATATTAATGACAATGAAGAAAGACAATAAACGGTATTGACAAAACTGGTTTTCCATTGGAAAACAAAATTATTTCCCTGCCTTCTATATGATACACAAATATATTTCAGGCAGGTTGAAGACCTAAATGTTAAAAAAAAAAAAAAAAGTCTCAGAGCCATGTCAGAATTATAGAATTTAAAATTTCTTTCTGTTTGTTGTTTTTTTCTTTTTGAGACAGAGTTTCGCTCTTGTTACCCAGGCTGTACTGCAATGGCACGATCTCGGCTCACCGCAACCTCCGCTTCCTGGGTTCAGGCAATTCTCCTGCCTCAGCCTCCTGAGTAGCTGGGATTACAGGCACGTGCCACTATGTAAAATTTCTAAAAAAAAAAAAAAAAAAATGAAGAAAAAGATTGTTTGATTCCATCAAAAACGAGAAAAAAGGCCAGGTATGGTGGCTTATGCCTGTAATCTAAACGCTTTGGGAGGCCAAGATGGGCAGATTGCTTGAGCTCAGGAGTAGGAAACCAGCCTAGGTAACATGGTGAAACCCCAGCTCTACACGAATTAGCCAGACATGGTGGTGTGGGCCTGTAGTCCCAGGGAAAATCTCAGTCGGCTAAGGCAGGAAGATCGTTTGAGAGTGGGAGACTCTTGCTGATGCACACAAGAAGAAACACAAGAATGTTACCATGTGCCTGGGTGTAGAAGAAAAAACTTTATCGTCCATCAGCAAAGTCACAGTGGTGGAAAGTAATGAACCACATCAATGTCATGGAGATAGAACACAGTTATAAGGCTGAGAAAAACTGTCAGATATAGAATATCCACAATATAGGACATATATAAATTTTAAAGAGACGAAAACAATATTAGGTATGCAGAGATATAAGAAAACAAAGCCGAGCACGGTGGCTCACGCCTGTAATCCCAGCACTTTGAGAGGCCGAGGAGGGCAGATCACTTGAGGTCCGGAGTTTGAGACCAGCCTGGCCAAATGGTTAAACCCTGTATCTACTAAAAATACAGTAACTGGCCGGGTGTGGTGGCACGCGCCTGTAATCCCAGCTACTCAGGAGGTCGAGGAGAACCGCCTGAACCCGGGAGGCAGAGGTTGCATTGAGCTGAGATCGCGCCATTGTACTCCATCCTGGGCGACAGAGCGAGACTAGGTCTCAGGAAAAAAAAAAAAGAGAGAAAAGAAAAAAGAGAAAGGAAGAAGAGGAAAGGAAAGGAAAAGAAGGAAAAAATGAGAAACAAAAATCTGGCTGCCTGGCGCGGGGAGAAAAGCCTTGGCGCGCCAGAAGCGAGGAGGGTGGGGTTGAGCGAAGCACGCGCAGAGGGAGGAGCACTGGAGGAGCTCGGCGGCTAAAGGAAGGGGCGGCATCCGCAGACCGCAGGGAGGACCGAGAGACGCGCGAGCCCCGCCCCTGCAAAGTTGACAGGAGAGGGGCGTGGGAGCCAGCCGAGCTGAGAGGCCTCGGGCCGCTGGGAGGAAGGGGTCCGGAGCGCCCCAGGACGCGGAAGCCGCCATGTGCGGCCGGAGTCCAGGCGGCCCCGCGTGGGGTTGGGAGCTGTGAGGGGCCGGAGAGCTGAAGGAGGCCCGTGAGGAGCGACCCCGGGGCTGGGAAGGGCGGCGAGGCGCAGTCCGTGCTCGGGGCCTTGTCCGGGGGGAGGGGTCCCTGAAACAGGAAGTGCCACTGATGGCGGGACCGACCCCGGCCTGGAGCACCGCGAGAAGACCGGGCACGGGGCAGCGCGCAGGGGAGGGTCTGCGCCCTGCGCCCCCGCCCCCGCCGGGCTCACACTCACCTCACCGCCGCCGAGCAGCTCGGCAGCCCAACCTGGCCCGTTCGGCCCTCCCTCCCCGCCAATGGGAACCGATCCGGAAGTGACGTCAGCCGACCGTCCGGGTCTGAGGGGCCGTCCGGGCTGCTCTAGGAAGCTAGGAGTCCGCGTCTCGGCTGCACGTCTTCCTGGCTCGCTGTAAGTCTCCGGGGACCGGCGAAAGGCGAAGCCATATAGCGGAAACGCTGCCACCGCGTGGTACCTCAGAACTGGGGCGATGGTCAAAGTCGCAAACAGATTAGTTTTTCCTTTTTCTGAGACATCGTCTCTCTAATGAGGCACGAAAGGCGCCGCAAACAAGTAGGCCCTTTGCTTTACAGAGAAAGGAACGGGAACCGCACCCTTCCTTTGGGCCAAGAGAGGGTGCTTACTGGCCAAAGAAGCCGCCTTGGGTTTAGCCCATTGCCCCTCATCCTAACCCCTGTAAATGGGGCCCAGTGTCCACTGTAGAGTTTTTCGGTGCCTGAGCTGCTTCTGGAGCAAACTTGCCCTGATGGCCGGTCCCTCAGCCAAGGCCTGCATTCACTTTGCCCAGAAGGGAGTAAACCAGTGGCCGCTTATGGCCAAGGTAAGCATCTAGCGCTTCCCCTAAACCTTTCCAGACGCCCCTCCATGCTTCAGGAGGAAACAGCACCCTCCTGGATTCTTTCTCGACATGTAACTTGGGACCCTGGCGCCGGCCCCGCGAATGACAAGGGATCAAAACCAGGTGCATTAGCTACTGGCGAGAGCAAGAGAAGCTGAAATGGAAGGACCACATGAGACCAGGGGCTTGAGACCAGCCTGGCAACAGCAAGAGCCTGTCTAAAACAAGCCCAGCTGGTCGGGTGTGGTGGGCGCCCAAAGGCAGGTGGGGCCATACCAGCAGGATGAGGAAAGCAAGATCGTGAAACGGCGGGGGTGCGGGGGAGGGGGGGAAGGTTCACTCTAGAGACGGTGGTGAACCATGACAGCCAAGAGCCGCCGCGAAGCCAGTGAGGACTTGTCATCCAGGAGTGACCCACACAAGCCTAAGATGTCCTGTTCTCACCTGCCTCTCCAACCAAGTCTACAGGGAGAGCACTGTGCCTCATCCTGCCCACTCCAGTTCGTTCCGGAGTATTGCTGGGGGCAGTGATCGGCAGCTCCTGCATTCGCTGCTGGCACTTCCTTGTGTGAAAGTGCTAATAGGCTTCCATCTGATGCTGTCCTGGGAACCCCTCATTCGCTCATGGTTAAGGGACAAGATGCCATGGGCTATGGCCAAACAGGAAGCCCCTCTACTCTGCCTTGTAATGGAAACCAGTTTACTTACACTCCCACCGCATGGGGGCTTCCCTGATACTTCTTTTTTTTTTTTTTTTTTTTTGAGACGGAGTCTCGCTCTTGTTACCCAGGCTGGAGTGCAATGGCGCGATCTCGGCTCACCGCAACCTCCGCCTCCTGGGTTCAGGCAATTCTCCTGCCTCAGCCTCCTGAGTAGCTGGGATTACAGGCACACACCACCGTGCCCAGCTAATTTTTTTGTATTAGTAGAGACGGGGTTTCACAATGTTGACCAGGATGGTCTCGATCTCTCGACCTCGTGATCCACCCGCCTCGGCCTCCCAAAGTGCTGGGATTACAGGCTTGAGCCACCGCGCCCGGCCTTCCCTGATACTTCTAACCCGATTCCACTCAGAATCACCACCTCAGCCTCGTCACTACCAAAGCTAGATGGAAGGTTATGTGCCATAATACCAGCAGGGAAAGGCCATGTGCTCAGAACAAGGTAATCGGTGCAGGTTTGGGGGCTGTTCCTGGTGAGTTTCTCTGCCCCAGGGAAGAGGGGGCAACATGCCCTGTGAAGCTGTGGCATTCCAGGACTCAAGGAGCCAACTGTCCTACAGCTGATGCCAGCTCCAGTCCAGTGTAGGGCTCTAGGTAGGCGGGTGAATGGACTCTCGGGTGGTCTGGGATCCCCATACATGCACTGCTCGCATTCATCCCTTTGTTCAGCAATCCCAGCAGGGACCTGGGACCCCACTGAGAATCACCACCTTCAACTTCACCTGTCACTATCAGGCTGGTATGAGGGAAGGCATGAAGCCCCATTCAGGAAAAAATACCCAGAACCCTCCAGTCAGTAACCACTCCCCACCATGGCGGGGTAAGAATGCATGCAGGGTGCTCCCAGTGGTCTGCAGAACAGAATGAAAGGCTGGGCTAGGAATGACCTTCCTGGATGTGGACAGGGTGTCTGTCCCATGTTCCTCTAGGGGCCATCCCAAGTTCTCCGTGCAAAGACACCTGACAAGCCAGGTATCCCCAGAAGTGACTTTGCAAAAACACACTGACATCAGCAGGGCTGTACCCAGTTTGGAGGGGAAGGGTGTGGCCAAAAGACCCTGGGTTAGGTGCTGGCAGAGTGAGGGTGTGGTCCAGAACACCAGGCTCACAATTGTGTCCTGTTTCCCATTTCTCAGTTTCTTCATATGTGAAATGAGCGCTTACATCCAAGCACTGCAGTCCATGGGACTGAGTCACCCACCTGTGTCAGGTCCTGGGAGCCACATTCTTGGTCCCCTCTGTGGGGAAGCAAGGGTCTTGCCCAGGGTACCCGTACCTTGTTTCTAGTCGTAGACTTTCCCTTCACCACTCACTGGTGGTCTACTCCAGTAGTCTACCTTGCTCCCTGTACCAACCAGGGGAATCCCACATAAGTCCTATCAGCAGAGTACCCTCCCGTTGAAACCATGGGGGTGGCACAGCCTGGTGGCATAAAGACAAGCTTTATTGAGCCCCTCAGCACTAGTTCTCTTTCTCCTGCACAGTCTTGGTTCCCCGGAGACGTCCAGTCCGACGGGCAGCAATGAGACCCACTTTGCGGCCAGCAGGGGCATCTCTGCGGATGGTGGAGGGCTTGCCGATGTGCTGGTGGTTGCCACCACCAAAAGGATGCTCCACAGGCTGCAGGCAGAGGATGGCTTTAGAATGAGGGTGAGCCAACCTCCTTCAGGAGGGCTTGGGCAGGATCAAAAGTGCTGTGACTACAAACCATGACCCACTGTGCCTCCCACTGCAGATCCCGCTCCTGCAGGGACACCTGTGGATGCAACTTGTCTACCCAGCTGTGTGGCCACTGTACCTTGAATACTGAATCCTGTATTTCTGGGTTACTTACATTCATGGCCACACCCCGTACTCGTGGCCAGCAGTTCCTCTTTGCCTTGTATTTGTGGTAGGCCCGGCCAGCCTTCAAGATGGGTTTGTCAATTCGGCCACCTCCAGCCACCACACCTGTAGGAGAGATCAGGTACTTCAGGGACCCTCCAGTCAGAGCACCCTCTGCCGGGTCTTTTCCAGCATCCCCACCTCCCCTCAATCTCCTGTCATGCACCTGCACAACACTGCATCCAACTACCCAGCAAAAAGCCCACTTGTCTCCATAGCCCCTTGCACCTTGTGAGCTGACATCCAGATTCTTCAATCCACTTTGAGCAGGCAAACCAAGGCCTTCACCTGCATCACCTAGAACACTGGCTGATCTCCAAGCACAGGGAAGCACCCCTCTCACCATGTTTAAGACATCAGGCAGGTCACTCAACCTGACACAGGACATTTGATCCAGCCTGTTCCATCTCAGCTTTGCTTATTCCTGCAACACACCCTCAAAGCCTCCCATGTGAGGCTGAGTTCATCACAAAGATTCCGAGATGTTCCCAAACTGGAGTGAGTTAACCTAGACTCAAATCCTTTTTCACTTACTCAGTAGGTGTCGTTGAGAAAGTCACAAATCTCTCCCTGCCTTCTCTGAAAAGGCTGTTAACCAACCGTATGCAAGTACAGCAATCAGGAAGCCTAGGTTATGCCAGAGTTGAATTCAAGCCCCAGGTGACTTAATCCCAATCTCATTCAACTCCACAATAGCAGTAAAGCAGGTACTGTTGTGCCCACTTTAGTTATGACAACTGAGACTACAGGATGAGCTCAAACTTACAAAACCCGAGTTTTAGAACAATGGATAATCGAATTCCAGGGACCGGGTCTAGCCACTGGCTGTCCACAGGCACTCACAGTCTGTTCATTCACAGCCCTCAGCATCCATCCGCTGCCTGGTACTCACCAACCACAGCTCTGTTGGCTGAGGAGATAACCTTCTTGGAGCCAGAGGGCAGCTTCACACGGGTCTTCTTGGTCTCAGGGTTGTGGGAGATAACGGTGGCATAGTTCCCCGATGCCCGGGCCAGCTTGCCACGGTCTCCAGGCTTCTCCTCCAGGCAGCACACGATCGTACCCTCAGGCATGGTGCCCACAGGGAGCACATTGCCGATGTTGAGCTGGGCTGCAAGGGGAAGCGGCATCAGGCGGTCAGCTGAGTAAGAGGCAATGCGAACCCGCTCGCTCTAGGCAGCCCGCTAAGTGGCGAGCACAGCATTCAACATCTAGCCTCCCGGTACAGCTCTCTGGGCCTTCGCCAGGTACGGGCCACGCGGATGTCCCCGCCTGAAGCTCTTGCCTGGGAGGTTCCTACACAAGCTTAGGGCTTTAACTCCTCAAACGCCTCCTTTTGTCCCCACCCCGACCTTCCGTCCCCGCCGCGATGCTAACCCTTCTTGCCACAATACACAAACTGGCCCGTATGAATGCCCTCGGCGGCAATGAACAGCTCCGTCCGCTTCTTAAACCGGTACGGATCCCGGAAGACCACCTTGGCGAGGGGCGCGCCGCGGCCCGGGTCGTGGATGATGTCCTGTGGGCCGAGGCGGCGTGAGTGTGGCGTCGAGGCCGGGTGTCCCGTCCCCTCCCGCCCCGCCCCGCCCGGCGCTCCGCACCTTCACGATGCCCTTGATGTAGCCGTGCCGCTCGGCGAAATCCACGGCGCGCAGGCGCGCGGCGCCCTTACGGTGCTTCACGTGCGCGCGGAACACAGACCCGGCACCCTTCCTCTGTCCACGGATCACGCGGCCCATGGCGACGGGTCCTGGGGGCGGCTCAGTTAGCGTGTCCGGGCGGCCCGGGCACCCCTGCCAGCCCGGCTTTCCGGGACCCCGCCCCCGAGGCCGCCGCGCCCGCCACCCGCTATCCTCTCCGCGGGCGCGCGCGTTGGCATCCTCCCAGGAACACCGGCCTGCGTCTCCGCGCGCCTCAGAGAGGAGGATGGCGGCGGATAGTGCCGATACCGCAGGGCCGCAAGCACTACCTACCTGCTCACGAGCGTGGCCGAAAGAGGAAACACGGCGTTGGCGAGCCGCCTTATCTTCCGGGGCGGGGCCCAGAACCGCGACACCTTCCGGGCGCGCCACGGCCAGCCGAGCGCGGTGCACGCCGGGGCTTGTAGTCACCAGCGGCCACAGGCCCCGCCTACTTCGCCACCTGGGCCCACGACCAGGCGCAACGCGGAGTCCTGGTGTGCGTGGCCCCAGAAGGAGGGCGAAGGAATGCTAGGTCTTCACAGGGGTCTGTAGAAGGACAAGTGTTCTCTGAGTGGCCGAGGAGGCGCCAAGTGGTTGAGTGACCTGTCTAGGGTGTCACAGAGCGACGCACTCCGGGCTACGGGGTCTGGTGAGGGGCTTCCGTGTAGGCGGACGGGGTTCTTGCTGGTGCAGAGCAGGAGATGGGCAGGGGAGGCGCGCGGACCCACTCGTGGAACGTCGTGGTTTGCAGGTGGCAAATGTCCGTCTCCCTGGTGAACGGGCGCTCCTGCACGCGGGGACCTTGTCCACTGTAGGCCCTTGGAGAGGTCGAACGTCGAGGAGAGGAGCCCGGGGATCCTTCCCAAAAGTGGGGAGGCCAAGCCGTGGGGTCCCAAGGGCGAGGAAGAACGGGCGGGACTGGGTCACCTGCTGCGGAGAGGACGGATACTGGGAGAGGTGGCTGGAGGGGCTGTGGGGGCCTCCACAGCTGGAAAGAGCCTGGCTGGAGGTGTCCAGCGGCAAATGCTGTGGAGAGGAGCTTCGCAGAATCGGGCCCCTAACGGGTGAGACCCCGAGGCCGGGGCGGGGAAGAGGTTGTTCAGGAGAGAGTCCTTGGCTAAGTGAGCACTGTGGAGCACAGGGTGCCGTGGATCGGGAGGCAGCAAGGAGGTGAGGGCACGGGCCCAGTGGGCAGGAGAGAGACAGGAGACGGTGGAAGGGGTGTCCTGTCGCCGCTGCTGCTCACAGGGGACAGGAGGGGCTACTGCAGGAAGCCCTCCCTAGGGTCGGCAGGGGGACCGAGGAGGAGCTAGCTGCCAGGTAGGGACTGAGGGGCAGGACTGGACCTCGGCGGTAGGGTGAGGGGTCCTGGGGTCAGCCCAAAATTGGCCCACGGGCTCAGCCTGTGCCTCACTCCTGAACAAATCTGCTTTTACTCCAGAGGAGCACGAGAGTTGGTGTGGGATAGAGGTGAGAAGAGTGCTCGGACACAGAGGCTGTCTCATGGGTCTCTGTGATGAGATGCAACTACCAGGACCCTAGGTGCAGCCAGGAAGCTGACCAGGACGCCTTAAGGCTCGAAGAGACATGGCCCTGCCAGCATCCACCCCAGTCCTAAGGACTATATGACTGGGCTTTATTTTTCACGTGAGGCCACCCAGCCTGGCATACAGCAAGGCTCTGCAGTTCTGGGTCACTTGATAGCCACTCCGGGCAAGGCAGCAAGCACTGGACATGGGGTTTTCCAGCCTTCTGGGGTGGAGCCATCTTTCTTGGGCCAGGATTAGGCCCTCCCCGACACAGTGCCTCTGCTTGTTCTGGAGGCCTGGCGTCTTGGGCCATCTGAAGTCACCCCTAACCTGCTTTTCAAACTTTATTCTTAGAAATTCTTTATTTCCTTTTGAAATTGTTCTTCAGATATTTATTGTCACATACATGCAGGAGTAATTTGGTATAAACATGAAAAACCGTGATCCTCTGTCTTGCTCAGCTTGGCTCCCCTCCCCCACCAGCATTATCTGCCTGCACCCTCAACCCCCACAACTGATGTGTCCTTCTCTGCCTGCCCCACCAGGAAGAAAAATGATGGTTCCTGGTCTGTCTTGTGCTCAAATCTGACCCTGCTCCCAACCAACTATAGCTCTGGACGAGTCCCTTACCTTCTTTAGGCCTCATAGCTTCTCCCAGGGTTGGGTTGCAATTCAGAGGATCTGAAAACCTAAAGAGTTTGTGAAACCATCTCTATAGAGGTGAGTGGACATTTTTCAGCACACAGGGTTTCTTGAACTGTTTCTCCCACTTGCATGATGGTTTCACAACACAGTTTAGTGGCTAAAGAATATGTGACTTGAAAAAAATTAAATTATTCAATTAAAAAGAATGAGTGTGATTTGAAGCCAGGTCTGTGGGCTGGATCCCAGCTCTGTTAATTAAGAGATGAGACCTTGGCCAGGCGCAGTGGCTCATGCCTGGAATCCTAAAGTGCTGGGATTACAGGTGGGCGGATCACCTGATGTCAGGAGTTCCAGACCAGCGTGACCATGGAGAAACCCTATCTCTAGCTTGAGATCTGAGGCAAGAGATTGAACCATCGTACTCCAGCCTGGTCAACAAGAGCAAAACTCCGTCTCAAAAAAAAAAAAAAAAAAAGGAAAGGAAAGGAGAACTTGGTAAATAACAGGGACACTATGCTCTCCTCATTTTAGTATGGGAACAGTAGTATTTTGATAGGATTATCATGAATTAAATTAGTAAATACAAAGGGCACACAAATGTGTTTACAAAAATCACAGGGCTGTTAGAAGTCACAGAATGGGCACCCTTGGGTTCAGACAGGAGAGGTGGTCTGAGAGTGATCAGAGGGAGCAGCAGAGACACTTCAAGATTCCAGAAACTGGCCAGGTGAGGTGGCTCACGCCTGTAATCCCAGCACTTTGGGAGGCAGAGGCGGTGGATCACCCGAGGTCAGGAGTTCAAGACCAGCCTGGCCAACAGGGTGAAACCCCGTCCCTACTAAAAACACAAAAATTAGCCGGCGTGGTGGCGGACGCCTGTAATCCCAGCTACTCGGGAGGCTGAGGCAGGAGAATCTAGCCGAGATCACCCCACTGCACTCCAGCCTGGGCGACAGAGCGAGATTCCATCTGAAAAAAAAAAAAAAAAAAAAAGTCATGTCAAACAATGTCATACATTTATAAGAGACCGGTCCCGGCCCGATGCCCCCGCTCCGCCGTTACTGCGGGTCCAGGAGTCGATCCCACGCCCTGCTCCCCAACCCGCGCAGCCCACCCAGGTTCGGGGGGAAACGGAGCGCCGAGAACGCCTCCGCCCTTCCGCGCCCCTCGGGCCTGGGGCTGAGACCCGGTCTCGCCCGGAACCCCCCACGCGCGCCCCGAGCTGCAGCTAGAAGGCGTCTAAACTCGAGCGCCATCGAGGCGCGCGGTCCTCCAGGCCTCCCAGAGCGGCGCAGCGGCCGTTTCCGGGGGCGGGGCCGGAACCGGAGCCTGAGCGCCCTGAGCCCTGCGCTCTTCCTCGCGCTGTCCCGGCGACTCAGGGTGAGGCGGCCCCTGCTGCGGGGCGGGGACTGAAGGGTTGTGTGGTGTCCTCGGAGCCCGGCCCGGCAGAGGCTGTGGCCCCCGCAGGGCCTGAGCGGAGCTCGGCAGGGAGCGGACCCGCAGCCGGCACTGCCGCCTCCGCTCGCCGTGGGTCCTGAACCCTCCCTAGGGCGACCGTGCCGGCTGTGGTCTGGGGCGTGCGGCGGGGTCCCCCAGACCCGCTTCGCCGACCCGGACTGTTGCGCGGAGAGGAGGCTGCAAGCGGGAGTCCCGGTGAGGTGGGGCTGCTCCGGGGAGCACCAGGCTCTGCCGCGAGGCCTCCTGCCGCCGGCGGGCTCCTCCCCGCAGCCTTCGTTCACCCTCCGCGGTTTTGCTCTCCACGGGTTGGGGCATGAATTGTAATAGAGGTGAGACGTTAGTGTAACAGGCAGTAACTTCGGCGGTCAGGGCGGCTCAGTGAAGAGTTAACAAACTGAAATCTGCGACATAGTGAGCGGGGTGACCCAGGTCCCTGAGGAGCAGCGTTTATTGTACGTATGGAGGGAGGTGACCCCTCCTAGTCGTCCAGACCCCAGTTAAATATTACTTCCCCCGGTAACATTTCTTGTGGTCCTCCGTCTAAATGAGCACCCTCCTCCCCTTGACATTTTCTCTCTCAGCACTTAAAGCAACAACTTGATCTGTTGTCATATCACTGTGCGATTACCAGTGCTGTTTAATCTGACTGAAGATTCATTTCCTAATTCCAAAGATAGAACTAAAAGCAGGTTTTTTTACCCTCTAACTAGGACATGCACTCCCCAGACGTGAACAAAGAAAAAACAACAGTGGTAACTTACCCCCTGCTAGTCCTAGACCAACCCTAGTCCCAGGTTGCGGTTCCTACCACAGTGGAGGGTGGTGTGTTGAGGAGTCAGAGGGTCAAGTCTTCTGGCAGCCTCGTACCCTGAGATACTCTGGTTGCCTTGGTGGGGGGAGGACAACATGTGGCAATCGCACTCACCCAGGTAGGTCCTGCCACAGACCGCCCTGGACAGACGTCGAGTGTGGGCTCTGTTTTTCCATGCGTTTGCAGTCCGAGCTCTTTGTTCATGGGTGACTCACGAGTCTGTCTGACCTTCCCCCATCACCCTTCATACCCTAACATGCCAAAAGGACTCTGCTGCCAAATATCACTTAACAGCGTTGTGACTAAGCAGCCGTCCTGCTTCTAAACGCACACTTTATTTATTATTGTTATTATTTATTTTGGGAGAGACCCTCACTCTATCACCCAGGCTGGAGTGTAGTGGCACAATCTTGGATCAATGCAGCCTCTGTCTCCTGGGTTCAAGCAGTTCTCCTGCCTCAGCCTCTCAAGTAGCTGGGATTACAGGCATGTACCAGCACACCTGGCTAATTTCTGTATATTTAGTAGAGAAGGTGTTTCCCCATGTTGGCCAGGCTGGTCTCGAACTCCTGACTTCAAATGATCTGCCCTTCTCATTCTAAAGTGCTGGAATTACAGGCATTAGCCACCATGCCTAGCCTCTAAACACACACTTTTTGTCAACTGATGCCTAATGGGAAACGTCTCCTTACAAAGTGGCAGCTACTTAAAGGGCTCCAGCTCTACAGAAAAGGAGACCCCGGAGACTTTCACTCAAACACAGGAGCTCAAGTGTCTGTTGAAGGGAAGAGTGAGGAGACCAGGGGCTCATGCCTACTCTGTATACGTCTGGTTAGAGCAAAATTACTGTTTTGTTTTGTTTTGTTTTGTTTTGTTTTGTTTTGTTTGAGACAGGGTCTTGCTCTGTCGCCCAGACTGGAGTGTGGTGGCACGATCTCAGTTCACTGCCAACCTCTGCCTCCTGGGCTTAAGGGATCCTCCTATGATGGCCGAGGTCACACCATTGCACTCCAGTCTGGGCAACAAGAGGGAGATTCAGTCTCAAAAAACAAAACAAAACTTAAGTTAGAAAAACAGAGGCCAGATGCGGTAGCTCACACCTGTAATCTCAGAACTTTGGGAGACCGAGGCAGGAGGATCACTTGAGTCCAGGAATTCAAGACCAGCCTGGGCAACATAGTGAGACCTCATCTCTAATAAAACTTAAAAAAAATTAGCTGGGCCGTTCCAAAGCATATGTGAGCCTGCAGAGTAGCCATGATGAGCAAAGCTCACTCTCCCGAGTTGAAAAAATTTATGGACAAGAAGTTATTGAAATTAAATGGTGGCAGACATGTCCAAGGAGTATTGCGGGGATTTGATCCCTTTATGAATCTTGTGATAGATGAATGTGTGGAGATGGTGACTGGTGGGCAACAGAACAACATTGGAATGGTGGTAATACGAGGAAATAGTACCATCACTTTAAGCCTTGGAACCAGTATAAATAATGGCTGTTCAGAGAAACCCATGTACTCTCCCCATAGGGCCTGTTTTACTATGATGTGAAAATTAGGTCATGTACATTTCATACTAGACTTTTTTTTATAAGACTGGGTTTTACCATGTCAGGCTGGTCTTGAACTCCCAACCTTAGGTGATCCTCCCGCCTTGACATCCAAAGTGCTTGGATTACAGGCGTGAGCCACTACGCCCGGCCTAGACTTTTTGTTAAATAAACTTTTGTAATAGTCAAAAAAAAAAAAAGTAGCTGGGTGTGGTGGCATGCACCTGTAGTTCCAGCTACTCAGGAAGCTGAGGTAGGGGAATTGCTTGAGCCCAGGAAGTTAAGGCTGCAGTGAGCTGAGATCACACCACTGCACTCCAGCGAGACCCTGTCAAAAAAAGAAAAATAGGAGAAAAACAGGAACCACCAGTAATTCTATGATCCAGAGAGAACTAGGGTTTTATGCTACCAGGTTTATTTTTCTGGTTAGTCTGCGTGTTTCATGTAGCAAAATGCAAGAATGTTTTCTGATGTTCCCACAACATGGTTTTATTGGTTGCAGATCTCTGTTGTCAGAGATCCCTTTGTTCATTTCATAAATCCTTTCTGAGCACTCGCTGTGTGCCACACCCATCCTCAGGCCCTAGAGGTACAGACCAGAGGCCTTGTCTAATTGGAAAAGGCAGATAAGGAGCAAAGAATTTAGCTTGTCATGTCAGATGGCATAGTGCTATGGAGAAAAATAAAACACGGAGTGAGGATGAGTAATTACCAGGCAGTAGGGGAGGTGGCAGTTTTAAAAAGGGTGGTCACAGACGGCCTCTCTGGAAGGTGACAGCCAGCAAACAAAGGAGTGGGTGGGCAGGTCTTGGGTGCAGCTTCTCCTCGAGACATAAAGGAGGTGACTGGTGTAGTTGCCGCAGCGTCTCGCCCTCTCCTGCTCCCTTCTGGATCTGGAGGGGCCTTTTGGGGGCAGTAGGGCCTTAGGCCTGGACTCCTTCCACTTACAGCTGTATGTTCCCTCAGCATGCAGTCTCTGGCACCTGCTCCTCCACAGAGGGTACCCTGGAATAGTGATGGCACTTCCGATGCCTGGACCCCAGATGAGCACCCCCTCTGAGCCTGTCTGCTGCCCCAGGACACTGCTTCACCCCAGCCTCAGCTTTTCAGCTCTGAGAACCTTCCAGGGAGCCTCACACCCACCCACATCACAAGATGGAGTCTGCAAGCCAAGGACGGCCTCCTTCCTCTATGGCCAGGCCTCACACATGGCTCTTCTGAATGCTTCCTGGCTTTGGGCAGAAGTGGGCTTCCTGGGGCCCCTGAGCTTCTGTGCTCAGCCACTGAGGGCAGGGTCTCTGTCCTTTCCCAGTGCCGGTCTCCTTCCTGGTGTGAATAGTCAGCCCATCCCCCCTCTCCTGATGCTGACTTTCTGCTGGTGTTGGAAATTGAGACCCAGAGGGTGGGGATGCCCCCACCAGTGCAGGCGCTCCTTCCCCAAATCCCTGATAGCCCATGGAGAGGGGTGAGGCCAAGGTTGGGACCTCTTTGCTGGTAACTCTCTCTCCCTCCCCCAAATTCAGTTTTCCCCTCTTCCTCTCTGGGGTTTCTGCTGAGGACGAGGCCGCTCATTCGGGGGTGTTGGGCTGCACTGTCTCTGCTGGGCCCTGTGGATGCAGCAGTGTCCAGCAAGGAGAGGCCTCTAGCAGATCACCCAAATGTTCCTCATCTGCTGGGTTCTCGCTGAGCCCTGGACTGTCTGAATAGCAGAGTATGTGGTTGCAGGAGGCTGTTGTGTTCGAGGATGTGGCTGTGTACTTCACGAGGATAGAGTGGAGTTGCCTGGCCCCCGAGCAGCAGGTGCTCTACAGGGACGTGATGCTGGAGAACTATAGGAACTTGGCCTCGCTAGGTGAGGGCTTCTGCCTTTGGTCCTGGGGCCGGGAGGTGCTTCTATGTTAGGTTCAAAGGGAAGTTGGTTCCATTTCAGATTCGCAGTCTGACACATTTTTGAGAGGAAGCTGGAGGCTCCCCAAGGAGTCCCTCTCTACTCCCTGCTGGGCACCTACTGCCCAGCCTTAGTTCTGTCCTGGGGCAGGCCCCCCCACCTCCTGTCGGCCACCTAGCTGCCCCCTTACGGGACAGTGGATGTTCCTGCACCCACTCCAAGCCCTTGTGCTCCCAGTGGCCTCCCGGCGTCCTGTATCCACTCCAAGCCCTGTGTGCTCCCAAGACCTTTCCCTCTCTGAGCTTAGGCTTTCTTGTTGCCAAACCAGCACTGATCTCCCTCTTGGAGCAAGGAGAGGAGCCAGGAGCCTTGATTCTGCAGGTGGCTGAACAGAGAGGGGCCAAAACCAGCCTGTGCAGAGGTGAGTCCAAGGCCCTGGAAGGCCTGGGCTGCTGCCACACTGCAGGGCATGTTGTGTGGCTGCCAGTGCGGCCTGGCCTCTGTGCAGGTCCCCTCTGACGTGGGAGCTGTGTGTGTTTAGCTCCTCACTGCAGGGCCAGGTTTACTACTAAATGCTTTGCTTGTAGTTCTTTTTTTTTTTTTTTTTTTTTTTTTGAGACGGAGTTTCGCTCTTGATACCCAGGCTGGAGTGCAATGGCGCGATCTCGGCTCACCGCAACCTCCGCCTCCTGGGTTCAGGCAATTCTCCTGCCTCAGCCTCCTGAGTAGCTGGGATTACAGGCACGCGCCACCGTGCTCAGCTAATTTTTTTTGTATTAGTAGAGACAGGGTTTCACCATGTTGACCAGGATGGTCTCGATCTCTTGACCTCGTGATCCACCCGCCTCGGCCTCCCAAAGTGCTGGGATTACAGGCTTGAGCCACCGCGCCCGGCCCTGCCTTGCTTGTAGTTCTAAGGTCAAAAGTAACTTAAGCATGAAGACCCAAGGTGTCAGGGGCCCGGTCTGTGCACACAGTGGGCACTACCCTTGGGTTGCTTTGATTTTCTCAGTTCCTCATGACCCACGTGCCAGGGACTGAGCTCAGGGCAGTGGAGGCTGTAGAAAGAACCTTGAGCTGGGGAGGAGTCCCCCAGTCCTAGAGATCTGTGTAGGCACCTGCTGTAGGCACCTGCCCAGACATGTTTGCTAAGTGAATGAACCCTGGGTGAACTCTGAGGCTGTGCGATGTGGTGCAGCCTGCACCTCCTGCCTGGCCTCTCTTCCCTGTCAGCACTGGGGCCTCTCCTGTGGGCTCCCCCGAGCCAGCCTGCCACAGTGCTGCAACCATTATTAGCCTTTTTGTTCCCTTCTCACCTGAACTCTGATTTTATTTTTATTCAATTATTTTGAGATGGAGTTTTGCTCTTGTTGCCCAGGCTGGCATGCAATGGCGCGGTTTCGGCTCACTGCGACCTCTGCCTCTCAGGTTCATGTGATTTTCCTGCCTCAGCCTCCCAAGTAGCTGGGATTATAGGCGCCCACCACCACGCCTGGCTAATTTTCATATTTTTAATAGAGATGGGTTTTGACCGTGTTGGCCAGGCTAGTCTCTAACTCCTGACCTCAGGTGATCCGCCCGCCTCAGCCTCCCGAAGTGCTGGGATTACAGGCGTGAGCCACTGTGCCCAGCCTAAACCTCCCTACACCTCTAAGAAAGACTGTCTTCACTTGATTGTGGTATCATTTCAGTGTAGATATTTATTGAATCATGATGTACAACAAAAGTATATGCAAGTTTTGTTTTTTTGTTTTTTTGTTTTGTTTTTTTGAGACGGAGTCTCACTCTGTCACCCAGGCCGGAGTGCAGTGGCGCAATCTCGGATCACTGCAACCTCTGTCTCCTGGGTTCAAGTGATTCTCCTGCCTCAGCATCCTGAGTGGCTGGGACCACAGACACACGCCATCACACCTGGCTAATTTTTGTAATTTTTTAGTAGAGATGGGGTTTCACCGTATTGGTCAGGCTGGTCTTGAATTCCTGACCTCAGTTGATGGACCTGCCTCAGCCTCCCAAAGTGCTGGGGTAACAGGCGTGAGCCACCAGGCATGGCCTAGGGTTTTTGTTTTGTTTTGTTTTGTTTTGTTTTTTGAGACAGAGTCTCACTGTTTCGCCCAGGCTGGAGTACAGTAGCTCGATCTCAGCTCACTGCAGCCTCAGGCTCCCGGGTTCAAGCAATTCTGCTGCGTCAGCCTCCTGTATACAAGTTTTATTTGTCATTTATACCTCAGTAAACCTGGGTGTGGGGGGAAGACTTGGCAATAAAAAGTTTCTGTCTTCAAGCAGTAAGTTCGTTTGTGAGTATAGAGGCTGGATCGTCCTTCCATTTTCTGTTCCTTCTCTCAGATTCCAGGATGGAGGCTGGGATCATGGAGTCTCCTCTGCAGAGAAAGCTCTCCAGGCAGGCAGGACCCTCAGGCACGGTGTGGGGGTGCCTCCCTGAGGAGGACCCCGCACCATCCCACCCGCATAGTGGTCCTGAGGACGGGTCAGAGAAGCAAACCCCCAGCCCCGGGGCTCCGGAGCGCAGCGCCTCCCCAGGGGTTCTGCAAGAAGAGCTGGGCCGGCCCATAGGGAGCTCAGCTCCGCGCTACAGGTGCGCGTGCGGCAAAGCGTTCAGATACAACTCCCTGCTGCTCAGGCAGCAGATCGTCCACACTGGCGCCAAGCCCTTCCAGTGCCCGGAGTGCGGGAAGGCCTTCAGGTGGAGCTCCATCCTGCTGCGGCACCAGCTGACCCACACCGAGGAGAAGCCGTTCCAGTGCGGCGAGTGCGGCAAGGCCTTCCGGCAGAGCACGCAGCTGGCCGCGCACCACCGCGTCCACACCCACGAGCGGCCTCACGCGTGCAGCGAGTGCGGCAAGACCTTCAGCCGCAGCTCCCGGCTGCTGCGGCACCGGAAGTTCCACGCCGGGGAGAAGGCCTACAAGTGCAGCGAGCGCGGCAAGACCTTCTGCCGCAGGTTCGCCCTCAGCGAGCACGGCCGTGTCCACAGCGGGGAGCGGCCCTACCGGTGCCTGCGGTGCGGGCGGCGCTTCACCCGGGGGTCCTTGCTCCTGAAGCATCACTGGCTGCACGCCGAGGAGGGCCTCCAGGACGGCGGCGTGGGGCAGGGCGCCCTGCTCGGAGTGGCGCGGAGGCCACAGGCGGGGGCCGGCCCCACGAGTGCCCGGTGTGCGGGAAGCCGTTCCGACACCGCTCCCTGCCGCTGCTGCACCTGCGCCTGCACACGGGCGAGAAGCCGTTCGCGTGCGCGGAGTGCGGCAAGGCCTTCCGCAGGAGCTACTCGCTGAACGAGCACTACCGGCTCCGCAGCGGCGAGAGGCCGTACCGGTGCTGCTCCTGCGGGAGGGCCTGCGGCCGCCTGTCCGCCCTCATCCAGCACCAGAAGGTGCACGGCCGCGAGCGCCGAGGGGACATGGAGGGCAGGCGGGCGCCGCGCTGGGCTTCCTGACGTCGGGAACGACGGTCCGAGGATTCACACGGGAAGCCTGCACAGGCGGGCGCGGCCGCAGCGCAGAAATTCGAATGCCACGTCTTGAAGGTGCAGCAGAGTCTTGATAAAGAGCCAGCTCTCACCTGGAGCGCTCGGCCTCTTGCTCCAGCTGGGCAGCGGGGAGGGAAAGGGCACCCAGTGGCCCATGGTGTGGCCTCAGGAATCAGCATCAGCCACCATTTCCTGGGACCTTTGGGAAATGGCCCGGAGCTGGCAGAAGGGAGGGAGGGGGGGCAGCTATGCTCAATCCCCAAAGAGCAGAGCAAAGGGGATGCCGTAGACACACATGCAGCCTGGCACAGCCAGGTCTCAGCACCAGGCACTGCGTGGTGGTGAGTTTCAGGTGGTGTAAAGCTGACTCGGGATAGAAGATGCCTTAGGCTGCCATGTCTCCTGCCTGTAATCTCATCACTTTGCGAGGCCAAGGCAGGAGGTTTGCTTGAGACCAGCCTGGGCAACATGGTGAAACTTCTCTACAAAAAATTAAAAAATTAGCCAGGCATGGTGGCATGTGTTGCTAGGTTGTAGTCCCAGCTACTCAGGAGGCTGAGGTGGGAGGATGGGTTGAGCCTGGGAGGTCAGGGCTGCAGTGAGCTATGACAGCACCACTGCACTCCAGCCTGGGTGACAGAGTGAGACCCTGTTTTTTTTAAAGAAAGAAAAGACTCAGTGGCTGGTGGAGCATTCATTCATTTATTTATTTTATTTATTTATTTTTATTTATTTGAGACAGGATCTCTCTCAGCCAGCCAGCCTGGAGTGCAGTGGTGCAGTCATGGCTTACTGCAGCCTTGCACTCCCAGGCTCAAGAGTTTCTCCCACCTCAGCCTCCTGAATAGCTAGGACTAAGGTACACACCACTGCATCTGGCAGCTGGTGAAGCATTGTTTCTGAGTGTGTGAGGAAGTTTTGTTGGACTCAGTGAAGATCTGCCCTCAGTGTGGCCAAGCACATCCAGTTGGTTGGGGGCCCAGATGGAACACAAAGAGAAGAGCGAATTATCTCTTACCTGGAGGGAGACACCCATCTTCCCCTGTCCTTGGACATCAGGACTCCAGGTTCTTCAGCCTTTGGACTCAAGACTTGCCACAGAGGCCTCCCAGGGCTCCAGCAGTCAGCCTCAGAATGCGAGTTAAACCACGGGCTTCCTTGGTTCTCCCACCTTCCTACCTGGACTGAGCCACACTAATGGCTTCTCTGGGTCTCCAGCTTGCAGACAGCCCGTGGGAGAATTTTTCAGCCTCCATAAGTGTGTGGGCCAGTTCCCCTAATAAACACTCTTCTGGCTGGGCTCGGGGGCTCAAGCCTGTAATCCCAGCATTTGGGGAGGCAGAGGTGGGCAGATCACCTGAGGACAGGAGTTCGAGACCAGCCTGGGTGAAACCCTGTCTCTACTAAAAATACAAATATTATCCGGGCATGGTGGTGGCTGCCTGTAATTCTAGCTACTTGGGAGGCTGAGGCAGGAGAATCGCTTGAACCTGGGAAGTGGAGGCTCAGTGAGCCAAGATTGCACCACTGCACTCCAACGTGGGTGACAGAGCAAGACACTGTCTCCAAAAAATTAAAAATAAAAGAAATCCCGCTGGGTGCAGTGGCTCACGCCTGTAATCCCAGCACTTTGGGAGGCCGAGGTGGGTGGATCACGAGGTCAAGAGATCGAGACCATCCTGGTCAACATGGTGAAACCCTGTCTCTACTAAAAATACAAAAAATTAGCCGGGCATGGTGGCGCATGCCTGTAATCCCAGCTACTCAGGAGGCTGAGGCAGGAGAATTGCCTGAACCCAAGAGGCGGAGGTTGCGGTGAGCCGAGATTGCGCCATTGCACTCCAGCCTGGGTAACGAGCGAAACTCCGTCTCAAAAAAAAAAGAAATCCCCTCTCTTAAACTCCATTATTGGTTCTATCTCTCTAGAGAACCATGCTACACTCTGCCCTGCAGAGGCCAGGAAGAAAGCCCTGCCAGCTCAGAATGTGGCCCAAGAGAGAAGGGGTGTGGCCAGAGGGAGAGCTGGTTGAGGTGCTGCATTCTCTTGGCCACACTGGGAGCACCTTGTCACCCCTAACGTGAAGAGAACGTGAGGGAGGATTGAGTTGCTGGTCCACTGGTGTGTCAGACTCCATGGTGGCGGTGGGAACATGCAGGCCTGGCCCCTCCAAGGCCCAGTGCTCCCTTGGCTGTGCACCCACCGCCTGTGCCTGGGCCGCAGAAGGAGCCAGGGGAAGCCTGGCCCTGGCAGGGCACCAAGACGGGGAGGGCTGGATCCACCTCTCCAGAGAACAAGAACCTTGGGCAGTGGCAGGGACGTGGTGGGGGAGGCTGAAGGCTTGTCCCTCAGCATCCCCGACATGGAGCTTGTAAGTCTCCACCATGGGCAGAAAAGCATGAAGGTCAGGGCCAGCCTGGGAAACCAGGAGCTGTGCCAAGATCCCTTTCACCTGGGGCAGCTGCCCACATGCCCATCACTGGGTCCCATTGCCTGAAACTCCCAGCAGGTGCCTCTCCGAGTCTTTGCCCCATGCTGGAAACGGATGTGCAGCACGCACCCTTCACACCCACATCACAAACAGCAGGAATAACACCTCCTTTGGGGATCCGGGGTTGCGTTTTTCAGGTGTCAGCATGTTCCCCTCATCCAGGCATCAGCACCCAAGGTGGAAGCAGGTCATAGCACGCCTGGCCGAGCCGCAGGCTGAGTGCAGATCCTGTGGCAAGTGTGGGATTCAGCCCAAAGCACAAGCCAAGCACGGTCCGCCAGGTCGAGTGGGCAGGGGCGTTGCCAGCCGTGGAGGTGTCTGGCTGCCAAAGTGGCACCGAAAGAGTCCTGCGACCTAGCTGGACTCACTCGCAGCTTCTGTCGCTCTCCCTAGCTATTTGCAAAGCATCTAGGATAGGTCCATCTCTTAGGATGTTCTAATGACATCCATTTACTCTGGATCCTGTTCACAGAGCCTGGACTCCTGCTCACCTTCCCAGACCCCTTATTGCTGGGTCATGTTCACAAGTTTCTCTGTCTCTTTGTTCCCGCTCCCTGTACCAGCTCAGGTCCCCTCAGCTTCTGAACCTCTATTGTGCAGCACCTGAGACAAGGTGGGGAGAGACCACTGACAGTAAGCTCAGCCAGGTGCGGACTGGACGCAGAGGCAGTGCCACCCTCTTTCGCGGCATTTCTGGTCACTCCACCCTGCTGGGAGGGTTTCGTGTCTCACTGGGAGACTCAGGCATAGACCTGGTTAGATGGATTCCCTCCGCCATGACCCAGACCCAACACCTCAGCCTTCTCAAAGCTGCACTGCAGCAGTTTTAGCCAGAGCAACTGGGTGGGCTAGAAATAAAGGACATCCAAATACTTACTTCCAAATGAGGAAGACAAATTGTCCCTGTTTGCATTCAACAACATTTTATATATGGAAAACCCTAAAACCTTTATCAAAACATTCTTTAGAATAAACAAAGTTGCAGGATACAAAATTAACATGTCAAAACCAGTAACATTTCTACATACCAACCACAAACTACCAAAAAAAGAAACCAAGAAAGCAATTCCATTTATAATAGCTAACAAAAACAAAACCTGGGAATGAATTTAACCAATGACTTAAAGTATAAAACACCGACGAAAGAGATTAAATAGGTCACACACACACAAAATGGAACGTCATCCCACGTTCGTGGATTGGAAGAATTAATCTGGTGAAAATGACAATACTACCAAAAGTAATTTACCGATTAAATGCAATTACAGCAATAGGGGTAAAAATCCTGAAATTCATATAAAACCACAGAAGACGCTGAACAGCCCAAATCAATCCTGAGCAAAAAGAACAAAACTAGGCTGGGCTAGTTACAAGTGTGGCTCACACTTGTAATCTCAGCACTTTGGGAGGTCGAGGTGGGCGGATCACCTGAGGTCGGGAGTTTGAGACCAGCCTGACCAACATGGTGAAACCTCATCTTTACTAAAAATACAAAATTAGCCAGGCATGGTGGTACATGCCTGTAATCCCAGCTACTCAGAGGCGAGGAAGGAGAATTGCTTGAACCCAGGAGGTAGAGGTTACGGTGAACTGAGATCATGCCATTGCACTCCAGCCTGTGCAACAAAAGCAAAATTCCATCTTGAAAAAAAAAAAAAAGCCGAAGGCATCACACTACTTAACTTCAAAATATAATACAAACTTGGCCGGGTGCAGTGGCTCATGCCTGTAATCCCAGCACTCTGGGAGGCTGAGGTGGGCAGATCACAAGGTCAAGAGATCAAGACCATCCTGGCCAACATGATGAAACCCTGTCTCTACTAAAAAATAAAAAAATTAGCTGGGTGTGGTGGCGCATGCCTGTAGTCTCAGCTACTTAGGAGGCTGAGGAAGGAGAATTGCTTGAACTTGGGAGGCGGAGGCTGCTGTGAGCCGAGACCAGGCCACTGCACTCCAGCCTGGCGACAGAGCGAGACTCGGTCTCAAAAAAAAAAAAAAAGGGCCGGACGCAGTGGCTCATGCCTGTAATCCCAGCACTTTGAGAGGCCAAGGCGGGTGGATCACGAGGTCAAGAGATCGAGACCATCCTTGTCAACATGGTGAAACCCCGTCTCTACTAAAAATACAAAAAATTAGCTGGGCACGGTGGTGCGTGCCTATAATCCCAGCTACTCAGGAGGCTGAGGCAGGAGAATTGCCTGAACCCAGGAGGCGGAGGTTGCGGTGAGCCGAGATCGTGCCATTGCACTCCAGCCTGGGTAACAAGAGCAAAACTCCGTCTCAAAAATAATAATAATAATAATAATAAAATAAAATAAAATAAAATAAATAAATATATATATATATATATTACAAAGCTATAATAAAACAGCATGGACCAGGCACAGTGGCTCATGCCTGTAATCCCAGGACTTTGGGAGGCCAAGGCGGGCAGATCACATGAGGCCAGGAGTTCAAGACTAGCCTGGCCAACACAGCAAAACAACATTTCTACTAAAAATGCAAAAATCAGCCTGGCGTAGTGGTGCACACCTGTAATCCCAGCTACTTGGAAGGCTGAGTTGGGAGGATGTCTTGAACCCAGGGGCAGAGTTTGCAGTGAGCCAAGGTCATGCCACTGTACTCCAGCCTGGGAAACAGCGAGATCCTGTCTTGAAAAAAAACCCCACCCCCAAAACAAACAAAAACCCAGCATGTTACTAACATAAAAATAGACACATAGACCAATGGAATAAAATAGAGAACCCAGAAATAATTCCATATATTAGTCAACTGAGTTTTCAACAAAGGTGCCAAGAATATTCACTGGGGAAAGGGCAGTGAATGGTGCTGGAAAAACTGGAAATACATTTTGAGGATATGCAGAAAAATGAAACTAGAGCCCTATCATGTCTGGGCACAGTGGCTCACGCCTGTAATCCCAGCACTTTAGGAGGCCAAGCTGGGCAGATCTCTGAGGTCAGGAGTTTGAGACAAGCCTAGCTAACATGGTGAAACACCACCTCTACTAAAAATACAAAAATTAGCCCCGTGTGGTGGCACACGCCTGTAACCCCAGTTACTCAGGAGGACAAGACAGGAGAATCGCTTGAACCTGGGAGGTGGAGGTTGCAGTGAACCGAGATCATGCCACCACACTCCAGCCTGGGCAACAGAGCTAGATACTGTCTTAAAACAAACAGGCCGGGCGCAGTGGCCAGTGGCTCACACCTGTAATCCTAGCACTTTGGGAGGCCGAGGCGGATGGATCGCCTGAGGTCAGGAGTTTGAGAGCAGCCTGACTAACATGGCAAAACCCTGTCTCCACTAAAAATACAAAAATTAGCTGGGCGTGGTGCCATGCGCCTGTAATCCCAGCTACTTGGGAGGCTAAGGCAGGAGAATTGCTTGAACCTAGGGGTGGGTGGAGGTTGCAGTGAGCTGAGATCGTGCCACTTCACTCCAGTCTAAGTGAAAGAGTGAGACTCTAAAAAAAAAAAAACCAAAAAACCTCTCTCTCACCATATACAGAAATCAAATCAAAATGGATTAAAGATTAAAGACATAAATGTAAGACCCGAAAGTATGAAACGACTAGAAGAAAACATTGGGGAAATGCTTCAGGACATTGGTCTGGGCAAAGATTTTTTGGGTAAGATCTCAAAAGCACAGGCAACAGCCGGGCGCGGTGGCTCAATGTCTGTAATCTCAGCACTTTGGGAGGCCGAGATGGGCGGATCACAAGGTCAGGAGTTCAAGACCAGCCTGGCCAACATGGTGAAACCCTATCTCATAAAAGAAAAAAAAAAGCACAGGCAACAAAAGCTAAAATAGATAAATGGGATTACATCAAGCTAAAAACCCGGCTGGGCACCGTGGCTCACGCCTGTAATCCCAGCACTTTGGGAGCCCAAGGTGGGTGGATCACGAGGTCAAGAGATGGAGACTATCCTGGCCAACATGGTGAAAACCCGTCTCTACTAAATATACAAAAATTAGCAGGGCGTGGTGGTGCATGCCTGTAGTCCCAGCTACTCGAGAGGCTGAGGCAGGAGAATTGCTTGCCTTAAAAAAAAGAGAAAAAGAATAACCAGAATATATAAGAAACTCACACAACTCAATAGCAAAAAAGTAATAATAGTAATGATCTGACTTTAAAATGGGCAAGTGATCTGAATAGACATTTTATAAAAGATGCACAAATGGCCAACAGGGGCCAGGCGTGGTGTCTCCCGCCTGTAATCCCAGCACTTTGGGAGGGGGAGGCGGGTGGATCACTTGTAGCCAGGAGTTCGAGACCAGCCTGGCCAACATGATGAAAACCTGTCTCTACTAAAAATACAAAAATTAGCTGGGTGTGGCAGTTTGTGCTACAGCAGAGCCTCCATCTCCAGGACCTCTGTGCCAGCCCTCCTCCGTGTGTGCCCAGCAGCCATCACTGCGGTTCCTGAAACCCCAGTCCCGTGGTTGCTCTGGCACTCATGGGTCTCTGTATGACATGGTGCCCAGGTGCAGCCGGCTGTCGGCCCCAGCCCTCTGTGAGGTAGGTGCCGTGGCTCTTAGAGGCTCCTGGCTCCTAGTTCTCTGTCTTCTCAACCTTCTGAGCTCCCAGGCCCACTCCAAGTTGTGGTCTGGCCTATGGCAGAGGGGCTGTGGCCCCCCTGTTCACACCCACCCACCTCCGCTAGGGTCCCTTGGGAGCATTCTCCCCCATTTCTGGCTGGGTGAGCGTCCAGGACACCTTCCCTCATTCCAGCAGGGAGATCAGCTCAGGTGGGGGGCTAGGAATCCTGCTTGAGGAAGACAGTCCAGAGGCCTGGAGTGAGCCTGGGGTGGCACAGCAGGCAGAGCCTGAACCAGGGGACCCTGTCACACCCAGCTAGCCAGGCGGGCTGCCCACAGGACACTTGAAGGGTGGGAAGAAGCTGCCAAGATCTCATTCCTGGAGATGCACAATTGTGGCACAAGCCTCCAGCCTCTCTCGATTTAGCTGCTAGAGCAAAGCAAATTCTGCTTGTGGTTGTCATCATGCAGTCCTAAACAGATCACTACGGGGAGAAGTGATGTCCTCTGTACTATGGTGGGTGTGGTATGGGTGAGGACTGTCCAAAGGGCCCAGGGCACCTTCAGGGAACACCCACAGCACCCTCCCCATGATGCTCACCTCACCCTTTCCCACAGGAGCCCAGTGCCCTCCTGGCAGTGTCCTTTCCTCCTCAGCTCTCCCGTTGGGCACCGTTCCTCCCTAGGTGCCCTTTCCACTGCACAGAGGCTTGGACCTGGCAGTAAGTGAAGTAAAACCTGACCTCACTAAGACATTTTGAAACCATGCACCAGGGAGTGTGTGCATAGATTGAAGAAACTTTTGTTTGTGGGGCTCCATCCCTGCTCTCCAGGGTTGCCCAAGCATTTGGGGCCTTGATCCTGGAGAGGATGCTCCCTGCAGGGCTAGCTAATTCCCAGAGACAGCGAACAAACACTCCCCTTCCAGTGCCCTTCTTCTTCTTCTTCTTTTTTTTTGAGACAGAGTCTCACTCTGTCGCCCAGGATGGAGTGCAATGGTGCAATCTGGGCTCATTGCAGCCTCTGCCTCCTGGGTTCAGGGAATTCTCCCACCACAGCTTCCCGAGTAGCTGGGACTACATGAGTACACCACCACATGTGCCTAATTTTTTTGTATTTTTAGTAGAGATGAGGTTCTACCATATTGGCCAGGCTGGTCTTGAACTCCTGACCTCAGGTGATCCTCCCACCTCAGCCTCCCAAAGTGCTGGGATTACAGCCGTGAGCCACCGCGCCCAGCCCTAGTGCATCTTTAAGACACAAACCAACCAATCCAGAGTCTACAATTATCTATCTCCCTTATCACACCATCACTCACTAAGCCAGTATTTCCCCTGCCCTAAGTTACCCGGGGCAGGTACTGGACAAGAAGGGACCACCCGTCACCCAGAGCCTGCCACAATTGTTCAAACAGTCCAATCCTGAGTTCACTCCACACACCTACCCTGCCTGTCTCTTCCAGAGAAAAGAAAGACTCTGCCTGAACTTGGCCCTCTCCCCCTTTATGCCTCCTGACCAGCCCTGGTCCTTCTCACGTGGCCCTGTGTGCCCTGCCCCATTTCCAGGGACCCATGACCATAATGTCTTCTGTCTTGACAATCATTCTCATGTCTGCGTATCTTACCACACCTGATTAAAACAAATCCAAGGCATATTTGAACTCACTTTGAGACGTGGGTGTCTACAGATGGCAAGGGACCTGCAGACAGAGCCTGTTGGAAGCACCATTGCTCTGAGCCGCCCACTTGGATTCTGAGAGTGCTGCTGGAAATGCAGCGCCTCCTTGAAAGTGGCTTTGTGGTTGAGTTTTTTTCCTGGGAACATTTACAGCTTGGAATTGTTCTATCTGGCCAAGTATGAGGAGACTAGAGTTGTCCCAAAAATGGCAGCAAGGGAGTTGCCTCAAAGGACTTCTCAAAACAGTTCCGAGATGGAAGAAAGAAACGCTAAACGCCAGGGGTGATCAGTCCAGAGCATTTCTTCTGGAAATTTACATACGGACCTTCAGCTTTCTTGGGATCCACCGTGAGGCAAGGACTGCTCTACCCAGGTACATTTGCAGTGAGGGAGTCTGGCTATGGAGCGAGAGTTCAAGGGATTGGGCTCAGGACAGGGACATTTCTACGTGTTTAGCAACAGGGTTGATCGTGTTTTTAAGCAACCTCAACAGCTTTATCAGGGAGTGTGCTCGGCCCCAGACTGGGTTCAAGGCTGCAGGGAACACGCAATGGCCAGGTCCCAGAGCAGTCAAAGGACTCTGTGTTTCTTAATTAGTAGAGGAAGAAAGCGGGGGAGCTGGAAGACCCTATGAATCCCAATCTCAAGACAGGGATGAACAATTGAGCTGGCCCAGAGCAGAAGCACCGTGACCATGTGAGGGCCTGAGTGCGCCTCGCTGTTCTGGACTCAGCCAGGCAGTGGATGGAGGCAGCCCCCTCGCCCCAGATAGGCCATCAGGGCCTCAGAGCTCTGTCACTTGCACCCTGGACACCAGGTGGATGCTCTGGGCCAGGTTCTGTCCCCGTCCTGCTGTGCGTTATCCTGGTGTGTCCCCCTCACCTGCAGCAGGCCAGGTTGGGGTACAGGGTTGCCCGCCCCTACCAGCCCTGGGGGTCTGAAGGGCGTCTGGGGAAGCAGATCCCCTTTCCTTTCCTATCCTTTGCGACATGCTCCCTGAGCAGCTGGGATGCACTTAGGTGACCAGAGAGGATGTGGGGCTGAGAGATCCGAACTCAGGGGCTGCAGGGGCTGGGGTGGGAGTGCTGGGATCATCGGCGAGGGGATTCCTGGCGGTTGAGGGGTTGCCTGATTGTTCCTTCTTGCACGGGTTTCCCAGCGCCGGTTCGGATCAACACGCCGGGAGAGCCCGGCTTCTGTCCGTCCCGGACCCCCGCCCCGTTCTTCCCGAGGGAAGGGGCGCGTCAGGCGGACTCGGCACCCTCCGGCTGCGGGGCTTCGCCGGGAGCTGCGCGGGGAGGTCCAGGCAGCCGGGACGCACGCAGCGTCCACGCCGAGGTTTCGGGGCCGGGGCCGCCAAGGGGAGGCGCGCAGGCTCTGCCGGACGCAGAATGAACCCGAGGGAGGCGGGGTGGAGGGCGGCGCGGGGCCAGGGAGGAGGGAGGGGACGCCGGACCCGGCCTCCGGCAACTCCGAGGGGCGCCCTCCCCCGGGTCCCGGAGGCTCTGCGACCCCGCGCCCGCTCCAGACCCCGCCGGGGACAAAGCCCGGGCCCGGCGTCTCCACGAGGCGGGGCACGGAGTGCGCCCAGCAGGCGCCTCCGTTGCGGGAACGCGGGCGGGCGGCGCCTGGACAGCCTCGGTGGGAGCCGGCGCCCGAGGCAGGTGATCCGGGTGCGCAGGGCCCAGCCGGGCGACGCCCCCGGCCCCCAACACGCCAGCGAGCCCGGGGGCTCAGAGTCTCAACTCCGGGCGCCGCCCCGCTCCGGCTCACGTACCGCCCGTCCCGGGCTCTGGGCCCGCCTCTAGCTCGCGGCTCAGGTCCCTACCCGCCTCCGACTGTAGCTCCGCCCCCAGGCCCCGACCCCGCCTATCTGAGCTTCTGGTCCCGCCCAGGCTCACGTCCCTCGGGCCCCAGCCTCGCTCCTCCTCGGCTCTGACTGGAGGCGGGGCTGAGAATCACCGAGACGGCCGGGCCTCCGAGGCCCCAGAGCGGCCGGAAGTCTGCGGGGCGGGGCGGGGCGGACGCGGGTGGCGGAGGCCCGTTTCCGGCGGCGTCGCGCGTTTGCGAGCCTCGGGTGGTCCTCTGGGAGGGTGAGTCGGCGCGGTGGGCGCGAACTCTGGTCGTCTTCGGTCTGAGTGACCGCTGGTGGCTTCCTGCGCTCTCCCGCCTTCGGCACTGCTGTCGCCGCGTCCCCCCGGCTTTCAGTCGGGAAGGCGCGGGGGCTTTGCGGGGCCCCGAGCGCCTGGCGTGGGAGGTGGTCGAGCGTAGGCGGCCCACTCCCGCTGCGGCGCGAGGGTGGGCTTCGTTTGGCCGAACCTGGCAGCTCCTCGCGTGCCCCGCTCGTGGCAGGCCCCGGTGTCAGGGGTCTGAGTCAGGCGAGCTCCGGCTGCAGCCTTTTCTGCAGGCCTGGGCCGACTCCCGGGACCCTGACTGCCTCTTCTGCGAAATCACCTCCTCCTAGGGCCCCCCCCCCCTTTTTGCTCACTGCCCCGGAAGGCCTAGAATAAGTGACAGTGGCAGAAAAGAACGGTGTCTTGGGTGCGGTGGGCTGTTTGTCTTCTGTAAATTCTGGTTGCTACTCTGGGCATTCCTACCGTCAGGAGCCGGGGTTGGGAGGATCCTCCTCCGGTGGTCACTGCTGCTGGGGTCAGCCTCCCTGTGCCGGTGGCCTGGGGCTTCCACCCCACAAACCACTTTCTGGGCTAGATGCTGCCGTCCAAAGACTCTTCCCATTCCGGCCTGCCGGGGGCAGTGCCTGGGCAGGTAGAGGATCCGGGGTCATTGGCTTAATTGAGGTGAATGATTTATGTCCGATTACACCCCTGGGCCTGGTTCCATCCTGGTGGCAGGTGAGCTGGAGACTGGAATTTATGTACCTGAGGGTAGGGGTGTGTCTATGTCCACTTCTGTCTTCCCTACAGTCCGTCATTCTTGCTCCTACCTACTCCAACCTCTGGTCGCTTACTGCTTTCCCTTGCTGTCAGTGATTTACCTACTGGTTCATCCAGCCCCATTTCTTCTTGCCTCAGGCCCTTTCACGTGCTATTCCTGCTGCCTGGAGTGCTCGCTCACCCCATCTCCATTACCTTGGCTGAGGTCCCTGGGGAAGTGACCCATTAGACTAAGTCACTGTTCTGGTCTAAATACTTTCATAGTTCCCTGTACTTCAGCGCTATCCTGGTTGTAATATGCTTATTTGTGTGGTTATTTAAGTCTTTCTCCACCAGACTGCTCTGTGAAGACAGGGTCCTCCTGTCCATTACTATCCCCATTACTCAGTGCCTGGCACGTGGCGTCCACTCCTTACAGATTTGTGGAGTGATTCGCACATGCCACACACACACACTCACACACTAAAAGAGGAACAAGAGTTCAGTGGGCCTCCTTCACTAACCCCCTTGATTAGCCTGGAAGCTGGGCTTCTGGCATTCTAACCTCTAATCCTTTCATAATTGCCAACAGGTCTCTCGGCCAGAGCACGTGGATGCCCACCCACCGAGCCTCATGGTAGGAAGCTTGACTGCCTCCTTCTCCTCGCTTGTCCTGTGAAGCCCCATCTCCTGCTCTGCCCACTTGACCTGGGCCCAGACCCTACCTTGGCCCTTGCTAGGGCTTAGGAAGGCCCCCTTGCCCCCATCCCTGAAGTAGCGAGCAAACTCCTGTTCAAACCAGGGCCTAATTGAGGCTCTGGAAGGGGGAGGGTTTTATGATCACCTCGACTGGGTTCCTTCCTCCTCCCCCAGCCTATCCTTCCCCAGAATATTAGAGCCAAAGGAGTCCTGGTGAGCATCTTACCCAACCCCATGGTGCACCTGCCTGAGACATGCCACGAGGCAGCGCCAGAAGGGGGCTGGCACCCAGGGATTCCTGGGGTGCTGGTGTGTGTCCTTTCAGGAGGTGGTAACATTTGGCGATGTGGCTGTGCACTTCTCTCGGGAGGAGTGGCAGTGTCTGGACCCTGGCCAGAGGGCCCTCTACAGGGAAGTGATGCTGGAGAACCACAGCAGTGTGGCTGGACTAGGTGAGGCTGCACCTCGGGGCCCCCTTCCCTGCGTCATCAGTCAGCACCCACCCAGCCAGGCCTCCATCAGAGGCTGGGATATGGAGGCCAAACGCTCAGAACCCTGTGGGCTCCACAGGGGCCTTGGACTCATGAGAATGCCAGGATGGTTGCTGGCTTTGCACATGTCATGGGGTTCAGCCCCCAGAGGGTGGGTGGGATTCTGGGGGTTAGTAAAGTCTCTTTTTTTCCCTAAGATGTTAAATCGTGAGAAATAGAATCCAAGCTTGAAATAGCTTATTAGACAAGAAAAGAGAAATTATTGGGTGGAGGAATCTGAGGAAAAGGTTGTACAGCCAGAGCAAGAGGTGGCAGCGATGCCCCTGGGGCTATGATACAGAGGCTGTCAGGACACCCCCTTGCCCTCCTGTCCTGCCATTAGTTCTCTCTGAACTCTACCGCTGCCACAGGCAGCCACCATGGTGCTCTTTATGTCCGTGTCTATGTTCTCACAAGGTATGTACTGTCGTTGGATGGCAACTTGGTGAAGGGGGGTTGTGTGTCTAACTTGGGCATTGCTGGGCCTCTTGCCTGTGACCAAGCCCTCTGCTGCCTTGTACCCCCAAGAGAGTGCCTAGGCTGGGGGATCAGCAGTGGAATGCATCCGGGGGCGTAGTTGGTTGACCAGGAGCTTCTTGGGGTGTTGAACTAGGCCTGCACCCCTCTGTCCTGGCTAGCCTGGCAAAGTCCATCTTTCTCTTTTGCCAGTCAGATAAGTGTACAGTGGGAGGCTATTGTGGTCTGAGTTTGCATTTCCCTGATTTCTGCTGAGCTTGAGCATATTTTCACACCCTCATTAGCTTGCCAGGTTCTTCAGTAAAATATCTGCTCAGGGTATTTGCCCATTCTAGGTCTGCCGTGCCTTACTGATTTGAAGGTGTTATTTCTTCATTCTATCTAAGACGCCTTACGTTGTAAAACATGTAATTATGTACACATCATTATTTTAGGAAAGGTGGAATGCCACTGATGACATGCATTTTTTTTGTTATTACTTAATTTTACTTTGTGCTTTCTAAAGAGTTCCCTTAGAGTCCTTTAAACCTGGTTTACCATGTGTCACACAAATAGAAAGGAAAAGACATACGGAGTGAGGGCACTTCTGATGTTTCTTCACAGCTTTTAGTCGCGCACTCTCCGGTTTGGTTATCTGTGTCCCTGCTTTCCACGTGATGGCAGCTTGTGGGCCTGGCCGTCAAGAGGCGCTGCAGCCTTAAGTGTTGTAGGGGTTTTCTTCATCCGGTGAGGTTGGTGCTTGAGCTTTCTCGCTTGGCGTATAGCAGCCATCCCTTTTAAACAGCTCCATCTGCTGTGCTGTCCTCTCAGGCCCTGTGTGTACACAGTTGCTGATTTGCCAGTAACTGGAATTGCAGTTACTCTTCCAGCAACAGTTTGCTTCTCCAGTCTCAAAGGTACACCTGCTGTTCTTTTTCCATGGCTTGCTTTTTTTTTTTTTTTGAGCTGGAGTTTCGCTCTTGTTACCCAGGCTGGAGTGCAATGGCGCGATCTCGGCTCACCGCAACCTCCGCCTCCTGGGTTCAGGCTATTCTCCTGCCTCAACCTCCTGAGTAGCTGGGATTACAGGCACGCGCCACCATGCCCAGCTAATTTTTTTTATTTTTAGTAGAGACGGGCTTTCACCATGTTGACCAGGATGGTCTCAATCTCTTGACCTTGTGATCCACCCGCCTCGGCCTCCCAGAGTGCTGGGATTACAAGCGCGAGCCACCACGCCCGGCCTTTTTTTTGAGACAAAGTCTTACTCTGTCGCCCAGGCTGGAGTGTGATACTGTGATATTGGGTCACTGCAACCTCCGCCTCCTGGGTTCAGGTGATTCTCGTGCCTCAGCCTCCTGAGTAGCTAGGATTACAGGCACCTGCCACCAGGCCCAGCTAATTTTTGTATTTTTCATAAAGACAGGGTTTCACCACATTGGCCAGGCTGGTCTCAAACTCCTGACCTCGGGTGATCCACCTGCCTCAGCCTCCCAAAGTGCTGAGATTACAGGCATGAGCCACTGCACCTGGCCCCATGGCTTCTGTTTATTCATAATGTCCTGCTTGGGCCAAGTCAAAGGGTAAACTTTCTGAAGACAGTGTAAGGAGCAGCTGAATTCAGCATGTGTTGTATGATGTGCTGGTGACTCACCTATAGCAGTGACTAAGTGGTTGGGGCAAGCTCATGTGTGCACAAGCCGTGGTGGTGTGTCACAGCTGCCACTTGCTGCGTGACATCAATTTCTAGATGCATCCAAGAGATGGGAAAGGGTTTTATAAAAAGACTAACTTAGAATTTATCGAATTTGATAAATACCAGGTTAGTTTTGTGCATTATAAATCACTTTTTCAGCCAGACATGGTGGTTCATGCCTGGAGTCCCAGCTACTGGGGAGGGTGAGGAGGGAGGATTGCCTGAGCCTCGGAGGTCAAGACTGCAGTGAGCTATGATTGTGCCACTGCAGTCTAGCCTAGGCAACAGAGTAAGACCCTGTCTAAAAAAAAGTATCTTTCCCCCTCTTTCATGTTTGTTAACTTTGTTAGGTCAGATTTAATGTAATTAATCAGTTTTTGCCTTATGAAGTTTTACTTAAAAGTTCTGGCTGGGCACAGTGGCTCATGCCTGTAATCCCAGCACTATGGGAGGCTGAGGTGGGTGGATTGCCTGAGCTCAGGAGTTGGAGACAGCCTTGGGAACATGGTGAAACCCTGTCTCTACTAAAATACAAAAAAAAAATTAGTGATGCATGGCATCGTGTACCAGTAATCCCAGCTACATGGGAGGCTGAGGCAGGAGAGTCTCTTGAACTTGGGAGGCAGAGGTTGTAGCGAACTGAGATTGTACCACAGCACTCCACCCTGGGCAACAGAGTGAGACTCCATCTCCCAAATAAAACAAAGTAAGTTCTTCCTTGGCTGGGCACGGTGGCTCATGCACGTAATCCCAGCACTTTGGGAGGCTGAGGTGAGCAGGTCACTTGAGGTCAGGAGTTCAAGACCAGCCTGACCAACGTGGTGAAACCCTGTCTCTACTAAAAATACAAAAATTAGCCAGGTGTGATGGTGGGCGCCTGTAATCTTGGCTACTTGGGAGGCTGAGGCAGGAGAATTGCTTGAACCCAGGAGGCAGAGATTGCACTCAGCCAAGATCACACTAGTGCACTCCATCCTGGGTGACAGAGCAAGACTCCATCTCAAAAAGAAGAAACAAGCAGTTTCCTACTCTAGGGTCGTTGAGATGGGCTTCATTTTCTTCTGTGGATTTTATAGTTTATATTTCTCGTCTGTATCACACCTCGACATTTGTATTGGGGTTACATAAAACTCCCTGTTTTATTTTTGTCCAAACATAGCTGTTTTCCCCAACATAATCTATTAATTAACCTTTAATTCTTTTTTTTTTTTTTTGGGATGGAGTTTTGCTCTTGTTGCGCAGGCTGGACTGTAAATGGCGCCATCTTGGCTCACTGCAACCTCTGCTTCTTGGGTTCAAGTGATTCTCTTGCCTCAGCCTCCTGAGTATCTGGGATTACAGACACATCCCACCATGCCCAGCTAATTTTTGTACTTTTAATAGAGATGAGGTTTCACCATGTTGGCCAGGCTGGTCTCGGAACTCCTAACCTCAGGTGATCCGCCCGCCTCAGCCTTCCAAAATGCTGGGATTACAGGTGTGAGCCACTGCAACTGGCTGCCTTTAATTCTTTTTAAAGATTTGCTTACATACTCTTGGGTAATGGGGTCATTCATACAAAGTTTTTTTTCTTTGAAGACGGAGTCTCTGTTGCCCAGACTGGAGTGCAGTGGTGTGATCTCGGCTCAATGCAACCTCTGCCTCCTGAGTTCAAGCGATTCTCCTGCCTCAGCCTCCCATATAGCTGAAACTACAGGCGTGTGCCACCACGCCCAGCTAATTTTTGTAATTTTAATAGAGATGGGGTTTCAGCATGTTGTCCAGGCTGGTCTCAAACTCCTGACCTCAGGTGATCCACCCGCCTTAGCCTCTCAAAATGCTGGGATTACAGGTGTGAGCCACCGCGCCTGGCTGCATACAAATTTTAGAGTAAGTTGAGTTCCTAAAAAAATGCCACTGGAATTTTTATTGGGAGTGCTTTGAAACTGTTTTGAGTCAGTGTAGAAGTTTTGAATTTTTACTTTGTGAATGTATTTTTAGCTGATTATTGCTGTAGTGCAAAAATGCTATTGGTTCTGGAGGATGATCTTACTTCTGGCAACTTTGTGGAACTCCCTTGCTAATTCAGTGTTGGTCAGCGATTCTGTTTTTTTCCAGCAGGAGGATTCCTGCAAATGAGAGTTTGGTATTTTCCCTCCCAGCCCTCACTCCTCCCATGTCTGCCTTCTCAGTGGGCAGCACAGTGTTAAACAGGATCCTGAGGTCATGTTGTATTCCTGGTTTTAAAGGGAACGCATCCACGTAACCACAGATGTTGGCTAAAGAGTGTTTTTTTTCCTTTTAATTTTATAAAGATGGAGTTTCACCACGTTGGTCAGGCTGGTCTTGAACTCCCGACCTCAGGTGATCTGCCCGCCTTGGCCTCCAAAGTGCTTGGATCACAGGCGTGAGCCACCACGCCTGGCCAAGAGTTTTGTTTTTAATCATAAATAATGAATTTCAGTTTCTTTTTTGCATCATTTGAGACACTTACACGATTTCTTTTCTTTCGTTTTTTTTTTTTTTTTGAGATGGAGTTTCCCTCTTGTTACCCAGGCTGGAGTGCAATGGCGCGATCTCGGCTCACCGCAACCTCCGCCTCCTGGGTTCAGGCAATTCTCCTGCCTCAGCCTCCTGAGTAGCTGGGATTATAGGCATGCACCACTGTGCCCAGCTAATTTTTTGTATTTTTAGTAGAGACGGGGTTTCACCATGTTGACCAGGATGGTCTCGATCTCTTGACCTCGTGATCCACCCACCTCAGCCTCCCAAAGTGCTGGGATTACAGGTGTGAGCCACCGCACCCAGCCATGATTTATTTTCTTTATTAATGTAGGAAATTACATTGCTTTATTTTCTTGTATTTTTGGAATAAACCTTACTTAAATCATGATATATATAAATTTTGATACACCTTTGGATTCATAGCTAGCCAATATTGTATTTTGGATTTTTATATTTCTTTTCATGAGTAATATGGACATATGTATACACACACACACATACATATGTATTATTTTTTGTGTATTTTCCTTATTTAATTTTGACATGTTTGATAAATGGCATTTGGCATACAAATAGAACTTGGTGGAACTAATCTGTAAAACCATTGGGGCCTTGTGGTTTTGGGGAAGGAAAGTCTTAGATTAACATTTATGCATTTATATTTCTTTTTATTCTTTTAAGAGTTGGGGTCTTGCTGTGTTGCCCAGCCTGGAGTGCAGTGGTGCAATCATAGCTCACTGCAGCCTTGAACTCCTGGGTTTAAGTGATCCTTCCACTTCAGCTTCCTGAGAAGCTGGGACTATAGGCGCGCGCCACCATGCCCAGCTGTTTTTTCTTTCTTTGTAGAGTTGGGGTCTGTCTATGTTGCCCAGGCTAGTCTTAAACTCCTGGTCTCAAGCATTCCTCCCGCCTCAGCCTTCCGAAATGCAGGGATTACAGGCATGAGCCACCTTGCTTGGCCTTTCCTTTTGTTTTTAACCTGTTACCTTTGTAATTCTCTTATTCTCTGTTTTTTGGCAGCATCTTCTCACTGCGTTGACCTTGATTGGTTTTGTCATGAGACGGTCATATTTATCTTTTCAAAGAACTGGCTTTGGGTTTTGTCAGCCTTTTTTTTGGCGGGGGGGTTGGGTTGGAGGATGTTTTTATGTCTTTGTTCTCTATTTCTCTGAATTCTGTCCCAGATTTATTATTTTCTTCCTTTTTATTTATGTGAGTTTGGTGTGTGTCTGGTGTTTTTTGTTTGTTTTGCTTTTTTATTTTTTGAGACAGGGTTTCACTCTCTCGCCCAGGCTGGAGTGTAGTGGCTTACTGCAGCCTCGACTGCCTGGGCTCAAGTGACCCGCCTCAGCTTCCCAAGTAGCTGGGACTACAGGCCTGGGCCACCATGCCCAGCTAATTATTTTTATTGTTTTATTCTCAACTTTTTTTTTTTGGAGACAAAATTTTGTTCTTGCCCAGACTGGAGTGCAATGATGCAATCTTGGCTCACTGCAACCTTCGTGTCCCGAGTTCAAGTGATTCTCTTGCCTCAGCCTCCCAAGTAGCTAGGATTACAGGTGCCTGCCACCACACCCAGCTCATTTTTTATATTTTTATTAGAGACAGGGTTTCCCCATGTTGGCCAGGCTGGTCTTGAACTCTTGACCTTCAGGTGATCCACCTGCCTCAGCCTCCCAAAATGCTGAGATTAAGGTATGAGCCACTTCGCCTGGCCATTCTCAACTTCTTAAGCTTACTGTTCACCTCATTTGTGTTTTAAAATTCTCATTTCTAGTAAATGATTTTTCTGGGTATAGTGGCATATGCTTGTAATCTCAGCTACTTAGGAGGCTGAGGCAGGAGGATTGTTTGAGCCCAGGAGTTTGAGGCCAGCCTGGGCAATATAGTGAGACCACATCTCTACAGAAAAATTTAAAAATTAGCTGGATGTGATGTCACACACCTGTAGTCCTAACTACTCAGTAGGCTGAGGCGGGAGGATTGGTCTAGGTTACAGTGAACTATGATGGTGCTGCTGCACTCCAGCCTGAGTGACAGAGCAAGACCATGTCTCTAAATAAATAAATAACATTTTATCAGCCGGGTGCAGTGGCTCACACCTGTAATCCCAGCACTTTGGGAGGCCGAGGTGGGCGGATCATGAGGTCAGGAGATCAAGGCCATCCTGGCTAACACAGTGAAACTGTGTTTCTACTAAAATACAAAAAATTAGCTGGCATGGTGGCCTGCACCTGTAGTCCCAGCTACTCTTGAGGCTGAGGCAGGAAGAATTGCTTGAACCTAGGAGGTGGAAGTTGCAGTGGGCTGAGATTGTTCCACTGCACTCCAGCCTAGGCAGCAGAGCAAGACTCTGTCTCAAAAAAAAAAAATTTTGTCTTTACATACTGCTTGGGCTGCACTGCATCTTATAAATTCTGACTCATAATAAATATGCTTGCCACTTAGTAATTTATTGTTTAGTTTCCAAGTAGCTAATTGCATCTAAGCAACGTTTTGTAGTTAATCTTATTCTGAGCTGCGTTTGGCTGGTGCATGTTCTATGGTATTGTTTTTTGGTGTGTCTGTGACTCAGTTTGTGGCTTGACCTGAGGGTGTTTCTTTGTTCCACGTGTACTTGGAGAGAACATGCGTTTCTGTGGAGTGTGGAGTCCTGCCTGCATCTAGGGGCTTGAGCTTATTGGCTGTAGGCCTTTGGAATCTCTGCTTGCCTCTTTCCTTCCAGTGTGGGGAAGCCTGAGGGAAGCTTCCAGCCAGAGGCCTTGGCTGGCTGGTGGATCACCCGCTCATCTCTGTACTGACTGCACAAAGAGGGTATGGGGGCAGATGGCCCCAAGAAGGCAGGGTGCCGGGCCCCCACAGGAGAGGGAAGCAGGCCGTGAGGCGTCCTTTGTGCAGGGACTGGAGGCTGGAAGGCTGCTGGCTGAGGACCGGGCCTTGGAGCTTTCTGATGCAAAATTTGCTTCATTTGTGTCTTTTTGTTGTTTGTTGTCTTAGTTTGTAACCACCCCTGCCTCTTCGAGCATCTCTGCTCTCTGAACTGAGTGACAGGCCCGGCTCTGCCAAGTGACGCTTGGGCTTCTCCTGCTCTCTCCCTTGAGTTCCAGGGGTGGAGCTGAACTGTTCTTTGCAGACTGTTTGGTGACAGGGTCATCTGGAGATTGTGGGAGTCAGTTATCCCTTGCCGTCCAGCCACAGGAGCTGGATAGAGCTGTACAGAAAGGGCTGCTGTGTCCCCAGATTCTCACCGCCCTTCACACCCCTCACTCCCTACAGGGGCTCTGCCTGTGCCTTCCAGCCCCCCTGCCCCTTTACATTTGGAAACCAGGGAAAGCTTAGCCTTGTGCTACATGCTCCCTGTCATGCTGACACTGTCTCCTGTGCCGCACACACAGCAGGATTCCTGGTTTTCAAGCCTGAGCTGATCTCCCGGCTGGAGCAGGGACAGGAGCCTTGGGTCCTCGACCTACAGGGAGCAGAGGGGACAGAGGCACCAAAGACGTCCAAGACAGGTGAGGCTTAGACCCTGTCGCAGAGAAGCCCTGGGGTGAGGGGAAACTGCAGGAGGGGCCTCACAACCAGGGGCAGCTGTGGGCGAGTCCTGGGGGCTCTGCTGGGTGCCTCGGAATGCCATAGGGGACATGGTATCCAGCCCGTATAAGGACGCACAGATCTGTTGTGGGGCTGCCTTGGGAGAGGGCAAACTGCAGAAGAGCCAAGACACAAAAACCCATGCGTTTCAGCAAAAACGGAGCTTGTTTTTGAAATCATATTGCATTTTGTTTGATTTCTGATTTTATTCATACTTTTTCTGTTAAGCAAAGATAGAAATTTATGGATCCAAGTGAAGCATTATGTTTGGCTTTCAGTAGCCTCTCCATGGGTTAGCATATGCCCTGAGGTGGCTCCCTCCAGACCTTCTCAGGCTCCAGGAGTGCATTAGTCCCCTATGACTGCCATAACAAGGATCCACAAACTAGGGAGCTTAAAACAACAGAAATGGATTGTCTCACAGTTGTGGAGGCTGGCAATCTGAAATCGAGGTGTCAGCAGGGCCGTGCTCACTGGGAAGGCTTTAGGGAAGGACCCTGTCCTGCCTCTCTGGGCATCTGATGGTTTTCTGGTAATCCTTGGGTTCTTTGGCTTGTAGATGCATCCCTCACTCTCATCTCCGACTCCCTCACACGGCTGCGTTCTCCCTGTACGTCTGTGTTCATGTAGCCGTCTCCTTATAAGGACACTAGTCATACTGGTAGGGTCCACCCCAGTGACCTCATGGTGACTAATTCCATCTGCAACAACCGTGTTTCCAAACAAGGTCACATTCTGAGGTGCTTCAAGTTAGGACTTCAGCCTATCTTGGGGTGCTCAGCCCTCACCAGGGCACCCGCTGCCTCCAGCATGAGCTCCTGCTGGGCAGGCATCTGCCTGGCACTCTGCTTCCCTGATTTGCTGGTGTGCTGCCCAGCATGACGAGGGAGATGGGTGCCTGTATCTCAGCAGCAGAAAGGGAGTCCCTCACCTCCCCTTTGCTGCTACTGGGTCATCACAGTCACTCCTGCAGCAGGGCAGGACCGGGTCCTACGGAGGCCACAGGCTTGTAGGGCCCTTGGGAAGCAAGTTAGACCATCCAAAGTTGTGAAAAGTAGGGGCTGTGATCTTCCTTCCATTCACATGACCCTAGGCAGCGTCAAAGGGCAAGGAGGGTTTCCGAGCTTCTTCATATCCTGTGGCCTTTGCAGCCACCCAGGAAGGCTGCATGTGACTTGTGGGAAGAGTGATCAGGAATCCTGGCCTCACTGGCTTTTCTGGCTACACCCATGTTGCCCTTTCTGCTCAGCCTCCCTGAGAGGGAAGTACAGCTGTAAGGTGGCCCAGCTAAAACCCAGCCTGCCATTAAAATATTTCCAACATGGACAGGAGAGTTTAAAGAGGGTGCCATGGCAGAAAAGCCAGCTATAGTTGGCAGAATTAGTTCATTGGGTTTATATGTAGCAGGTGGTCCTTATTATGATAAAGCAACACAAAAAATACAACCCTGCAGTAGGTGAAAGCTGCTATTGATGCACCCAGCACTTGCTCCCAGACCCAAGAGTCCAGGGCAGGAATGTGGCCTCTTAGATAAAAATATGCAGTAGCACAAAACCAGAATACATTAAGTAAGGCAGAAATGCCCAGATATGTTAACCTGTTCCCAGCTGGTACAGCCAGCATCAGATACTGGCTCAGAGCAGTCGGGGAGGGCCAGGTCCCTGCTGTGTAGCCCCTTGCTCTTGACCCCACTGTGCCCACTGGTGGGTGGTTCCTGGCACCCCCCAACAAAAGCCTTGCTGTCAGCCTGGCCCTGTTCTGCCACTGTTCTTTTCTTTTTTTGAGATGGGAGTCTGTTGCCCAGGCTGGAGTGCAGTGCAGTGGGATGATCTTGGCTCACTGCAACCTCTGCCTCCCAGGTTCAAACGATTCTTGTGCCTAAGCCTCCCAAATAGCTGGGATTACAGGATCCCGCCACCACACCTGGCTAATTTTTGCATTTTTATTAGAGATGGGGTTTCACTATGTTGGTCCAGACTGGTCTTGAACTCTTTGGCTCAAATGATCTGCCCGTCTCGGCCTCCCAAAGTGCTGGGATTACAGGTGTAAGCCACCGCACCTGGCCTCAGCTCTTTAGAGTCAAGATGTATGTGTCCTCTCTGAGGGACTGCCACTTCCAGAATGAGGTTTCATTTTGTAATAATCTTCTCAGAAGTTATCCAAAGCTTACTGGAGAAGTGCTTTCATGCTCCAGGGAAGGGGAGAGAGCCTTGCCTTCAGTTACAGGTCCCTGGGAGGCTGCTGTGGGGGTGGGTGACAGTGGTAAGCAGGGACAGAAAGAAACAGGCCATGCAAGCCAAGGCCAGGCAGGAGGCCAAGGGCCGCTGAGAGCCAGGAGACGGCTGAGGCTGGGTTTGTGCCGGGAGAACTTTATGATGTATCCCAGGCTTCTCATAGGCAGTCACAAGGCGCCAGAGGGAAGGAAACTTGCATGTGGTCAGGTGGGTTTGTGATGTCCTCGTCTGCTGGTCAGCAGTGCTCTTGGCTGCAGGCTGCTTAGCCGTGTAGAGGTTTTACTCTGTGCAGCAGCAGACCTTGGGCAACACCTGGCACAGGAGTGCTGGGCTGTCCTGGGCTCGCTCCCAGCTCTTAGGGCCACCGTGTTCCAGGCATGGGAAGTACTTGCTGCACATCTTGGTGCCCTGCTCACTCTCTTTTTTTTTTTTTGGGACGGAATCTCGCTCTGTCACCCAGGCTGGAGTGCAGTGGCATGATCTTGGCTCACTGCAACCTCCACCTCCCGGGTTTAAGTGATTCTCCTGCCTCAGCCTCCCAAGCAGCTGAGTACAGGTGCCCGGCACCACACTCAGCTAATTTTTGTATTTTTGGTAGAGATGGAGTTTCACCATGTTGGTCAGGCTGGTCTCGATCTCCTGACCTCAGGTGATCCACCTGCCTTGGCTTCCCAATGTGCTAGGATTACAGGCGTGAGCCACCGTGCCTGGCCGCCTTGCTCTCTTATCTTTACAGCAGGGGACGGCTTGGGAGGAATGCCAAGCAAGCCCAGTTGAAGGAGCAGGCATGCTGAGGTGGTGTGGTTGTGCAGGGAAAGAGAAGCGTGTGAGGACCAGGCCTGGAGATGGCTCATGTCCTCATGGCACTTGTGTATCCCTGCTGCACAGTGAAGTTGAAAGGGTTGCCTGCTGTGATTTTCCAGGACTGACAGTACGTCCTTTGGAGATCCCTGGAAGCTGGAGACTCACCACCGATGGTTAGTAGTGGACAAGAACCAGAGCCTAAAGTCCTGTCATTGGGCTGTGCATTCACTGTGGGGTAGACGGGCTGGTTACAGCTGTGACCGCACGGTTGTGGTTGTGAACGTGATTGTTTCATGGTGGGGGCTGTAGTTGCGTCATGACCATAGCTGTGTGTTGTGTCCTGTCATGGTTGTGATCACAGACATCAAGGGGATGTCTGACCTCAGCAGAGGTGCCCTCTAGGGTTACAGAGTAAGACAAAAGCCTGTGCTTACTTGGGGAGTCCAGAAGGAATGCAGATGTCTGGAAGTCCCCCTGGGGGCCTCCAGAAACTTGCAGTCCCAGGGAAGAAGTCAGTGTGGTCTTGTGGGTAGGCACACACTGCCCAGGGAGAAGCAGGGAACATGGCCAGGTGCAAGTTGGCAGGAGCAGCCAGGAGGCAGATGAGGGGGCTGGGCTTTGCTCAGAGAAGCCCACCCCAGGGAGTAGTCATGAATGGCCTAGGTGCCCAGTGCTCTTCTGAGCTTACCAAGTATGTCCCTTGGCAGCTCTTCCAGCCCTGTCTTACTCATCAGAATCCATGCCATCCATTCAGAACTCAGACCCTGTACTCTTTCCTCACCAGCTGGGATGCTGGAGCCCGTGACTCCGTGGCCTAATCTGTGGTAACCTCCCAGCCTTCTGGTCTTGCTTTGTCTTCTTGTCTTCTATGTGAACTTTGCCCCACACTGGTGCCCTGTAGGATGGACCTCTCTGCTCACAGACCCCTGCACCCCCGTAGTCTGTGTTGCTCTCAGCACTCTGCCCAGTGCATAATGTACACTTCATTGCTATTGAATGAACGAACAAAGTAAAAAGTTTGAAACCAGATTTGAGAACTGCCAAAGGCTCTGCCTTCTCTTGCGAGTTTCCACCTGGGGCTTCACAGTGCTCAGTGCAGCCATTCTGGGAGCCTTGAGCCCAGCCCCCGCATTTGTAGTCTATCATTTCTCTGAGCACAGGACCTAAGGAACATCTTTGTTCCTGTTTGTTTCAGATTCTACGATTAGGACTGACAATGAGCAGGCCTGTGAGGACATGGACATCCTAAAATCAGAATCCTCTGGGACAATGGTCAGAATCTCTCCACAGGAATTTGCTCAGAATCCTGGCTTTGGAGATGTTTCTGATTCTGAGGTCTGGTTAGGCAGTCATCTGGGCAGTCCTAGACTGAGAGTGACAGGCTCTGTCTTCCAGAATAACTGTTTGAATGAGGAGACTGTGGTTCCCAAGCCCTTCACCAAGGACACTGCCCAGGGAAGTAAGGAGCTGGGAACCAGCAGCCTGGTTCGTCAGCCTCTTGAAAGTCAGAGGGAGAGTGCAGAAGCGACTTCCCAGAGATGCGAGGGGTGTGGCAAACGCTTCAGAGCCACTTCAGACATCGCTCTGCATTGGGAAATTAATACACAGAAGAAAATTAGCAGATGTCAAGAATGCCAAAAAAAGTTATCTGACTGCTTGCAGGGGAAACATCCAAATAACTGCCATGGAGAGAAGCCGTACGAATGTGCAGAATGTGGGAAAGTCTTCAGGCTCTGCTCGCAGCTTAATCAGCATCAGAGAATCCACACGGGAGAGAAACCCTTTAAATGCATTGAGTGTGGAAAAGCCTTCCGCCTGAGCTCAAAACTTATTCAGCATCAAAGAATTCACACTGGGGAGAAGCCCTACAGATGTGAGGAATGTGGAAAAGCCTTTGGTCAGAGCTCAAGCCTCATCCACCATCAGAGAATCCACACAGGAGAGAGGCCCTATGGTTGTCGTGAGTGTGGGAAAGCCTTCAGCCAGCAGTCGCAGCTGGTTCGACACCAGAGGACTCACACTGGGGAGAGGCCCTACCCTTGCAAGGAGTGTGGAAAGGCCTTCAGCCAGAGCTCCACTCTAGCCCAGCATCAAAGGATGCACACTGGGGAAAAATCTCAAATTCTGAGAGCCTCAGACAGCCCAAGCCTTGCTGCACATCAGAGAATTCACACTGTAGAGAAACCATTTAAGTGTGATGAGTGTGGGAAAGCTTTTAGGTGGATCTCTCGCCTTAGTCAGCATCAGCTGATTCACACTGGAGAGAAGCCTTATAAATGCAACAAGTGTACAAAAGCCTTTGGTTGTAGTTCACGGCTTATTCGCCATCAGAGAACTCACACTGGAGAAAAACCATTTAAATGTGATGAGTGTGGCAAAGGCTTTGTTCAGGGCTCACACCTTATTCAACATCAGCGAATCCACACTGGAGAGAAACCCTATGTGTGTAATGACTGTGGAAAAGCCTTTAGTCAGAGTTCAAGTCTCATTTACCATCAGAGAATCCATAAAGGAGAGAAACCCTATGAATGCCTCCAATGCGGAAAAGCCTTCAGCATGAGCACACAGCTTACAATACATCAAAGGGTTCACACTGGAGAGAGGCCCTATAAATGTAACGAATGTGGGAAAGCCTTCAGTCAGAACTCAACCCTTTTCCAACACCAGATAATTCATGCAGGAGTGAAGCCCTATGAGTGCAGTGAATGTGGAAAAGCCTTCAGCCGGAGCTCATATCTTATTGAACACCAGAGAATACACACTAGGGCCCAGTGGTTTTACGAATATGGGAATGCTCTAGAAGGGTCCACTTTTGTGAGCCGTAAAAAAGTTAATACTATAAAGAAACTGCATCAGTGTGATGACTGTGAGAAAATATTTAGGTGGCGTTCACATCTCATTATACATCAGAGAATTCACACCGGGGAGAAGCCTTATAAATGCAATGACTGTGGCAAAGCTTTTAATCGGAGCTCAAGGCTTACCCAGCATCAAAAAGTTCACATGGGATAGACCACTTATCTGTATAAATGTGTATATATATATATGAATAAACCTACAGCCTTAACTTACTTATTTTATATGGGATCATTTATACTGACAAACATGTAGAATGTTGGTAAAGACTCAGAATTGCTCTCAAGAATATCCAACTTCATACAAAGTGTACATTTATTTGCTGGAATATTTGACCTTAACCTGTTCAATAAAGCCTGTGTCCCTCACACTCAGGGTGCAGTTTTGAGTTCACAGGTGCCTGTGAATGAGGAAGAGGCACAAGGAAGGCTCTGCGAGCTCTGCTAGACTGAGTATGTTAAAATCATTTACCCAAAATATTTTCCCTTAAGGATCAGTGGCTCACACTGGCTTCAACAATAAGGAAATGCATTAGCTCATGTTGGAGGAAGTCCAGGAGTGCCTAGAATTTCCTTCTGACTTCACCTTAGATCCTTATCTTAGAACTTAACCCCCATCAGAGCAACCCAGGGGTACGGCCACCCAGGACCAAAGGGCCCGAGCCCTGTCCTCTTCTCTTTCAGAGAGGCAGGCTGGGCTAGCAGGTACACGCCGTCATTACTGGTGCGGTTGGCATTTGTGGAACACGCATTAGTGCTAGGCACAGAAACAAGGTGTCACAGCAAGGGTTCTGAGGTGACACTTGTGGCCGAGGGGCTTGCTGTGTGACCCAGGACATCATTGCTCTGAAACTCAGAGCCTTATTTGTGTATCTGAAAATAGGCACTGTTAGAGGGTACTGAGAGGAAACAGTGTAGAGGAATACGTCTAACTGTGCCTGTTGGAGAATGAGCACTCAAGTGAAGGCAAGCAACCCCCCCCACCACACACCCCCAGCTATGCCAGCATCTCCAGCACACCCCAGTGTGTGCACACAGCCCCTCAGGCTGGATGACTGTCTTGTACTGGCCCAGTTGCTCCACTTCATTTATTTTTTTGTTGGCGGGGGGAACATGGTGAGGAGGAAATAAAGACAGTGGAGAAAATGATGAAAACGGGCACATTAAGATGGTTGGGAAACAAATATGAGGAGAGGGAGTGGGAAAAGGAGCTGGTGGGAAAAAGATGGTAGAGCAGGCTGGACACAGTGGCTCACGCCTGGAATCCTGGCACTTTGGGAGGCCAAGGTGGGCAGATCACGAGGTCAAGAGATTGAGACCATCCTGGCCAACATGGTGAAACCCCTGTCTCTACTAAAAACACACAAGTTAGCCAGGCATGGCAGTGTGTGCACCTGTAATCCCAGCTACTCGGGAGGCTGAGGCAGGGGAATCACTTGAACCTGAGAGGTGGAGGTTGCAGTGAGCCAAGGTCGCACCACTGCACTCCAGCCTGGGTGACAGAGTGAGACTCCACCTCAAAAAAAAAAAAAGAGCAAAGAACTTGGGGAGAGGAAATGGGGGAAAAAAAGATGGTAGGGAAAAGAACTTGAGATGGAACAGGTGTGGAAGACCAGCAGACCATGGGGCGAGGAGGACAGATGGGAGGAGAAACGGGGAGTGGGGTTGGGGAAGAGATGGAGGGACGAGGTAGAGGAGGAGAACCCGGTTGCCCCACTTTACAGAGGAGGTCACACAGAGGTCTGGATGTATGTAATTTATGCTGCAGAACAGATTTCCTTAAAGCAGCCTGAAGCACAAACTGCCAAGAACTGAGGGTCTGAGATTTTATTATTACCAGCTCACAAGAAGTCCTGTAGCTGTTGCATCTGGCGGGGATGGCAGGCACATTACTCAGTGGTTGTCAGGGCCGAATCAGTTCTCTTTGCCCACCACTCCCACGACGCAGAGGCCCAGCAGGTGGAGGCACTGCTGAGAAGCCCGGAGGTGAGGAGTGAGCCTGCTCCGTTGGGAGCTGGGTGGCCATTACCTCACCCCTCAGGGTTTTGCCGCCAATACAACCTTGAGACATGGCCCAGGTGTAGCACGGTAGGACCCTGTGTTCTTGGCACATGCAGGTCACCTTTTGCAGTTATCTGCAGGGCCTGATGATTTTTTGGCTGAAATGGAATTTTCACATGAATCTGCTGCTCTGTTGGTTACAGTGGTTAATCTAACAGGCTGGGACCATGTCCATTGGATTTTCTCACACAGCATCTAATTAAGGCTGATAACTACAGGCATGAGGCCAGCTGCAGGCAGACCTCAACCCTGCCCCCACAGTCCTGGTCATTCAGCTGTGAAGGAGCCAGGGGGAACTAGCTGATCTTTGGTGCCACTGCCAATAATTACACAGAAATATTTGGGCCCAAAAGGCTGCCATCCCCAATGGAGGGACACTTTGTGATCCCTTTCTCCCACATGCAAACATGTGGCCTAGAGGGACATAGGTCACAGCAGGGCTTGTGACTGCTGGTTTGGGTTATGCCACACTGGTTAGGCATGGCAGGGTCACTGAGAAGTTGCAGCCTCAGTTGCCTAACCCAAGAGCAACTTATGAATTTGTATCATATTGAAACAGGTTGTGTTGGGTCCATGTGTTTGCAGGTTCTGGAGTTTTCCCTGGTGGCAAGGGACACAGCAGAGTCCAGTGTCCACATGAGTTTCCATCTTTACAGCCTGTGGATGGGGAACTGACTCCTTGGTGGGTCCGAGTGACCGTCGGCCGCTGCCGCTTAGCTCAACGTGCTGTGAGTGTGTTCCCAGACTACAGTGCTGCTTCCAGGGGCAAAGCTCTGACTGGTGTTCCCCCACATGCCCATTCAGGGACTCCTCTGTGTGTGCAAGGGTGATGGTGTTTTCCACAGCCATGAAATCAGTGTATCCACTGTAAGTCTGCCTCTTCTCATGCCAGAACTTCTGTGTTCACTGTCCCTGCCTTGGGGCCACGCGGCTGCTGCTGAGGGTCTTGGCAGGTAATGTGTTTAGCCAGGTCACCTTGGTCACCTTCAGCTCTAGCACAGGGGTTGCCTTTTTCTCTAATGGGCCGTAAATATTTTAGGCTTCCTGGGTCGCCCAACCATGGGACGAGAGTAAAGGCACCCAGCCACCCAGTGGACATGCACCACCTGCAACTCCTGTTCCTGGCCGTAGAAAACACTGCTCACGAAGACTCCCACTCTGACCCTGCCTCCTCCTGGGCTCTCACCATCTCTTGGTTACTTCCTGGTTCATGATCAGGACAAAAGGAGGGGAACGTGAGTCGTGTGGATGGTCTGAAAATTCCAGATTCTGTGCTAACCATGATGCTGTTTTCTTTCCACTAACAGCAACCAGCCAAAAAGGGGCTGGGGTGCAAGCTTCATTCAGTGTTAGCACCTGGATTATCTCTGGACTGACATGGTCCTAGGTCAGGGGCTGGCAAACCATTCGTATAGCTCTTAGGCCACACAAAGCCTAGCTGCCTGTTTTGTATGGCCTAAGGGCTAAGAATGCTTTTTATATTTCTGAATGGTTGGGGAGAAAATAAGAGACTTGTGACATTTGAAAACTATGTTAAAGGCTAGGTGCAGTGGCACATGCTTGTGATCCCAGCACTTTGGGAGGCCAAGGTGCGTGGATCACCTGAGGTGAGGAGTTCAAGACCAGCCTGACCAACATAATGAGACCCCCGTCTCTACTAAAAATATAAAAATTAGCTGGGCATGGTGGTGGGCACCTGTAATCCCAGCTACTTGGGAAGCTGAGGCACGAGAATCGCTTGAGCCTGGGAGGTGGAAGTTGCAGTGAGCGAGATCGCCATGCTGCTGTACTCCAGCCTGGGCGACAAAGCAAAACTCTTGTCTAAAGAAAAAAAAAAACTATGTTAAAATCAAATTTTACTGTGCACACAGTGTCCTGGGGCTTGGTGATGCCCATGTGTCTTCACAGAACCTCTGGTGGCTTTCCTGCTGCAGCAGTGTGTACCACACCAGCCAAATCACCTCACACTTAGAAAATAACTTTATGCCCTCCAGCCACTGAGGGCTTATTTTTCCTCTCAGCTCTTGGTGGTTTCTTCACCTAAATGTCACAGTACAACTAAGAATAAGGCAGCTGGGTCAGTTCAACAGAAGTAAATCAAAGTCCAACAATCCAGGTTAGACATTAGCCACAGAGGGAGAGGAGGAGGAGTCCTCTTATAGCTGCATGATGTGGAAAAGACATGATATCCATGGGGCAGCTTGCTGAGAGCCAGGGGTGTGAGCACATGGTTTAAATTCAAGCCACAGCACAGCTTTGAGAGCTGAGTAACACATGGAAACATCCAGGTAGCCCCTGGCACACAGGCTGGTGGTTCTTTTGTGGAGAGGAAGAGGGATTGTTCATGGGGTAGTGCAGGTGCTGGAATATCTTGTTACCTGATCACACTATGCACCGCAATTTGGGCTTCAGTATAGTAAACTCATCTGAAGAGTTTCCAGGCCAGGCACAGTGGCTCATGCCTGTAATCATAGCACTTTGGGAGGCCAGGGAAGGATCACTTGAGCGCAGAAGTTGCTGCAATGAGCTGTGATCGCACCACTGCCCTCCAGTCTGGGTGACAGATGGAGGCCCTGTCTCCAAAATATATAAACAAATAAAAACATTTTGGGTTTCTGTTTTGGAGACAATAAATTAATTAAAATAAATCTACAACCTAGATCTGGAATTGCTTTTTATATAGAATAATCTTTGATTTATGACACTGAATTGAAACTATTTGGAGCCTTCTAGAAGCCTCACAAAGTGAGCACAGCAAGGGCAGGGCCCAGGCCGTTTTATAAATCCCCAAGTCTCCAGTGCATGCAGCTTGACTCAGAGCCCCAGAAATGTTTGCTGAATGAATGAATGACACATTTGGGGAAGCATCCAGGCTTTGAGCTCAGGACAGTGCCACAGAAGAGAGAGAGATCCACCAGCAAAAAGTTTCCACAGAGAACTAAGTCCAACAAAACCAAAGGAGTAATTTCCCAGATGCAGACATCTGTTCTCTGTGCAAGGCCTTGTGCAGGCCACAGGGACAAAGCTGGACAGGGCCAGCCCTGCCCTGGAGTCCAGTTCTAATGGCGACTGACCACTGGCAACGATGGACAGGTGCCTGTACTGGGAGGGTCCAGTGGGCTCACGGGGTTGGCCCCAACCAGGCCTAGCCTAAGAATGGTTTTTCAATGAAAAAAAACTATTTGTGACACATGAAATTAAAATTTCATCGCCAGGCGCAGTGGCTCGTTGCTGTAATACCAGCACTTTGGGAGGCTGAGGTGGGTAGACCCAGAGCCCAGGAGTTCAAGACCAGCCTGGGCAACATGGCGAAACCTCATCTCTACAAAAAATACAAAAATTAGCCAGGTGTGGTGTGGTGCACCTGTGAGCTCAGGTTGAGACTACAGTGAGCCATGATGATGCCACTGCACTCCAGACTGGATGATGGGGAGACCCTGTCTCAAAGGGAAAATTTCAACATCCATTAAAAAATGTTATCAGAGGCTGGGCTCGGTGGCTCACGCCTGTAATCCCAGCACTTTGGGAGGCCGAGGCGGGCGGATCACCTGAGATCAGGAGTTTGAGACCAGCCTGGCCAACATGATGAAACCCTGTCTCTACTAAAAATACAAAAATTGGTCAGGCATGGTGGCGCGTGCCTATAATCCCAGCTGCTTGGGAGGCTGAGGCAGGAGAATTGCTTGAACCTGGAAGACAGAGTTGCAGTGAGTCAAGATTGTGCCATTGCACTCCAGCCTGGGCAACAAGAGCCAAACTCCACCTCAAAAAAAAAAAATCCACTCATAAACTGTGAGTAAAACACAAACAAAAAAAGACCAAGTTATTGGAACAGAGCCACACCCATCTGTTTACATATTGTGTGACTGCTTTCAATCCACCACGGCAAGGTTGACAGAGACTTTATGGCCCACAAAATCTAAAATGTTTACTCTCTGGCCCTTTGTGGGAAGAGCTGGCTGACTACTGAGTCAGAGTGTGAGAAGGGCCACCCAGCTGGCCTCTAAGTCTGCTCCACGCTGTAGGGATCTCAAGTCCAACTGGATCATGTCTGCCCTGATTAAAACCCCACTGTTCCGTCTTGCTTCGATAGAATGACGAAAATCCTGCGTGTGGCCTTGAGGCCAGTTGCTGTCCCTGCACTTGCCCCCCTCTGTCCCTCATTCCCCTTGCACTTGGGCAGTGCCAGCCCGTCCTGGAAATGGCCCACTCCCCTGTCCGTGTCTCACAAGCTATGTGTCTTCTCATGGCTGTGTCTTGATTTGCCTGGTACTGCCTTGAGACAAGCCCAAGGGTTCACAAATGAATTGAGGCAAATAGATTCCCAATGATAACCAGGAAGAGCTCAGCCTGAGGACCGAGGGCAGATCTGTGCTCTGGGCTCCACACAGGCTTTGCTAAGCAGCTGGAAGAAGCAGAAAGATGGGGCTGTCCCTAAAGCTGCTGTCCTTACAGGGCCGGGGTGGATAAGTGAGAGGCAACATGGTCCCAGCTGCCACAGCCCAGCCACATGCACATCTGGGGATGGAGAATGCAGTAAGCGGCTGGTCATATTCCTGACCCGATGACAGTGGTAGGGACGGTGCCTTCAGGGAGACGGAGGAGGGTTGTACCTGAAACTCACTGAGGGTGGGACGAAGCCAAGTGAATGACCAGATGGCAGCACTCACAAGCATGTGCCTTAGAGGGCACCTGGGCCCCTCCCAGAATCTACTCATCCCGCCCCCAGGTATTCCTCTGCACCCCGATATGTTAGAACTGCCCATGGAGGGATGAGGAAGAAGTGCTAGGCTAGTGGAGGAGATAAATCAGAAACTGCAGACAAGACAAACAGCCAAGCAGCCCCAGGCACTCAAGGACAAGGGCAGGTTTCCCGGCAGAGAACAGACCAGACCTGGTCCAGAAGCACTCCATGGAGGCAGGGGCAGCCAGTTGGAACCCAGCTGACAGAAAATGGCTCTGCAGAGACAGAGCCCCAAGGTCCCCTCTAGAATGTAGTTATGCTGGAAGCTGCAAAGCTGGCTACAGCCCCGCACACACCCTGGCGACAGCCTCTCTGCTGGGCTCTAGCCTCCTCCCTTGCGCCCCTCCACACAACAGCCAATCACCAGATCATGTCTCTCTGCTGAAAACTCTCAAAAGGGCTCCTCTTTCACTCAGAATTGAGCCAAAGTCCTTACAAGACCCTCAGGCCCTGCCCTTGGTACCCTCCCCAATGTCAGCTCCCTCCAGTGCCCTCCTACTTGGATGCAGCCAGGCAGGCCTTAAGCATGTTAGGCATCCCCACACTGGCCGCCTGTGCACTGTCCTCCCCACCTGTGCTGCCCCCTGGTTCCTTCAAGTCCTTGCTCAGATTCACACTCTCAAGGAAGGTCACCCCATCATCACGCAGACCCCACTCTACTTGCTGCATCACACATCATCCTCTGACGAGCCGTTACAGGTAATTTTTATTGTTTATTTTACAATGTTTCCCCTCCCTTCAGCCCCACTAGAATGTCAGCTCTGTGAGGTCAGGGATTTAAGGCAGAAGAATAAAAATGCTAAACCTAAAGTACAAAATCTACAAAAGTACCCGGCTACATGGGGCCAGGCTGAGCAATTGTATGGTGTCTATGAAGGGCCTCAACCTGGCCACACATGGCCACACCCAGCAGCAAAGACAAATACAGAGGGACGAGGAGGGTGTGAGGTTTAACATCCACCTAGAGAAATATGCTGTTTATAGCCGCTTTACTTCCAAAAAAGAAAAAAAGGCATAGCTCTCTTTTTCAATTAAACAGAAAATTACATAATCACGTTTAAACTCTCACTGAAGAGCCTGCCTCATGGGAAGGGCAGGGCTGTCCTGGAAAGAGTCAGCTGCACTTTGGCACCATCTGAGGTGCTTGTGGAAGCCTGACCTGAACGGGACCAGTCAAATGAGGGCTCAGTCCTGCAGTCTGCGCTCACACCTCTTCTCCAGATCTGCCATCTCCTTTAGGACCAGGGCCACGCTGTACCGCAGCTCCTGGAACTTGGCTGTGGTGACCTCGAAGCGGTATGCTGACCCATCTGACAGCTTCAGCTGCATCAGGACGCTCGGCTGCAGGGAGCGAGCCAGGGCACTGGTGGAGATTGCCACATCCACCCGCCACCGAAAGTCAGCAACATGGGGCAACCAGGCCCCCTGCTGTTGGGCCACAGAATCAAGGAGGGGCCGCTGGCTCCCAAATACCACGCTGGCTAAGTCCCCAACCAGGTCTTGGGGGATGCAGAGCTCCTGGAGCTGGTCCCTGAAGGTATCGGGCTTCAGGCTGGTAGGGGGCAGACGAAGGGCTTGCTGGAGCAGCGTGTGCATGCCTGCCAGCAGGACTCCCAGCCGCTCCTCTGGCAGGTCGGCGCTAACCCCAACACGCTGCACAGCCTCTCGGCAGTCCTCCCCCTGCAGGCTGCTGACCACAAGCTTCAGCAACTTTCTGAACGTGCTCCTGTCTAGGTCCCCTAGTAGCCGGGCCATGGCTGTCACCTCTGGAGGAAGCTGGGCCCCCAAGAAACTCACTCGGCCAGTGTGACTATCACCAGGATGATGCAGGTAAGGAGCTGCAGCCCCCACAGCAGACATTGCTGCTGCTTCCTCCTTGATCAGCCAGCCCAGGAGGTTGGTCCCAGATGCAGATGCCTAGAGTGGGGGCGGAGGAGAAAAGACCAGTGACTCCCATGTCCTTTGGGCCAGTGGGTAAGGGTTGATATGGTCCCCATCGTCAGGATGCTGACAGTGTGAACTACTAATGACAGTCAGTGCTAGGGAGGTGGCCCTGGGAGCAGGTGGCAAAGGGGCCCATGGCAGTCCCAGGGGAGCAGAGGCCTCCCAGAGGAAGTGATATCTAAGACATGAAGGGCAAGCAGGAATTGGCAGAGAAACAGGGGGCACAAGTTCTCCAAGTAAGTTGACACATGAAAGAATGAACTAGGACAAAGGTCCAGGGAACACAGGGACATGACAGCTGACACCACAGACCACACTGAGACCATTTAAGTCTTCCACCTTGAATCCTCACCAGCGGGCAAGAATTACCATTCTCATTCTACGGATAGGGAGATAAGGCTCTAGGCCAGGCACAGTGGCTCAAGCCTGAAAGCTCAGCACTTTGTGAGGCTGAGGCCAGCGGACTGCTTGAGCCCAGGAGTTGGAGACCAACCTGGGCATCATAGCAAGACCCCATTTTTACAAAAAGTTTAAAAACCAGCTAGGCATGGTGCTACACGTCTGTGGTCCCAGCTACTTGGAAGGCTGAGGACAGAGGACCCCTTGAGCTTAGGAGGTTGTGGCTACAGTGAGCAGAAATCGAGCCACTGCACTCCAGCCTGGGCAAGAGAGCAAGATGCTGTGTCGAAAGAAAGGAAAGAGAAGAAATGAAAGAAAGGAAAGAAAAAAGAGAAAGAAAAGAAAGAAAGAAAGGAAAAAGAACGAAAAGAAATCAAAGCTCTAAACACAACTGCCAAAGTCAAGTACTAGAGCCTAGACCTGCCATTCAAAAACCCACCACAGCCCCCCAACCCCCGGGATGGAGGAGCTGAGCGACGGGTGGCAACGGAGCCAAATGCGGCATCTAAAGAGCGTTCCGACAGCACCTAAAGGGGCAGCGCAACAGCACAAGCACCTGCTATGACGGAGGAAACGCACCTGCCCAGCTCAGCACACCAAGGGCTGGAGCAGAGCTCAGCCGGGCACAGCTCACGTTCTCCAGGCACTTGGCAGGCCACTCTGCATAGTGCTGGGGGAGCCCGGGGAGCTCCCCACGGACTTCATGGCGCCCCATTCTCCCTGGCAGTCCATGGTCACCCACTGCCACCTTTAATGCCCCGCCAGCTCCTGGCGCTCCTTCCCACTCTCCTCCGAGCTGCCCCTTCCGGTCACGCGGCTTGGCAGGCCGGGTTCGCACCCCGACTCCGTACCCGCGGCGCTGATGGGGGCGCGGCGTCGCCCGTTCCGGGGCGCGGGGGCCTTGGTGCACAGTCAAGCTTGGCGCTCGGGCCCCGCCGCCCCTACGGTTCGGGGCCCACCTATTCGCGGGCGCTCCTCCGCGGAAAAGCCCCGCAGTTTCGGGAGCTCTCCGGACAGAATGGCGAAGCAGCCTTTCCCAGGCCCCCCACCCCTGGCCCGGGGAGGGAGACTCCACCCGACCCCACCCCACGCCCAGCGGCCCGAGCGGCCCCCCGCACCTGGCGCCAGCGAAGCCCAGCCGACGCAGCCAAAACACAGCCTAGTTCCCGGAAGTGCTCGTAGAGACACTTCCGGGCCGCTCTAGGAAAGCGGCGAAGGCGGCCCCTCTGTGGTCCGCTGGCCCGAGGGGCGGAGCCGAGGCCGTGGCGGGCCCCGTCCCCTCCAGCCCCGGAGAGTCGGGGGTCGTGGTCGGGGTCCTAGGCCTCGTCCTCGGCAGTTTTTTTTTTTTTTTTTTTCCCCTAAAGAAAAAGGAAACAGAAGGCAGTGGTTTTGTTTCCGTTTCTGAGGTAGAAACTGCAGCCTGGGCCGGCGTCTCCCTCCCTGCCCGCGCAGAGGAGGATAAAGCGGGAAACGCGTCCAGAGGTCGGGATCACAATTCCAGCGACCGGAGGCTGTGCAGCTCGCTGGCTTTCGTCGGCGTCCGGGTGGGCGGCGGGGGAAGGGCGGGAACGTCCCCTGTCCCGCGTGGACGGTCTGCGCCTCCGGAGTTTTGAGAGCTGCCCGTGTCCCTTCCGGTCGGTGGCAGCCAGCGCGGGTGACTCGGTTCCGCTTTGGGTCACTCGGTTCCGCTTTGGGCTGCTGTGTTGGCCCCGAGTGCAGGAGCTCGGCCCGAAAAAAGGGCCTCTCATACATTTTATTTAACATGTGTTTTACCGCAGTTAAAAATAATATGCCAAAATCATTGAATAGTACAAAATGGGTGAATTATATGGTATGTGAATTATAGCCCAATAGGCTGTTTTAAAAAAAAGACTGAGAAGAGAACCTCATTAAATGGGCAGAAGATTTGAAAAGACATCAAGGAAGATACAAAGTGAGCAACGGGTACATTAAGCATTCAGCATCATTGGCTGTTAGAGAAATGCGGATTGAAGCCACATTTCATACCATTAGAAGGGTTGTAATAAAAATGACATGGCGTGGCGTGGTGGCTCACGCCTGTAATCCCAGCTCTTTGGGAGGCTAAGGCAGGCGGATCACCTGAGGCCAGGAGTTCGAGACCAGCCTGGCCACCTGCTGAAACCCCGTCTCTACTAAAAATACAAAAATTAGTGGGGCATGGTGGCGGGCGCCTGTAATCCCAGCTACTCGGCAGGCTGAGGCAGGAGAATCTCTTGAACCTGGGAGGCGGAGGCTGCAGTGAGCAGAGATCGCACCATTGCACTTCAGCCTGGACAGCAAGGGTGAAATACAGTCTCAAAAAAAAAAAAAAAAAAAGACTGTAAGAAGTGTTGAAGGAAATATGAACAGAACTAAACCTTCTTACATTGCTGGTGGGAATAGAATGATATTGTAACATTGGAAAGGAGTTTTGCAGTGTCTTTAAAAGTTAGAAATATTAGTCTGGACTTGGTGGCTCACACCTGTAATCCCAGCACTTTAGGAGGCCCAGGAGGGCGGATCACCTAAAGTCGAGAGGTTGAGACCAGCCTGACCAACATGGAGAAATCCTGTCTCTACTAAAAATACAAAATTAGCCGGGTGTGGTGGCGCATGCCTGTAATCCAGCTACTCAGGAGGCTAAGTCAGGAGAATTGTTGAACCCAGGAGGCAGAGGTTGCAGTGAGCTGAGATCGTGCCATTGCACTCCAGCATGGCCAACAAAAGCGAAACTCCATGAGCCTCCATGTCCGGCCAGGAATCGGTGTAAGTGTTAACCCTCTTTCCCTTTGTTAGGGTGAGGACCCTGGTTAGGGCAACTAGTTCTGCCTGTTGAGAGGTAGTACCGGGTGGGAGAGCACTGGATTCTAGGCATTTGTTTTGGCAACGATGAGGTAACCAGATGCTGGCCATGGCTCCTTTAAAGATCTTTCCTTAATGAACCATGTAGGTGTTCCCTGCAAAAGGGCTTCCGAAATGTGTTGGAATTGGGAGGAGAGGGAGTCTGAGAGAGCTTAGAGTCAGAGGTGTTTACAGGGAGGAGGGTGGCAGGGTTGAGAGCTTTACATTTCTGGAAGGTGATTAGAGGGTTTCCTATGAATAAGATGTATACCTGCTGTAAGTAGGATGGTGGAAGGGACAGAAGAGATTGGTGGCTCATGAGGTCCTGTAGGTTATGGGAAGATGCAATAGTAATGTATTGGTAGCGAGTGAGTTTCTGAGATCACACCACTGCATTCCAGCCTGGGTGACAGAGCAACTCCATCTCAAAAAAAAAGTGTGTTGGATGGACAGGTTAAGGGAGGGACTACAGAAAAGGAGGTCATTGATGTATTGGAGGAAGGTGCCAGGAGCATCGGAAGTTCAGCTAGGTCCTTGGTGAGGGCCTGTCCAAATAGGTGGGGGCAATCCTGGAACCCCTGTGGGAGTATGGTCCATATTAACTGGGTGGACGTGTGAGTATTAGGATCTGACCAAGTGAAAGCAAAAATACTTTGGGAAGCTGAATTTAAGGGAATAGTGAAAAAGGCATCCTTTAAATCCAATACAGAGAAGTGTGTGGTAGAAGGGGGAATACAGGAGAGTAGGGTATGTGGGTTGGGGACCACTGGATGGATTGGTATTACCACCTGGTTAACAACTTAGGGATCCTGGACCAAGTGGTAGAGTTGAATTAAGAATTTCAGCTTGTAAAGGTTTACAGGTAATAGGTTTGAGGCCCCTGAGGCTGGCTGGGTTAGGGAATATTGAGACTGATCATGCAAAATGGAGTGGTTTTGGTGGGTTATTTTATCCGGGATGTGATGTGTGGCTATTGTGGGTTTAAAAATGTTCCAGACTTCAGGATTAACAGGAGGTAACAGGGTGGATAATGAGGATGAGGGGGAGGAGAGGGAAGCATCTGGTGGCAGAGTCAAATAAAAGGGGTAGAATTGCAAGAGGCAGACTGTATGGAGGCCTGGAATTTACTTAGTATGTCCCACCCCAAGATAGGGGTAGGGCTCTGAGGAATAACCAGGAAGGAGTGGGTGAAGCAGGTGTTGAGTAGGTTACATAATAGAGGACCAGTCTGTTTGTGCATAGAGGGGATTCTGTCAACTCCCACAATAGAGATAGAAGACTGAGGACGGGTCCAGAAAATTCTAATAAAACTGAGTAACTAGTGTATCCAATAGGAAAGACATGGGCTTACCAGAGATTGACAGTGTTACCCTGGGTTCTAAGGTGGTGATGGCAGTTGGGGTGGTGGGCCCTGGCCCCATCAGTCTTCAGTTAGAGGTGGTGAACCAGGATGAAGAATTTCGCTGAGCACAGTCCAATGTCCAGTGCTCCTTGATGCCACAGTTGGGCAAAGTTTTGAGAGTAGGCTTTTGCCCAGTGACTGTTGGCTGCACTTGAGACAGGCTTGTGGTGGAGTTTGTCGCAAGGTTGAGGATTTCTGTATGTGGTGGGAACCCTGTTGAATGGCAGCTGCCAGAATCTGGCATTTAGCCTGGTCTCTTTTTAGCTTTTGCACTTTTAGTTTTTCCTCTCTATTGTTAAAGACCTTAAAGGCCACTTTGATTAAATCTCTTTGCGAAGTTTGAGGGCTCTTCTCCAGTTTTTAAAGTTTCTTTAGAACGTCTGACTAGAAAATGAAGTGTAAATGGAGGTAGATTCTGCCCTTATTGGCATTAGGGTTTAAGGTGGCATATTTAGTTATGACCTCTGAAAGGCAGGAGAGGAAAAGAGCAGGAGCAGCTTTATTTATGCCAGCTAGGAGGCACGATAATGTATGGTCTTATTTCTATCTGTCTGCAGAAGTTGCCTGATAATCCCAATTGGGGTCAGTTCTGGGGACAGGTAGGGTCCCTATTGGGTTATGGGCAGCATCTTGTTGGTGGGGGGTGTCTTCATGGGCCTGGGCGGCCATCCAGGTGCGTTCCTTGTCCTCTGGGGTGAGGGTGGAGGAGAGAATGACGTATATGACATGCCAGATAAGGTCATAAGATTGAGTGACATAGAAAAATTCCTCGAGGAAAGAGGTAGGATCTGTGCAAAAAGAGCTGTCTCTTTTTAAGCTGGGAGAGGTTAACTAGGGAAAACGGAACATGAACTCAGATTATGCCTTTGGTCCCTGTGACCCCATGCAAAGGGAGAAATTTGGAGAGTCTTTGGCTGTGTGCCTGGTTTTTGGCGGGAGGGCTTTGGGCATGTGCCTAGTTTATTGGTAAGGTTGAAATTAGAGGAGGAAGGCTTGTCTGGAGGAGGAGGCATTTTTGTAGTTTTTTGTTGAGGGGGAAGATTTGAAAAGGTGAGTGGAATTGGCAGCGAAAGAGTGAGCCAGGAACACAGACAAGCAAAGCACCTCAGATTATTTACCATTGCATTGGTGGAAGACTTTTAGATTATGTCACATTTGGAAATTGAATGTTTTGGTTTTTGGCTGTTGACTATTATTGTCTGGTTTACACTGGGGCTAGGCAACATTACAGAGGAAAGTACAGAAGAAAGCAAAGCATTCGGTTTAATGGAGTCTGCCAAGCCCTGGGCTTGGAGATCCTGGATGAAACATCTGAGAGTGGTGTCTTGAGGAGGTTTTGAGGAGCCTTGCTTCATACTGGTGGCCGGAAAGGTAAGAAACTTAGAGAAGGGAAGTACCCCAGAGGGAAGTGAATACCCTAGAGGGGAGTGAGTACCCCGATTCCTCATGGGAGAGCCAGGACGTCCCTACAGCTCTTTGTGGTTCCCTGGATGCTGGAGTGGCCAGAGCAGTGAGCGTTCTGAGGGTATTCCCTGAGAAGCCAGGCCATGGTTACCTGGTAACTGTGGAGACCTCTCACCCAGTGCTGGAATTTTCTGGTAAACCAGCAGAAATATAAGAGGAATGTGGAAAGGAAAAAAGGCTCACCCACTAATTGGAGATGGATGTTGGATGTGATGTCCAGGAATGGGATTGATACTTCCTGGAGCCGCCTGGAAAGGGGAAGGAAGGAAAAAGAGGATGGAGAGTTTGATTGGGATCTGGAAGCCAGACAAGGGCCTGAGAAGGTGAATAAGGGAACAGGGCTGGGAATAGGGAGTCCACTCAGGATCTGGAAGCAGGTCTGGGTCTGGTTTTTGCTGCTTGCTGCTTTCCAGGTTGCAAGAAAAGACTTACCCATTTAGAACCCAATCCCCGTGCTGGGTTTTGGCACCAAAATATTAGGTTTTGAAGGGAGGGCAAGGGTTAAAGAATCAGACACACACACACACACACACACAGCTCGAGTGTGCGGCTCAACAGCAATGCAGGTATGTTGCAAAAACCTGTGGAGATGGGGGACTGGCTTAATTCCAGAGCCTACTGCTGCTTACAGGCTGGGATAATTTATAGATGTGATGGTTAATACTGAGTGTCGACTTGATTGGATTGAAGGATAAAAAGTATTGATCCTATTTGTGTCTGTGAGGGTGTTGCCAAAGGAGATTAACATTTGAGTCAGTAGTCTGGGAAAGGCAGGCCCACCCTTAATCTGGTGGGCACCATCTAATCAGCTGCCAGTGAATATAAAGCAGGCAGAAAAACGTGAAAATGAGAATCGGCCCAGCCTCCCAGCCTACATCTTTCTCCTGTGCTGGATGCTTCCTGCCCACGGACATCAGACTCCAAGTTCTTTAGTTTTGAGAATCGGACTGGCTCTCCTTGCTCCTCAAGCTTGCAGACAGTCTGTTGTGGGATCTTGTGATTGTGGAAGTTAACACTTACTCCCCTTTATGTATACCCTATTAGTTCTGTTCTTAGAGAACCCTGACTAGCACAGATTTTGGTACCAGCAGTGGTTCTTGAGGAACAGAATATTAAGGATGGAGTTCTTCTGTTGGTTTTGGGGTTTCTGGATTTGGCTGCTTAATATGATTAGACCCAAAAATGCTAAGAACTCTCCTTTTTTTTTTTTGAGATGGACTCTCGCTCTGTCACTCAGGCTTGAGTGCAATGGCGCAATCTTGGCTCACTGCAACCTCTGCCTCCCAGGTTCAAGTGATTCTCCTGCCTCAGTCTCCTGAGTAGCTGGGATTACAGGCATGGAACACCACGCCTGGCTAATTTTTGTATTTTTTAGTAGAGACGGGGTTTCACCATGTTGGTCAGGCTGGTCTCAGACTCCTTACCTCATGATCCACCTGCCTCGGCCTCCCAAAGTGCTGGGTTTACAGGCATGAGCCACCGTGCCTGGCTCTACTTCTAATAGTATGGAGAACACTGAGAGTCCTTGGCATAAACTGTGTAGAGAGTTATGCAAAATAAATTTATCGAGTGACACAAAGGGCTGCCAGTTTTGAGTAGGGTGCAGAACAGGAGAAGGCTCTGCAGCAGGTCCAGGCTGCTGTGCCAGCCGCTTTGCCACTTGGGCCGTATGACTCAGCAGATCCAGCAGTGCTTGAGGTGTCAGTGGCAGATAGAGATGCTGTTTGGAGCCTTTGGCAGCTCCTATAGGTGAATCACAGTGGAGGCCTCTAGGATTGTGGAGCAAGGCCCTGCCATCTTCTGCAGATAAGTACTCTCCTTTTGAGAGACAGCTCTTGGCCTGTTACTGGGCTTTGGCGGAAACTGAATGTTGACTATGGGTCATCAAGTCACCATGCAACCTGAACTGCCTATCATGAACTGGGTGCTTTCTGACCCCTCTAGCCATAAAGTGGGTCGTGCACAGCAGCATTCCATCATCAAATGGAAGTGGTATATACGTGACTGGATTCGAGCAGGTCTTAAAGGCGCAAGTAAGTTACATGAGGAAGTAGCTCAAATGCCCATGGTATCCACTTCTGCCACCCTGCCTTCTCTCCCTCAGCCTGACCTGATGGCCTCATGGGGAGTGCTTTATGATCAGTTGACAGAGGAAGAGAACCAGACTAGGGCCTGGTTCACAGATGGTTCTGCACGATATGCAGGCACCACCCAAGGGCGGACAGCTGCAGCACTACAGCCCCTTTCCAGGACATCCTTGCAGGACAGCGGTGAAGGGAAATCTTCCCAGTGGGCAGAACTTTGAGCGGTGTACCTGGGTGTGCACTTTGCATGAAAGGAGAAACGGGCAGATATGCGATTATATACTGATTCATGGGCTGTAGCCAGTGGTTTGGCTGGTCAGAGACTTGAAAGAAGCACAATCGGAAAATTGGTGACAAAGAAATCGGAGGAAGAGGTATGTGGCTAGACCTCTCTGAATGGTCAAAAACTGTAAAGATATTTGCGAGTGCTCACCAATGAGTGACCTCAGCAGAGGATTTTAATAATCAAGTGAATAGGATGACCTGTCCTGTGGACACCACTCAGCCTCTTTCCCCAGCCAGCCCTGTCATCACCTAATGAGCCTATGAACAAAGTGGCCATGGTGGCAGGGATGGAGGTTACACATGGGCTCAGCAACATGGACTTCCACTCACCAAGACTAACCTGGCTACAGCCACTATTGAGGGCCCAATTTGCCAGCAACAGAGACCAACACTGAGTCCTCGATATGGCACCATTCCTTGCGGTAATCAGCCAGCTACCTGGTGGCAGGTTGATTATACTGGACCTCTTCCATTATGGAAAGGGCAGAGGTTTGTCCTTACTGGAAATAGACATTTACTCCAGATATGGGTTTGCCTATTCTGCATGCAATGCTTCTGCCAAGACTACCATCTGTGGACCCACAGAACACCTTCATCTACCGTCATGTTCTTTCACACAGCATTGCCTCTGACCAAGGCACTCACTTTATGGCTAAAGAAGTGTGATAGTGGGCTCATGCTCATGGAATTCACTGGTTTTACCATGGTCCTCGCCATCCTGAAGCAGCTGGGTTGCTAGAATGGTGGAATGGCCTTTTGAAGTCACAATTACAATGCCAACTAGGTGACACTACTTTGCAGGGCTGGGGCAGAGCTCTCCAGGAGGCCATGTATGTTCTGAATCAGTGTCCAATATGTGGTACTGTTTCTCCCATAGCCAGGATTCACGGGTCCAGGAATCAAGGGGTGGAAGTGGATGTGGCACCACTCACCATCACCCCTAGTGATCCACTAGCAAAATTTTTGCTTTCTGTTCCGAGACATTACGTTCTGCTGGCCTAGAGGTCTTAGTTCCAGAGGGAGGAATGCTGCCACCAGGAGACACAACAATGATCCCATTAAACTGGAAGGTAAGTTGCCACCTGGACACTTTGGGCTCCTCCTACCTTTAAGTCAACACGCTAGGAAGGGAGGTACAGTGTTGGCTGGGGTGATTGACTCGGACTATCAAGATGAAATCAGTCTACTACTCTACAACGGAGCTAAGGAAGAGTATGCGTGGAATTCAGGAGATTCATTAGGGTGTCTCTTAGTATTACCATGTCCTGTGATTAAGGTCAATGGGAAACTACAACAGCCCAATCCAGGCAAGATTACAAATGGCCCAGACCCTTCAGGAATGAAGGTGTGGCTCACTCCACCAGGGGAAAAAAAAAAAAAACCCAAAAGACCACAACCTGCTGAGGTGCTTGCTGAAGGCAAAGGGAATACAGAATGGGTAGTAGAAGAAGGTAGTCATCAATACCAGCTACGACCACGTCACCAGCTGCAGAAATAGGGACTTAATTGTCATGACTATTTCCTCCTTTTGTTAAAAACGTGTTTGTGCATGTATACACTTGTATTAAGAAAATATCTTCATTTTATTTCCTTTTCCTTTATCATGTGACATAAATTTATTGACTTCATATCAGCATTGAAGTATTGTTAACTTTATATAATAGTATTTGGTTTGGGAATTGATGTGTTTCGAGTTGTACAAAGGCTATTTGTATTATGCTAGGCATAATTATGACCTTATTGTTGTTTTTATTTGAAGATTATGTATGACCTCAGGAGATGTGTATGGGTTCAAGTTGACAAGGGATGGACTTGTGATGGTTAATACTGAGTGTAACTTGATTGGATTGAAGGGTGCAAAGTATTGATCCTGCATGTGTCCATGAGGGTATCGCCAAAGGAGATTAACATTTGAGTCAGTGGAATTTGGAAGGCAGACCCACTTTTCATCTAGTGGGCACCATCTAATCAGCTGCCAGTGAATATAAGGCAGGCAGAAAAACGTGAAAAGGAGAGACTGATCTAGCCTCCCAGCCTACATCTTTCTCCTGTGCTAGATGCTTCCTGCCCTCAAACATTGGACTTCCAAGTTCTTCAGCTTTGAGACTTGGACTGGTTCTCTTTGCTCCTCAAGTGTGCAGACAGCCTATTGTCGGAACTTGTGATCGTGTAAGTTAATACTTAATAATAAACTCCTCTTAGGCTGGGTTCGGTGGCTTACGCCTGTAATGCTGGCACTTTGGGAGGCCGAGGCAGGCAGATCATCTGAGGTTGGGAGTTCAAGACCAGCCTGACCAACGTGGAGAAACCCTGTCTCTACTAAAAATGCAAAAAATTAGCTGGGCATGGTGGCGCATGCCTGTAATCCCAGCTACTTGGGAGGCTGAGGCAGAAGAATCACTTGAACCTGGGAGGCAGAGGTTGTGGTGAGCCGAGATCACGCCATTGCACTCCAGCCTGGGCAACAAGTGTGAAACGTAATAATAATAATAAACTCCCATATATATGTGTGTGTGTATACTCTATTAGTTCTGTCCCTCTAGAGAACCCTAATACACACTACTAACCACCCAAATATTTCCCCCACCCCAGGGCAAGTCCAACTCCTAGACAAGACACTCCCAGCCTCCGTCACCAGCCCCTTTGTACACTGAGTGGCCGTTGGTAGCCAGAGATTTCCTAGTTTGTTTTCTGGGAATGCCCCCTCTCCCTCAGGGATGCCTCAGGGCTGCCTAGTACATGCCAAGCCCAGTGTGCTGTCATCTTCCTCCAGAGAAGGGATGAGTTATACCACTGTCTCCTCACACCTGACATGGGATAGCACAGCAGAAGTCACTTTATGGCCCAGAGAAATTCCAGGGAAAAAGGATTGTATTAATTGATACATCATCAGCAATGCATGAAAGCGCACGTTTCCTCATACCTGGTCATTACAGGATAATCTTTACTAACTGGTTAGTGGGTAGCATTTTTTATTTGTTTTGGGATTGGCACACTTGGGCCTTTTCCAGGTTGTATATTTTCTTATCTGGAATGGCTGTTCATGTCCTATGGTCACTGATTTGTGGGACATCTTTATGCCAAAGTTATTGATCTTCCTTCACTACAAATACTTGTTCTAGTCATTACTTTATTTGAAAGTGTCAGATTATACACAGAAATAAATTCTAGGTGGACTAAAATGTTTTCCAAAGTAATAGGAACTTTGAACAGAACCATGTTTCAAATTCTTAGTATTGAAATATATATGCATTGTTTTGTGATGAGGTTTTGCTGTGTTGCCCAGGCTACAGTGCAGTTGTATGATCACAGCTCACTACAGTCTTGAACTCCTGGCTTCAATTAATCCTTCCACTTTAGCCTCCTGAGTATCTGGAACTACATGTGCAAGCCACCATACCCAGCTAATTTTTGTGTGCTTTTTTTTTTTTTCTTTTTGTAGAGAAGGGTTTTGCTGTGTTGGTCTGGCTAATCATCTAAAAGTCTTGGGCTCAAGTGATCCATCCACCTCAGCTTCCCAAAGTGCTCGGATTACAGGTGTGAGCCATTGCACCCAGCCAAAGAGAAGTATTTAAATACCTAAAATATACAGACTTCTGAATAAAACAAAAAATCCAAAATAAAAGTGGAATGCTGCTGACAAGTCAGAGGCAAAAGATAATGGTTGAGAGGCTGTTAGCATGAGAGGGGTTCTGGCCTTTGATGTTCTATCCCAAAAAGCTATGTTCCAGTAGGTCATGTGCCACCTTCTCCTTGGAGAGGAGGTGGTGAGTGGCAAGAATACATAGCCTTGGAATCCTCAGAAAGAAGGGCATTGAAGCCCACTTCCTGGCTCCATGGACACCTGAGCCTGCATTCTCACCAGTGGATCAATGGCAGCCTGACACAGCAAAAACAGGCAGAATGATATTAAGCTCACTTTAAGAAGGCAGGAAAACAAACATGCTTTTTGGAAGGATTTCCCTTAAAACCCTAGGTTATTGGAATCCAAAATAACTTGTACTGTGTAACTTGTCCTGTGATACAAAGTCTTTCTAAACAAATATTCCTGTATATTGAATTGAATTATTCTCATCTTAAATGGAATATCACTGTCTTAAACTCTTGACCTTGTGATCTGTCCACCTCAGCCTCCCAAGGTGCTGGGATAGGTGTGAGCCATCGTGTCTGGCCTATAGAAGATTTAAGATAGCATCACAGTGGTCTCACTTTCTCTCTAAATTAACATCGAGGTGATCTTAGGTTTCTGGACTTACCTCAATGATCTTATCTAGCTACCTGAGTGATCTCCTCTTGGCTCCAAAGTAACACCTCAGTAATCTGTTTCTCTTTGACTATTACATCAGTGATCTCAGCTCCATCTGAAGTAACATCTCAGTGATCATAGCTTTTCCCTAAAGTAACCTCTTTCTAAAGCATCACCCCTAGAGATCTCAACCGCTTGTTGAAGAATCACCTTAGTGATTTCAGCCATCTCTGATGTAACACCTGTGTGATCTCAACTCCAGCGAACAACTCAGTTATTTCATCTCCTTTCTAAAGTAACACCTTAGTAATCTCATTTACTTTCTGAAGAATCACATCAGTGATCTCAGCCTCTCTTAAGTAACATCTCTGTGATCTCAGCATCTAACACCTGAGTGATATTATCTTGGTCCTGAATAACAGTAATCTCAGCTCTTTCCTTAAGTAACACCTCATTGATTTCAGCTTTTCTGTGAAGCAGAACCTGTGATCTCAGCTCCTAAGTAACACCTCAGCATTCTCATCTTTCTGATGGTACAATATAGACATTTCACTTCCTTTATAAAATAGCAGTTACCTCCATCCTTCTGAAGTTTCACTTTAGTGATTTCAACTTCTCAGAAGAATTACAATGATCTAATCTCTAAAGTCATACCTTAGTGATCCCATTTCAGTTATCTCAACTACTCTGAAGTAAACCTCAGGTGTCAGAGCTACTCTACAGTAATCATTAGTGATGTCAGTTCCTTTCAGAAGTAACACCCAGTGATCTCACCTCCTGAGGAAATACCTCAGTGTACTCAGATCCTCTGAAATAACACTAATTGTCTCATTTTCTTGCTTAAGTGACACCTCATTGATCTCAGCTCTTCTCCAAAGTGACAAGCTCTTGTCTTCTCTGAAGTAACACCTTAGTTATTTCATCTCCTATCTGAAGCAACACCTCATGGAATCAGTAACGCCTCTAAAGTTAACACCTTGGTTACTTGAGCTGTCTTGAGTTTCACTTCAGTGATCTCAGTTCCTCTGAAGTAACACCTCAGTAATAGTTTCTCTAGAATTTCACTTCAGTGATTTCAGTTGCTCTGAAGTAAAACACCAGCAATGTCAGCTCCTTTCTCAAGTTAACAAATCAGTTACCAGTTCCTCTCTGGAGTTAATACTTCACTGTTGTCAGTTTCTTTCACTAGTCTCTACATAGAAGGGGGAACAAGCTTTTGTCTACATTACAGTGTTCTGCTGTGGACTTAAGAATCAATGCCTGGATGGGCGCAGCAGCTCATGCCTGTAACCTCAAACCCTTTGGGAAGCTGTGGGAGGAATGCTTCAGCCCAGGAGTTTGAGGCAGCAGTAAGCCATGATGGCACCACTGCACTCCAGCCTGGTGACAGAGCAAGACCATCTTTAAAACAACAACAAAAGGATCAATGTCCTAGTACCTATTTCCTCCCCATCAAGCTGACAGATGTTGGGGGTGGGGGTCAGGGGTGAAGACAGCCCTTCTCTATCTCAGGCACTTAATACATTGAGGAGAATTTGAAGTGGCTTAAATCTCATACATTTGTTTCCTTTGTAGCTAGTTGCTACCAGAAATGGTTCTGACACAAATTCAGTTTTAAGAACTGTATCCTTAGAACAAATAATTCTGAACAAATACAAAATTTTAATTATGAATAAACCAGATTCATCTTCATCACAGTAATATGGCAATGAATACTACTCTTGAACCAGGAGTAAAAAAATGAAACATAAATCCTTCAAATAAAAGAATAGAAATATTAGAGATAGCAAAAAAGAGCTATCTGAATTTGGGAAACTTACGTTTTAAATATATGTACCAAAGAAGTCTTTTCAGCATTTCTTTTGGTGGGGGGAATACCATAAGATGTAAAGAAGTTCTTGGTGTTAACAGCTATGAGATCTGCACTGAGAGTGAAGCTCCCTTCCTATGCCTGCATAGGAATTGAGACATCCCATGGTTTCTGGGGCATAGGGTCTGCAGATCATAAGTGCAGGTTTTGAGGAATATACCCATTTTTGAATTGAATTTTTACTAAAAAAGTTAGGATACCCCTTCTGATCTTGAATAAAGCACCAGATAAAGGGTTTTCTAGGCCAGGCATGGTGTCTCACACCTGTAATTCCAACACTTTGGAAGGCCAAGGTGGACAGATCACTTGAGGCCAGGAGTTCGAGACCAGCCTGGCCAACATGATGAAATTCCATCTCTACTAAAAATACAAAAACTAGCCAGGCGTGGTGGTGGTGCATACCTGTAATCCCAGCTACTTGGGAGGCTAAGGCACAAGAATCGCTTGAACCTGGGAGGTGGAGGCTGCAGTGAGCTGAGATCACGCCACTGCACTCCAGCCTGGGCAACAGAGCAAAGCTGTCTCCAAAAAAAACAAAAACAAAAAACAAGGTTTTCTAAATTTACATAATTTCTCACTAATATATCATTAGACTTTTCCTTGTTGTATACAAAACAGGTGTTTCCACACACTTAGGATTTCCATCCATTTTACATACTTGATGAAAATCTTTTTGTATCACTTTATCCATATAGCACTTTAGTGTTTTAATAATGAAAATATTAAATTTTCTAATTTTAAGTGCAATAATCAGTATGGTTAATTGATATTTATGAAGGGCATGTAATGTTCTTAGAAAAAGAACTTTATTTGGAATGTAAGATTTTATTGGGACAATAGTTCTTATGCCTTAAATTCCCTTAGTTCAAATAAACTAATGTCAGAGAAAGAATTGTGGCTATTTTTACCAAAATTCACTACAATTCTATGATTACTCTCCAATATAACCTCAAGATGGTGAGGAAAATAAAAACAGGTAGTCTCTGAAATTTTTCCACGGGAACATCATGCCAAGTGCTTCTTTTCGGAGTTATTTTGTGACATTGAATTACCAAAGAAAGGATTCCTATAGAGTTAACAGAAACTTCTTTTGGGCTGAAGGCTGCTTGTAGTTCCACGTGCAGTTTCTGTGAGATGGATTCTTGTATCAGCCACGGGTCACAACTTCTTGTGCACTTTCTGGTGCTGGATTAGGTGGCCGTGCTGGTTGAAGGCGCGTCCACACTCCCCGCACTCATAGGGCTTCTCACCTGTGTGGATCCGCTGGTGCTGGATGAGCACTGAGTACTGGCTGAAGGCTTTCCCACAGCTATTGCACTCATAGGGCTTCTCGCCCGTGTGGGTCCTCAGGTGCACAATCAGAGTTGCTTTTAGGCTGAAGGCTTTGCCACATTCTGTGCACTGGAAAGGCTTTTCACCAGTGTGGATTCTCTCATGCTGGATCAGAGACCGACGTGCACTGAAGGCATGCCCGCACTCACCACACACATAGGGCTTCTCCCCAGTGTGGACTCTCTGGTGCTGGATCAGGTGTGAGTGCTGAACGAAGGCCTTCCCGCATTCGTAGCATGCATAGGGTTTTTCCTCAGTGTGGATCCGCTCGTGATTCATCAGGGTAGAGCGGTGGCTGAAGGTCTTCCCACACTCGCTGCACTCATAGGGCTTCTCCCCAGTGTGCACGTTGTGGTGCTGAATGAGGACTGAGCGGTCACTGAAGGCCTTCCCACACTCGCTGCAGGTGTAGGGCTTCTCCCCAGTATGGATCCTCTGGTGCTGCAGTAGTGTCCTCTTCACACTGAAAGTTTTCCCACACTCATTGCACCTGTGAGGCTTCTCCCCGGTGTGTACCCTCTGGTGGCTCCGCAGGACAGTGCTATGGTTGAAGGCTTTCCCACACAATGGACACACATATGGCCTTTCTCCTGTGTGGATCCGCTGGTGCTGAATGAGATGTGAGAGTTGAGTGAAGGCTTTCCGACACTCAAGACATTCGTGAGGCTTCTCTCCCGTGTGTATCTTGTGATGTTGAGCAAGATCAGAGCTCACTCTAAAGGCTTTTCCACACTCGTTACACTCATAGGGCTTCTCACCTGTGTGAATTCTTCTGTGTTTACTAAGGACTGAGCTCTGGCTAAAGGCCTTCCCACATACACTGCACACATAGGGCTTCTCTCCAGTGTGGATACGCTGATGCTGAAGGAGGTGGGAACTCCGGCCAAAGCACTTCCCACACTCGACACACATGTAGGGCCTCTCTCCACTAGGCACTGCCTGGTGCGGAGTGAGTGGCATGCTTTGGCTTAAGACCTGAATTTCACGGTGGTCAACAGAATTTGGACTTAGACAGAAGCTTCGCTTTGTTTCATTATTTTCTTGATCAATCCTCCCCAAGGGTGTTTTCCCCAGAATCACCGTTTCCTCTGAAATTAATGGCTTCAGACTCAAGTCTGTATTTTGATTCTCTCCCTTGGTTTCATATTCTGAAAGAACAAATCCAAAATGAAAATGTTAACACTACTCAAAACTGAAAAGCAAGTGCAACCCTGAAACTGGCCTTGCTGATGAAGGTGCAAAATCCCTCAAGGCACATGGATGTGTGAGCTAGAGAGGAACAGAACCACCATTAACTGTGTCAAACAACTAGAAATCAGAAGATAATGTTTCCAAACAGGAATGTGCCAAGACAAAGAGTGAGGTTTAAGAGAAAGGTGTAAACTCCAGTTTGAGGTCACATCCTTGTGTGGAGTGCACAGAACAGCTGGGAAACAGCCCAGTGCTGCCTGAGCCCTGCCCTCACTAGAGTCCTCATGTGGACAGAGCTTACATGCAGGCCTACATCACAATGTGGGTGTTCTGTGGGGCAGACAGCAGCACATGGGCAGGCAGGGAGAGGTATGAGCTCCTGTGAGCAAGTCGGGGGTGTGGGTGCCATCTGGAGGCCAAGAGACTTGTATATGCCTTTTTTTTTTTTTTTTTTTTTTTTGAGACAGAGTCTTGCTGTGTTGCAAGGGTGGAGCACACTGGCGTAGTCTCAGCTCACTGCAACCTCCACCTCCCGGGTTCAAGCGATTCTTGTGTCTGAGCCTCCTAAGTGGGATTACAGTGGCGTGCCACCACGCCTGGCTGTATTTTTAGTAGAGATGGCATTTTGCCATGTTGGCCAGGCTGGTCTTGAACTCTTGACCTCAAGTGATTCACCCACTTCGGCCTCCCAAAGTGCTGGGATTACAGACGTGAACCACCGCACCTGGCCCTGTGGAAGATGATTTCACGTGGAGAATGAACTGGCAGGAGGAGGGTGGGAAGGACAAGACTGGAGGTGCAGAGGGACATGATGGGAATCTGCTGCCAAGTTTAGGCCAGAGATGAGGCCTGCAGGAGCAGCAGCACGGGTGGCAGGAAAGACCGGGGTGCAGACCTTTCTGGGAGCCAAGTCAAGTGCTCTGCAAGCTGATTGTGTGTGAGTGGGTGGTAGGTGAGAGGTGCTGAGGACAACAGTGATTTTTTTTTCTTTTTGGATGGAGTCTTGTGCTGTCACCCAAGCTGGAGTGCAGTGGCTACTATCATAGCTCACTGCAGCCTCAAGCTCCTGGGCTCAAGCGATCCTCCCGTCTTGGCCTCTCAAAGTGCTGCGATTACAGGTGTGAGCCATTGTGCCTAGGTTTAAACATTATTTTATTTAGTTATGCATGTTTCTGAGCTTTCTATCGTTTCATGGAGCACAGTCTTCTGGAACTTGTTTTCACACTCAGCATTACGTTTTTGAGATCCATCATGTTGCTGTGTAGCAGTTATTCAATCATCTTCACTGCAGTATATTCCATTACGTTAAAATGCCATAGTTTATGTCTAGCCTATTCTGTTTATGAACATTTGAATTTTTTTTTTTTTTTTTAAATTTTCTTTTTTTGAGATGGAGGCTCACTTTGTTGCTCAGGCTGGAGTGCAATGGCGCAATCTTGGCTCACTGCAACCTCCACCTCACAGGTTGAAGTGATTTTCCTGCCTCAGCCTCCCAAGTAGCTAGGATTACAGGCATGTGCCACCATGCCCAGCTAATTTTTTGTATCTTTAGTAGAGACAGGGTTTCACCATGTTGGCCAGGATGGTCTCGAACTCCTGATCTTGTGATCCACCTGCCTCAGCCTCCCAAAGTGCTGGGATTACAGGTGTGAGCCACTGCGCCCGGCCCTGAATTCTTTTCAAATGTTTTTTTAAATCATGAAACATGCTTCCGTGAAGATTCTCCTATGATTCCTGGTGCTTACACACAACTGCCCTTGCTGTATAAATATGCAGGAGTGGGAAGTGGTGAACATAGGAATTCATGTTTTCAATTTCACTTTTTTTTTTTTTTTTTTTAGTTTTTTACCTCCATTCTCTCAGAATATTCGTGACCATGTTTTCAATTTCACTGGATGATGCCAAATTTTTCCAAAGTGGTTATGTGAATTTACAACCCTATTAGCTGCCCTACATCCTCACTCACATTTGATATTGTCAGATCTTTCCAGTTTTTCCATTCTGGAGGTGTAACATGGTACAGTAGTTTTGATTTCCACTTTACTGATGAATAATGACTGCAACCTCTGCCTCCTAGGTTCAAGCAATTCTCCTGCCTCAGCCTCCCAAGTAGCTGGGATTACAGGCATGCACCACCATGCCTGGCTAATTTTTTGTATTTTTAGTAGAGACAGGGTTTCACCATGTTGGCCAGACTGGCTTTGAACTCCTGACCTCAGGTGATCCACCCGCCTTGGCCTCCCAAAGTGCTGGGACTGCAGGTGTAAGCCACTGCACTCGGCCTAGTTTAATATAATTTTTAATATGTCTCATTTTAGAAAGTTATTCTGTGGGTTTTTCTGGGGACAGGTCTCTGTCACCTAGGTTGGAGTACAGTGATGTGATCACGGCTCACTGCAACCTCAACCTCCTGGGCTCAAGCAATCCTCCCATCTCAGCCTCCATATAGCTGGGACTACAGGAATGCACAACCATGTCTGGCTAATTTTAAATTTTATTTTGTAGTGTTGGGTCTCAGTATCTTGCCTAGGCTGGCTATGTGTTTTTTAAACTGATAGAAACAAGTTTTAGTTCTTTCTTTTTTTTTTTAATGTATAAGCCTCATCTTCATGGAATAAAGCCTGTAGGCTGAAGAAATAGTTACTCGTTTGCACTGAAGAGTATTATTTCTACTGTTTGAAGTTTCACCAGGCATGGTGGCTCATGTCTGTAATCCCAGCACTTTGGGAGGGCAAGGCAGGTGGATCACTTGAGCCCAGGAGTTTGAGACCAGCTTGTGCAACATGTTGAAATCTTGTTTCTACAAAAATCAGCTGGGCATGGTGGTGCACACCTATGGTTATAGCTACTTGGGAAGCTGAGGTGGGAGGAATGCTTGAGCACAGGGGGTTGAGACTGCGGTGGGCTGTGATCATGCCACTGTACTCCAGCCTTGGCAACAGAGTGAGAGCCTGTCTAAAGAAAAAAAAAAAGTTTCCTGAATGGGTGGCTTCTAACCTGATGCCAAAGTAACAAGATGGAAAGATGTCTTTAATAATAAAAAAAATAGGGCCGGGTGCGGTGGCTCACACCTGTAATCCCAGCACTTTGGGAGGCCGAGGCAGGTGGATCACGAGGTCAAGAGATCGAGACCATCCTGGTCAACATGGTGAAACCCCGTCTCTACTAAAAACACAAAGCGCGTGCCTGTAATCCCAGCTACTGGGAGGCTGAGGCAGGAGAATTGCCTGAACCCAGGAGGCGGAGGTTGCGGTGAGCTGAGATCGCGCCATTGCACTCCAGCCTGGGTAACAAGAGCGAAACTCTGTCTCAAAAAAAAAAAAAATATAATAATAATAATAATAAAAATAGGCCAGGCACAGTGGCTCATGCCTGTAATCCCAGCATATTGGGAGGCTGAGGCAGGAGAGTTGCTTGAGGCCAGGAGTTCGAGACCAGCTTGGGCAACATAGCAAGACCCTGTCTCTACAACGCACTCTAGCCTGGGCAACAGAGCGAGATTTCTGTCTCAAAAAAAGAAGAAAAATACACACACACACACACACACACACACACACACACACACACACACATACACATACATATTAAACTGTTTAAGAGATTACTCGCTCAATCATTCATGGCATGAAAGCATCACATGACTGTTTGTGAGACAGACTCGAGTCGTTGTGAAGGCCAGGTACAGGCCACACTTACTTGCACCCTGCATCCATCCTGTGCAGAAGTTGGACTTCAGTCAAGTGTCACTTGCTTTTAGAATGACGGTTTCAGTTGTTGTTTTAAGTATAGAGTAGGGAAGTACGTTTTAAGTACAGAGTAGAGAAGTATGTTTTAAGCATGATAAAACAAATAAAAAAATAAATTTTAATTAAAAAATTAATTTCACTGAAATAAATTTTTAATTAAAAAATCTAGGCCTACTATGGCTCACAAGAAAAGAAAAAAAGTTTTAAAAATGAAAAAACACAAAAAAACTCTCCCTGATGTTTTGTAGCAATTGTGTGATTTGTATAACAAGCTTCATAGCACCCTGAGTAGTCTCTACATTCTCGTAAAACATTAGCATTGACACCTTCAGAGATTGTACTGAATTAAAAAGATCAGGCATACACTTACCCCACGGACAAGATAAACTGTCTTGTTGCATACAGGCTGTAGTATGGTCCCATTTGAGGTTGTCTGGAAAAAAAACAGTGAGTTGAAGTGACAACAAAATACTCCCTTCAAGAGTGGAAAATCCTGGCTGGGCGCAGTGGCTCATGCCAACAATCCCAGCACTTTTGGAGGCCAAGGTGGGTGGGATCACCTGAGGTCAGGAGTTTGAGACCAGCCTGGCCAATATAGAGTGAAACTTTGTCTCTACAAAAAAATGAAAAAATTAGCTGGATGTGATGGCGCATGCCTGTAGTCCCAGCTGCTTGGGAAGCTGAGGTAGGAGAATCACTTGAACCTGGGAGGTGAACATTGAAGTGAGCCAAGATCATGCCATTACACTCCAGCCTGGAAGACAGAGTGAGACTCCGTCTCTCCGAAAAAGAAAAAGAAAAAGAAAAAAAAGACTGGAAAATCTTTTCATTGCTGTTACAACATGTAAGTACAATTTACTGAGTTAAAAATAGCAGGGGCAGGGCTGGGTAGGTGCACACACTTATCCATCCTGAGGAACTGCCAGGACAAGACAAAGGCATATTCTACTCCTCACTGGCTCTGATGCCAGTGGCAGTGATCCAGGTTGTGGAAGGTGGCTTCTGCTTCTGTGCACATCAGTAATCTAAAACTCACTCAGTCCCATTGTCCTCTGTGACCTGTGCCAGCGGTGAGGTGACCAGGTGCTTCTGTGAAAAAACTTTTCATCTCCAACCAACAATGCTCTCAGAGAATTTCACAGTCTTTGTGGTATCACATTCAAAGGGCACTCAAAGGGAGTTTAAGCTCTCTATCAGGTGAATACACAGCTAGATACCAGGGAGCCCAGGACTAGTTTGGCAGCGGCGGCAAATGCCCTGCCTCCTACAGCTGCAGTTAGCACGCAGAAGTTCTATGCAAGATTTCCAAGACATGATGGTGTGTCTTCTTGTTTATAGTCACTGGAAAATTACATTCCTCTAAGGCTGGCATGTACCTTGTTCCTCTGAGGATATCTGATTTTGCAGGCCAGTAAGAGGTACACTGTAACACCTGGTACCCTATTCACATAAACTCTAGAAATAAGGAGCAACTTTCTTTTTTTTTTTTTTTAGACAGAGTTTCGCTCTTGTTACCCAGGCTGGAGTGCAATGGCGCGATCTCGGCTCACCGCAACCTCCGCCTCCTGGGTTCAGGCAATTCTCCTGCCTCAGCCTCCTGAGTAGCTGGGATTACAGGCACGCGCTTTGTATTTTTAGTAGAGACGGGGTTTCACCATGTTGACCAGGATGGTCTCGATCTCTTGACCTTGTGATCCACCCGCCTCGGCTTCCCAAAGTGCTGGGATTACAGGCGTGAGCCACCGCGCCCACAAGGAGCAGCTTTCAAGGAGAAAACCACCACACCTGAAACGCTGAAGCTGATCAGCCAATGGAGGTTTTGCCCAACTGTCCCTACTCACCCCAAGTGGGGCACATTATGGTAGGACAGGCTGACTGGGGTTTTCCTAAGACTTAGACGTCACCTTACTGAAGTAGGAGGTTCTTTGGTGGCACAGACCTGTAATCCCAGCTACTTGAGAAGCTGAGGCATAAGAAATGCTTGAACCCAGGAAGCAGATATTGCAGTGAGCCGAGAACTCATGCCACTGCACTCCAGCCTGGGTGACAGAGCGAGACTGTCTCCAAACAAAACAAAACAAAACAAAAATTATATCCAGCAAAACTGGTAATTTCCTTTGTGAATTTTAATCATTTTCCAAGTTGACAATCACATAAACTGCAAACAATGCTTTTTTCTTTCCAATTCTTATAGCTTTGGTTTTGTGTTATTTCATACATGGGACGCCCAGTACAATGTTATATGGACATGGGGATGCGGGCTCCTTTGTCTTGTTCTTGAGATGAAACAGGGTGCTGTGCTTTCAGCATTTCACCTTGAGTGGCAGGCTGAGACACTTCCTTTCTATATTTAGGACGCTTTGTTCTTTGCTAAATCATCAGGTAACTCCAAAACCTGAATGTCCCATTAGGACCAAATCTGGCTAACCAGTCCCTCTGGTCAGGGACAGAATCACTGCAGCCATGCCTTAATTTCCTCTATATGGCTCTGCACAACAGCTTGTTGAAATTCACTGCTATGCTCACTTCTGGCCATGGACTACTGCCTGACTCAGCAACCCCCAGCCAACAGACTCCTTTGCCAGATAAGGCTGGACAGGTTTTACCCCAGGTGGAAGCCACTGCAGTCAGCGGCTCAGTCTGAACTAGGTCCACAGCTGTGCTGAGGACCTGTTTAGCTCTCAGTGAAGGAGGGGACAGCTCTCCTTACTCACCTGAGTGGCCACTCCACAGGCCCTGGCTCTCCTTAGCCCCCTTTCCGTCCAGGACCCAGGGATCTTCCCCTCGCTCCAGCTGGGAGATTAAGTCAGGCTTGGATATTGGAAGTCCTGCTCATGGAGAGGGAAGTCTTCGTTTATACAACATTTACAGAGCACCCCCCCTCGCCCCCCACCCAAGCCACTTGTGGGGACATGAAAATGGACAGGACTGATGTTCTGCTGGAGCTAAGTACCCAAAGGGGTGATGAGAGCAAACCTCCAGGACCAGCCTGCCCCAGGCCCCCTACCCTGGGAAGCCCCCACCCCAGTCCAACACACAGATACACAGACAAGGCCTGCTAAGGGGCCTTACCCAGTGAGACTACATTTCCGTAGGTTTCCATCATCACATTTCTGTACAGGCCCCTCTGAGCAGGGCCCAGGCGGTCCCATTCATCCTGGGAGAGGAGCACAGCCACATCCTCGAAGGTTAACTTGGCCTGAAACGACAGGGGCTGCTGCAGGTAAGATCAAATCCTGACCTCTGTGACAGGGAGTGGGTGCATGTGACATGAGCAGTTGGCAATGGGGGGGCTCTGTGAGCTGAGGTACGTAATGGGAAGGTGCTAGAGAGTTCAGGGAATGCAGTGATGCTCTGGCTGCTCTCAGGAGCTACGGGGCATGGAAGGAACCACAGGGCTCTGGCTGGGGGCACTGCACAGGTATTGGGGACAGCTTACCTGGGGTCCTGCAGGCACTGGCAGGAGCCTGGCTGCTGCCATCACCTGGTCTCCTGGGGCCTCTGAGAATCACAGAAATTGAAGGAGCCTATGGGGCTGAGGAAGGGACAAGAGAGGGGTATGACCTTGAGACCTTAACTTCCTGGGGGACCCTCAGGGGACCCCTGGGCCTCATTTAGAGTCAATGAGGGGCACACTGAGGTAAGGTGCAAGGAGCTGCTACTGTTGCAGCCTTGCTCTGCCTTGCCTCCCCCAAGCCTGTCCAGGCCCTGAACACAGTTCCTGGTCCTGCCCAGCCAGTACTGGGCTCTCTGAACACCAGGTGCAAGGCACTTGCTGCACCTTGGTCACGGCCCATGGTCCTTCCCACACACAAGGATACCAGCTCACCAGGGCCCTGTGTGTTCTATACCTGAGGCACTCACACAAGTACCAGACTGTCCCCAGGTCACGTGAGGGATACAGGCATCAGGCCAAGCTGCTTCCCCAAACACCCTCCCAATTAAGAAAGGCTTGGCCACCAGGGTGACAATAAGACTCCCCCCAATCCCACCCTTAGGCAGCCCTGGTGCTCTGATGTGGCGGAGGCTCTCAACCTTGTGGTTCAACAAGGGTATTCAAAGGGGAGGCATGAGAAGTGGTCAGTTCTGGACAAACCGAGTCAACAGTGGCCCAGGGATCTGGTCTGAGCACTTGAAGGAAGACTTATCATCAAGTGAGAAGGGAATGCTTGGAGTCGTTGGGCCAGTGCTGGAATGTAACAGGACAAGGTAAGCAAAAGTGTCTGACACACACCCAAATGGCGGGGGGAAAAAGGGAAGCAGGGGCAAGAGCTTTCCTGACACATTTGGCCCTGTACAGGACATGGTTCACAGTCTTTGGAGCGTCAAAGAGTCTGTGACAGGGACACAGAAACCAAGCAGGTGACCAAAGGCAGAGACACTCCAGAAAAACATGATACAAGAAAGGAACCAACATCCTCACATGGTTGGCTCAGTTGGGCACCACAACAAACAAGATACTTCGAGAGTGACACAATAGGTGTCAGGGCTGCCAGGAGGAAAGGGCCTGGGGGCAGGAGTCAAGGGACATCACAATCCCATTGTCTATAAAACATCAGATATAGGCCGGGAGCATGCCTGTAATCCCAGCACTCTGGGAGGCTGAGGTGGGTGGATCACCTGAGGCCAGGAGTTTGAGACCAGCCTGGCCAACATGGTGAAACCCTGTCTCTACTAAAAATACAAAATCAGCTGGGTGTGGTGGCAAGTGCCTGTAATCCCAACTACTCAGGAGGCTAAGGCAGGAGAATCACTTGTACCCAGGAGGTGGAGGTTGCAGTGAGCCAAGATCATGCCACTACACTCCAGTCCGGGCAACAGAGTGAGACTCTGTCTCAAAAAACAAAACAAAGCAAAACAAAAACCCATATCAGATATATGTATATATTTGCATAGACAACTTTCAGGAAGATACACAATAAACTATCAACTGCCTGCCTCTGAAGAACAGGACAGCGAAACATGGGTGGAGTTTCTCCAAAATTGCCCATTCCCTCCAAATGTGTGTGCGCATGCACATTTCTGTGTAAGTGCAATGCAATTCTTTTTTTTTTTTAGAGAGTTTCGCTCTTGTTGCCCAGGCTGGAGTGCAACGACGCGATCTTGGCTCACCGCAACCTCTGCCTCCCGGGTTTAAGCGATTCTCCTGCCTCAGTCTCCTGAGTAGCTGGGACTACAGGTACCTGCCTCCATGCCCGGCTAATTTTTGTATTTTTTGTAGAGACAGGGTTTCACCACGTTGCCCAGGCTGTCTTGAACTCCTGAGCTCAAGTGATCTGCCCCCCTTGGCCTCCCAAAGTGCTGGAATTGCAGGTGTTGAGTCACTGCGCCTAGCCCTGCATGTGAATTTGACCTTTGGTGAATGCACAACTCTGGTCCCCTGGAAACCTGGCAGAGGTGGTTATTCTCTCTATGGCCCAACCACACCTGGGATGGGACTCAATGATGAACAACCACGGGAACTAGATTCAGGGCCTCCCAAGCAGATCTTGCAGCCAGTTCTCCTGACACAGGAGGTGTTGGCTTGTGTGACCACAAGGCCTTCGACCAGGCTAACTCCTTCTCCTACCTGCATCTTGTGTTTATGCACCTGAGTACTCCCTGGATGCCTGCTGGATGAGGCTAGTCAGCTTTTCCATGAACCTGCTGCTAGGTATGGTTGTCCTGCGAGTCTGAAAAGTCAGTTGAGCCCAGTAGCTCTTCTGGTACACCTGAGCTGGTGATCCCCCTTCCCTCTGACTCAACATTTCAATATGGGTGTCACATAGCATCTCAGACATTTAACATCCCAAACCGAGCACCCCCTCTACCACCTTTCTGCCCCCAGCTTGGTCTGTGAACCTGTACGTAAGCCTCCTTCCTTCTTCATTCTCACACCTCATTTCTAATTCATCTTCTAAGCACATCAAGAACCTGACCACGTTGCCCATCTTGCCCTCCCTGCCCCATGACCACCACTCCTAGATGTTCAGCAGCTCCCAACACAGTCTGTCAGCCCAGTCCCTCCATCTACCTTCCTGAGAGAATAGTTACTGTCCTCTGCTCCAAGGTCCTCCCAGGACCCCAATGGCTCCTATGAGCCTGCACCAATCTTTGTGATTTTCCTCAGAGCCCTGCAGCCCTTTATCCCGGGACCTGTGCTCCCCATCCATCTCTCAGAGACCTCTGCCCCACCCACCACAAGCAGCCCTGGCTCCACCCAGCGGTTGACTGTTTTTTTTTTTAATTACTTCTAGGCTAATGATTAAAAATTGCCAGGCAATGTACTTTTGAAAACTTTTAATTAATTGATTTCTTAGAGGCAGGGTCTCACTTTGTAGTCCCGGCTGGAGTACAGTGGCTTAATTATAGCTCACTGGAGCCTCCAACTCCTGCGCTCAGGCGATCCTCCCACTTCAGCCTCCAAAGTAGCTAGGACTACAGGTATGCATCACCATGCCTGGATAATTCCTTAATTTTTTTTTTTTTTTTGGTAGAGATGAGGTCTTGCTATGTTGCCCAGACTGGTCTTGAACTCCTGGGCTCAAGGGATTCTCCCTCCTTGGCCTCCAAAAGTGTCAAGATTACAGGCCTGAGCCACCACACCTGGCCTGTTTGTTGAATAAATTAATAAAGAGCAATGAGCTCACATTTTATGCCATTTGTAATAGCAAGTAAGGAGTCAACACTTGGCACTGGCAGGCATGGGAAAGTAGAGTTTCTCATACTCTTTCTCAATTTTATACTGAAAGCTACCTAACAGTATTTAGGTAAATCAGATTGGCCCTTGGATAGGGGGTGCCTTATAAGAACGGATGTGGGTGAGGGTGCAGATTCAAAAATGTTGCTGAGGCAAATGCCATATTGGTCCTTCTACATAAAAGTGATACATCTGCTAAAGAGAAACGTGTGCTGTGTCAGGTCACCAGATGGATGAGTGAAAATGCAGCATGGGGTCAGCATGCAGGGGATGATTTCATTTTGTAAACTATGACCTCAAGCCCACCTAGGGTATGTGTGTCACAGGCACCTGGGACTGGTTCACCTGCCTCACTTGGGCCAGCTGCACTGAGGCCACACCTGTAAATCCAGAAGATGACACACTCCTCTGAAGGCCTAGAGATCATGTGGTTGGTGAGAGGAGAGCTCATAGAACAGCCCTGGCTCAGAGGTGGATGCTGCTGGATAAGGTATTATCTATTTGATTAAATTAACACACAGAGGAAAAATTCCAAAGGACAATACCAGTCTGTTAACAAGTGTGTGGCAGGGAGAAGTGAAAGGGAAAGATTGTGGCAGGGCGTGGTGGCTCACACCTGTAATCCCAGCACTTTGGGAGGCTGAGATGGGCGGATCATGAGGTCAAGAGATTGAGACCATCCTGGCCAACATAGTGAAACCCTGTCTCTACTAAAATACAAAAATTAGCTGGGTGTGGTGGCAGATGACTGTAGTCCCAGCTACTTGGGAGGCTGAGGCAGGAGAATTGCCTGAACCCGGGAGGCAGAGGTTGCAGTGAGCCAAGATGGGGCCACTGTACTCCAGCCTTGTGCCTGGCGAAAGAATGAGACTCTGTCTCAAAAAAAAAAAAAAAAAAAAAGAAAGAAAAAAGAAAGGGAAAGATTGCTACCTGGGGTGAGTCTTAGAAAAGCATAAATACAAAATGCTGTATCAGGTCTCTATTGAAAGAGGACCTTCACATATTGCTAATTAAAAAAAAAATCACATCACAAAGTATGATTGTATTCTGGTAAAAAATGAAGAAAATGGGCCAGGCATGGTGACTCACACCTATAATCCCAGTACTTTAGAGTGGCAAGGTGGGAGAATCACTTGAGCTCAGGAGTTCAAGACCACCCTGGAAAATATAGCAAGACCCCGTCTCTACAAAAACAAACCAACAAAAAAATTAGCTGGTCTATAGTCCCAGCTACTCTGGAGGCTTAGGTGGGAGGACTGCTTGAGCCTAGGAGGTCAGGGCTCCAGTAAGCTGTGACTGCACCACTACACTCCAGTCTGGGCAACAGAATGAAACCCTCCCTCACAAAATACATAAACAAATAAATAAAAATTTAAAAACATATAATGTATATATGGACAAAATACATTTTAAAAGTGGTATAAACTAGTTTAAATTTTTTCCTTACTTACGCTATGGCAGATAAAGGTTTGGTTTCCTGGAACAAGCCTGCAACAGGATACCAAGACAAACACACACCATGGGCCTCAACATAAACCTTGCATACACAGAACGATCTGGGGTGCCAGAAACCAGCTTTTAACAACACACTCCATCCCTACTTCATCCCCGGGATTCTGAGGCCCAACTCCAATCTTTGCTGCATAAGAACACAGTTAAAAAAAAAACCAAAAAAATACAGTTCGGGCAGGGAAGGAGGATGTGGACAGTTTTTAAAAATTAAAAGACAGGCTCATGACAAGTCCTCTATAGATGCCAGGCTCCAGGGTCAGGGGCTGGGACAGGCTAGAAATCACCGTGCCAGAATACTGAAAGTGGAGTTTGAGGACCCCCCTCTTGAGGCCATGCCAACAGCTAACATTGGGCAATATAAAGAACACCCACTCAGGGCACTGGCTGAACAATGATCCCACCCACTAACTGGTCACAAAGGTGGCAGCATGAAGAGTTCATTTTTCAAACTCAGGAATTTCAAATTTGAAAATTTCCCTAGGGAATAATCCAAAACAAAAACCATAGATCAATGTCGTTAGCAACTGGCTATCCAGTTTTCTTTAGGTGATCAAAAGCCACGTGGCAGTGAGACACTCCTATCACTCTTTTTGGAATTCCTGTCTCAATGCGACAAAGCAGAATGCCTGTCATTCCAGAGGACCTTGCACGTGGTGACACACTGGTTCAGGCACATTTGGAGTATCCTGGTATGGGGTGAGCTGCCAGGATCTCCTCCAGAGCCACTGTCTTCTTTCGCTCCTCATCATCCTCACTCCCTGGACTTTCTGCTAACAAGCACTGCTCCCTCTTCATCACCAAGAAGCCCCTTACCCACTAAGGTGAAAGCACATTCAAGACAGGAGGCTTCTGAGCCACCTGTGAGCACAATGCAAAAAAGTTGACCTAATCTAACCTAACTAACCTAAACTAAACCCTAACTTGCAACCTTTCCAGAATTAATGATCAGAAATATGTATCCAAATTGATAGCTTTCTGGCTGAGTGTGGTGGCTCACGCCTGTAATCCCAGCACTTTGGGAGGCCAAGGCGGGTGGATCACCTGAGGTCAGGAGTTCAAGACCAGCCTGGGCGACATGGTAAAACCCCATCTCTACTAAAAATGCAAAAATTAGCCAGGTGTGGTGGCATGTGCCTGTAAATCCCAGCTCCCCTGGAAGCTGAGGCATGAGAATTGCTTGAACCCAGGAGGTGGAGTTTGCAGTGAGCCAAGATCATGCCATTGTACTCCAGCCTGGGGAACAGAGTGAGACTACATCTCAAAAAATGAGAAACAAAACAAAACAAAAAAACAACATAACAAAAACTCAAATTGATAGCTTTCTTATACACCAGCAACACCCAGTCAGAAAATATGAAGGGGAAAAAAAATCTATTCAACAAATAGCAACAAGAAACAAGATTAAACCTTAGAAATGCACAGGATCCCTATAAAGAAAACTGTAAAACCAGGAAAACACTTGTGGATGCTGGTCTGGGAAAACATTTTCTGGGTTAGATCTCAAAAGCAATGGCAACGAAAGCAAACTAGACAAATGGGATTACATCAAGCTAAAAGGTTTCTGCACAGGAAAGGAAACAATCAGCAGAATCAAGAGACAATTTACAGAATGGGAGAAAATATTTACAAACCATCCAACAAGGGATTAATAACCAGAATGCAGAAGAGAGCGATACAATTTAATAGAAATAAACAACTAATCTGATTTAAAAACAGGTAAATAATCTGAATAATTTATCAAAAAAAAGACATACAATATGTATGACCAACAGGCATATGAAAAAAAACTAAAAATAGATCCACCATATGATCCAGCAATTCCACTGCTGGGTATATACCCAAAAGAAAGGAAGTCAGTATATCAAAGAGATACCTGAACATACATGTTGACTGCGGCAATATTCACAATAGCTAAGATATGGAATCAATCTAAATGTACATCAAATAAATGGATAATGAAAATATGGCATATGTACACAATGGAATATGATTCAGCTATAAAAATAAGAAAGTTGGCCAGGCGTGGTGGCTCACATCTGTAATCCCAGCACTTTGGGAGGCTGAAGTGGGTGGATCACAAGGTCAGGAGTTCGAGACCAGCCTGACTGACATAGTGAAACCCCATCTCTGAAAAATACAAAAATTAGCTGGGCATGGTGCTGCACACCTGTAATCCCAGCTACTCAGGAGGCAGGAGAACTGCTTGAACCTGGGAGGCAGAGGTTGCAGTGAGCTGAGATCACACCACTTCTAGCCTCCATCTCAAAAAAAAAAAAAAAAAAAAAAAGATGTCATTTGCAGCAACAGGGAGGGAACTGGAGGTCATTATGTTAACTGACATAAGCAAGGTACCGAAAGACAAATATTGCATGTTTCCACTCATATGTGGGAACTAAAAAAGTTGGTCTCATGGAGGTAGAGAGTAGAATGATGGTTACCAGAGGATGGGAAGGGTGGGGTTGAGGGGAAGGTGTGAGATGAACAGAGGTAGGTTAATGATTACAACATACAGTCAGATACAATGAATAAGTTCCAGTGTTTGATAGCACAGTAAAGTGACTACAGTTAATAATTTATTGTATATTTCAAAACGACCAGAAGAAGAGATGTGAAATGTTTTCCAACACAAAAAATGATGTTTGAGGTGTCAGATATCCTAATTACCCTGATTTGATCATTATACATTGTATCCTTGTATCAAAATATCACATGTACCCCATAAATATGTATAATTATATTAAATTTAAAAAGCCCTTTAATAAAAATACAAGTATATTTTTATTATTTTATGTCGGAAGGGCTGTTCTAAGCAAAATACCAAAAGCAGAAAGACTAGGGACAGAGATCCATAGATGTGCAGTTTATGAATCAAAATCGTACGTGCATCAAAGCTACCAAACTCCAGAAATGGACATAAAGGCGTGCAACAATTTAGTATATGACAAAGGTGGTTTTTCAAATCAATAGAAAGATCAATGGTGTTAGAAATAGCTATGATTTAGGGGAAAAAAACGAAGCTGGATTCCAAACTCACCCCACAAGAAAATAAATTCCAGATGTATCCAACATTTTACAAGTACCAAAGAAAAACAAGAGTTTATTTTAAAAATAATCTTGGAGTGGGGAAAGCCCTTTAAAACACAGCACAAAGCTCAAAATGCCTTAAGGCAAAATATTTGACTCATAAAATTTTTAAATTTTCTATTTTGAAAAGGCCAAACCAGAACCGAACACCATAATCAGACTCAAAAGACAAATTGAGAAGCATGTTTTCAACATACATGGAAAAGAATATGAGGTGGAAAATCACAAAGAAATACAAATGTTTAAAACACAAACGAAGGGATTTTAACCTCACCAATAAACGAAAAACGTCGAACTGGCAGGAATGCAGGGACCTGTCAAGCACACAGGACCACAGCCCTGTATGGGGAGGGAATGTCGATGGCAATCTCCCACCCTTATCCATTTCACAGAGTCCGCCTGACAGAGAAACCGATGTCCAGAAGACAGTTACTAACCGAAAAATCTGAGTACGGACTCGGCGGAGCACGAGCGGAGCGCCCCCTGCCGCCCCCGGTGTTAGTCTAAACGACACCAGCTTCCCTTGAATGTTGACAGAAAAAAGGGTGTGCGCGCGTGCCTAGAGCTGTAACGGCATTCAAAAATTCTGAAACTGTTCACAGTCCCTGCCTCTTCACACACTAGCAGTGTTGGGGAGGGTGACTTTTATACTTTTCAGATATGGTTGCATTAGAAGAAGTATTGCATATTACTTTCAATTAAAAAATTAAGCCAGTAAACAACAAGGAATATATTTGCTGTGTTCCAAAGAGTTGGGCTCATTCATTAAAACAGGGCTCTGACAAAGTAACAGAAAAGACAGCATCGATAGCAAAATAGGGGGAGAATAAGACATTCGGCAAGTAGCACGCTCGACCAACAGCTGAGACGAAAGCAGCTCGTTTTCGTCTTGACGCGGGAAGACTTTTTATTGCTAAATAAAGTGGCGCTCCCGGTGCGTCGCCGGGGTCTTCGTGGGGCTCCTCAGGTTTTGCATAAAACAGAAAAACCTCAATTTTTATATTTTGGGGAAGCTCCCCAACCCTTTCCAGGCCCATCCCAGGGAACAAGTCGGCTCCATCCTCCCCACCAAGAGCCGGAGGAGCGCGGCAAGAAGAGCGGCCCGGGGCGGGGGGGGTCCAGACTGCGCCCCTAGGACTCCCGCCAACCTGGCCCGAGGTACGGCGCCCGGTAGAAATGGCTCGGGAGGGCCCGAGGGGGGAGGAACGCCGGGGATCTGAGGAGATCCAAGGTGGGAGGGACGCGGGGCGGTCTGAGAAAATCCAAAATGGGAGAAACGCTGGGGGTCTGAGGGAGCCCAAGGGGGGAAGGGCGCGGAAGGAACCGAAGCCTTCCTAGGCAGGCGGTGCCGTGGGAGGGCCCGAAGGGGTCCAAGGCCGGGCCAGGGGAAGGATGCGAACCCGAACGGGGGAGAGGGCGCGGTCTTGGCCCTGGGAGGAGGCCGCCGCGCGTCCGTGAGGGGAGGGGACCAGAGCAAACGGAGCGGGCACTCCGTGCCCGCGGGGAACAGTTCACGATCCGTGTGGAGGACGCGCCGGCTCGGGTGTCCGTGATGGGAAAGGGTCCCGGCCGGCCCGGCGCCGACACGCACCCCCCACTCACCGTCCACGCCGCAGCCTCACGCGCGAAGTGACGGGAGCCCGCAGCACCCTCAGACAAAGGGCTGCCCCGCCCCGTCTGCGCAGCCGCCAATCCTTGGGGGCTCTTGCCTCTCAGTTTCCGCCTCCACAGCCGGTACCGCCAATCCTGGAGGGCAACGCATGCTTACGTCATTTGGCGCGCCTCCCGGTCCGAAGCCTTCCTCAGTGACCGACAGTAGGGCACTCTCAAGAGCCAGCGAGAGCCAGGCCTCCGCGATCCCTAGAGGGGCCGAGCTGCTCAGGGAAATGGGCCCGGCCGGGTATCCTCCCGTACTTCCGGGCGCGAAGGCTGCAGCTCGCCGCCGAGCCTTACCCGCTCGCAGTCCGGGTTCCCGAGCTTCTGCCGCGGTCGCCCTCTGGGGGTCACCCCTGCTTGCCCAACAGCCCCTCCTCGGCTTGCGCTGGCTTTGGCCCTCCCGGAACTCGAGCTCGTTGCCCGCCTTTGCGGTCCCCGCTGCTGAGAACGACCTTGCCCTCAGTCTCCTGGCTGGTCCCTGCGGCGCTGCAGCGCGGATGTCGCCTGCCCAGGGGCCCTTTCTCTTCTTTCAGTTGCAGCACTGAAGTCTTCTTGTTTGGTGACTTGCGTGGAGTTATTCTGCCCACTTATGAGGCGCAGCCCTTCATCGCTGTGCCCGGCCCGGCGTGGTCCCTGCAGGCGGGCGTCACTGAACAGCGACCGCCTCCGTCGTCCACTCGGCCCTTGGGTTTGCTTTTTGGTTTACACCGCGCACCTGGGGGAGGGTGGCGGCCTTACGAGGGCGCGGGCCACACCCGCGTGGAGGCTTGCACCTGACAGCCGCTGCAGGGAGGGTGGATCTGGTTTGGAGCCGGCGGCCTAGTCCACCTTCCGATAGGCACTTCCCCAACTCCCGAAGGCCGTCCGCCTCGTCCATCCGGCGCGTGGCCCGGCCCAGACTCTAGAGGTTTCTCCGCAGGGCGGGGCTGGGGCGGCGGCGGCGAAGGCCTGAGGCTGGGGGGTGGGCCCGAGGCAAGTGCCTGCCCAGGCTGTTGGAAGCGGAGGCGGGGGGATGTGATAATTCCATAATTGCCCCGCACCAGGCAAACGCCAAGTCTGTGCAGCGCTTTGGCGAACCTCTTCACAGCCCTTGTGGGCACCGGTTCCCGCCTCACGGGGCTTCCATCCACTACGCGCGTTTTTGAGCAATGGACCTGCTGCCTGGCGCTCTATTGGCACCAATTTTTGAGAAAAAAGAAGGCTTTGTTATTTTGAGGTCGACGGCCAAGGAGACGGGAGGCACGGCTCAAATGTGTCTCCCACGTCAGGGCTTAGGTCAAACTTGATGGGTTAGGGAGGATAGGTTGGCACGCAGAAGTGCTGGCAGGAAGGTTTCAGTAGGAGGCTTTAAACTTGGCCATTTATGGCAAAGTGTGGAATGGCAGGTTTCAGCACCAGATCTTCCAGGATTATGGACCTTTCCTTTCTGAAAGCGTTCTGCCACTCAAGCTCCCGTCATGTTCCTGTCTTCTGGTCTCCTCAGGGAGGAACCATTGGTTCCGAGTTATGATTTTCCTCCTCTAGTTATGCCCAGGTCACATGACTTTCAGTTTGACCCTGCTATACGTCCTGTTACCAACAGAATAGGATCAGTTTAGGTCAGCCCTGTGGTTACACACAATTTGGTGTCACAGGATTCCCACTGCTAAGGGGCTGTGAAGTTCAGGACCAAGGTAGTTGAAATTCAGCTCTATTATTGGATTGTCCTGGATTGCTTTACCAGTTGACAGGGATCAAGCTCTGTCCCAGGAACCTTGACCTCAACAGAGAACTGTTGCTCCTAGGACCTTCACCTCAGACCTCAGTGCATCCTGGTTTTTGTTTTTTTCTTCCCTCCTCCACAACTTTTTTATTTTGCAAATGTTCATACATTCATAAAGGTTGAAAGAATAATACAATGAATACCTGCATGCCCTTCACTTAGATTTAACAGCTGATACCCTTTCTGGCACTTCCCTTCTGTGTCTCTGTCACTGTGTTTTTGCTTCAACAGCACAATGTTTATTGAGTGCTTGTGCTAAGCACTAAGTGCTGGGGCTACATCAGTGAACAAGCAGCGTGCCTAAGCCATGCCCTCCTGGACCATACATGTGAATAGGGACAGCAGGCAATATGCAGAATAAATGTAAGAATTACCTAGTGTGTCCAGAGATATAAGGGCTACAGAAGAAGGTCTGGGCGGGTGCCAGTGTGTCTGCTGGTTCACCTGGGCTACATAAGGCAGCAGCTGCCGTATCTTCCTCTGGCTCCTTCAGCTCCAAGACTAAAGGCTCCAGCTTCTCCTGTAGGACAGCAAAGGGGTTTCAGCCCATCCTGGGCTCCAGCTTGAGGTCACAGACCCCAGCTTGTCCTTACTCTTAACATATGTAATTTATGTATCTTTCATAAGTATACAGTTTTTTGTTTTTTGTTTTTTGTTTTTTTTTTTGAGACAGTTTCACTCTTGTTGCCTGTGCAATGGCATGATCTTGGCTCACTGCAACCTCTGCCTCCCAGGTTCAAGCGATTTTCCTGCCTCAGCCTTCCAAGTAGCTGGGATTACAGGTGCCTGCCACCATGCCCAGCTACTTCTTGTGTTTTCAGTAGAGACAGGGTTTCACCATGTTGGCCAGGCTGATCTTGAACTCCTGACCTCAGGTGATCCACCCGCCTTGGCCTCCCAAAGTGCTGGGATTACAGGCGTGAGCCACTGTGCCCAGCCAAGTATACAATGTGCTTATAAACAACATGCACACAGACGCACAGTCTCATAGTTGTTATGGCAAACATTAAGCTTCTACTACTGAGTCTAGGGTTACCACTGAGTACCCAGCCCACCGGTCCCTCCTGCTACGAAACTGCTCCCATCTGGTTCCTGGAGAGGGCGATCTGTAAGATCTGACTTGAGAATACTTCATCTACTGTTTCTATGCAGTCATGGAGTGGGGCTCCTGGCTCTATGGGGAGCAAGGTAGCTGGGTTGAGGGTCTTTACAGTTTCTAAAGTTATGTGAGTTCTCACATAAGAACCCTTGGTACTGAGTCATTCTTGGGTCTGACAGTGGTGTCCCCTTTGATCCATTAGAGTTAGGACCGAATAGTCACCCGCACAGTCAGATGCTGCCCTAAAGTTAATCTGTCTGCTTCTCCTACTAACATAGCTGTGGCAGCTAGTCCCTTAAGGCAGGGGGGGCCGTCTTCATGCCACCACATCTAATTGTTTGGATAGACAGGCCACCGGGCAGTGCCATGACCCTAGGACTCTGGTTAAGACTCCGATGGCTATTTCTTTCCATCGTGAATATACAAATGGAAAGGCTTGGCCATGTCTGGTAGTCCTAGAGCTGGGGCCTCAGTTAAGGCTTGCTTTACCTGTTCAAATGCCTTCTCCTGCTCAGTTCTGCAAAGGAAAGGCTCTTCCCCACACCTTTTGTGGCTTCATATAAGGGTGGCTTTGCTATCAGTGAGAAGTTTGGAATCCAGATGCGGCAAAACCTCGCTGCTCCTAAAAACTCTCTTACATGGTGCCTGCAGGTTGGGGTTGGATGCAAACAGCCTTTATCTGGGCCATACCTAGGCTCCACTTTCCTTGATTTATGCTGAATCCTAGGTATCTGACACTTCTCAGGCCGACTTGAGTCTTTTTCCTTGATACTTTATATCTGGCTTTCCATAATAAGTGGAGCAGACTTTAGAGTTGGGACTGCTAGGAGATCATCATCCATGTACTGCGATAGGACACACTCTTTTTGGGGGAGTTGAGAGCTTTAAGGTCTGTCACTAACGCGTCTCGAAAAATTGTGGCGGAGTTTTTAAACCCCTGTGGAAGTCTGGTCCCAGTGAGCTGAAAATTGCCCCATTGGAAGGCAAACAATGGTTGACTTATTGGTGCTAGGTGGAGGCAGAAAAAGGCATCTTTTAGATCTAGTACAGCAAACCAGGCTGCATTCGCCAGAATAAGTGTTATTACTGTATAAGGCTTTGGCATTACTAGGTGAATGGTAACTATAGCCCTGTTTATGGCTCACAGATCCTGTACTGGTCTGCAGTCATATACTCCTGGAATATGGGGTTTTTCTGTTGGCTTCTGCACCAGTAGGAGTGAAGTATTCCAGGGTGACTGGAGTGGCACTAGAATGCCATGACTCTGAAGTCAGTCTATGTGTTTCCATATTCCTCTAATGGCTTCTTGAGGTAGGGGGCATTGGCAAAGCTGGATGGGGGTGGCACCTGGTTTTAATTTTATTACAACTGGAGCATGATTTGCAGCCAACCCCAGTGGGTTATCTTCAGCGTAGACCTCCAGAAATTAATTTCCTAGTCTACGGTTTCCTCCTCTGGGGATATGAAGCAGGTTGGCATTTGTGTCATCTTAGCACACAGCCTCCTGCGGCACAGTTAGGGCTAGCACCATTGCCTTTGGTTGGGTGAAGTCTGAAGTCACATTCCCTTCTGGTTTAAAGGAGATTTACGCCTGTAATTTTTGGAGCAGGTCTCTTCCTAGCAAGGAGACCAGACAATTTGGGAGGTGTAGAGATTCATGCTGAACTTGCTGTCCTCCAATAACACACCTCCTCGACCAGCAAAAAGGCCTCTTCTCTGTCACTCCAGTGGCTCCAATTATAAGTGGCATATGTTTTAGTTAATGGTCCAGTTGGTTGGTTTACTACTGAATGTTCAGCACCTGTGTCTATCATAAAATCTATCTCTTGGCCCCTACCTCCATTCTGACCACAGGCTTTTTGGCCAAGTCCACTGCCAGGGTCCTGACTTTCATGTGGTGGCCTCGGGATGCTGTCATACCAGGGGCCTCAGAAAGGCCTCTCTTGAGACATGGAGAGGCATGGCAGGGAAGTGGGGAGGGGATATGGTCTCAGAGGCCATGGCTGCTTAGTTCATCCACCTTTCCTGGGGTGTTCAGGCAACTCACAATTGGGTCTCTGCTACCACAGAAGGTCTGGGCCTAGAAGTCTCAGAGCAGCTGTGGGGAGCAGAAGGTTGTTCAGGCTCCATCACCCTCGTCTCCCTGTGGCCCTGCCCACCACCTCAGGACAAGCTCAGAGACCTAGTAATGTGTCATCCAGGTGAATGGTACTCATGGAGACTCTTCCATGTGACCTCAGCCTTTTCTCTACAGGAGTCTCTTTATGAGGGACTAGTCCCAGAGGGTAGACATCTCCCTGTCTCCACCAATGTCCTCGGTTCCTGAATTGAAGTCCCTGAAACATGCTTCTCACTGTGTTTTCCTGTCCCTGGACCAGGTACAGTAGAGGTCAGGATTGGGGCACACCAAGATGAGCCAATATAGTGTCTGCCTTAAAGAGCTAACTTTAGTGAGGAAGACAGGTACATGTTCCCAGAGGAATTTTACCAGTCCTGAGCCTAGTGCCTTCTCCCTCCAGATCCTGACCTGAGGGCTGCGGCAAGATCCTGTCATTCCACATCATGGTTTCCTTTGAGGACGTGGCTGTGCTCCTCTCCCAGGAGGAGTGGGACTGTCTGATCCCTGCTCAGAGGGGCCTCTACAGGGATGTGATGCTGGAGACCTACAGGAACCTGGTCTCACTAGGTAAGTTCCCTCCCTGGGGCTCAGCTCCTGAGCTTCCTGCTCAAACAACCTTGAGGCTCAAGCTTGGGGCTCAAAGGCTCCTCACTGCCTGCTCCCAAAGACCAGACATCTTGGCCCTGGTACCATGCAGGTCTGGTCTGCACAGAGAAGGGGCCAGGTGGTACTGGGTCCCTCCCTGATTTGTTTTTGTTTTTGATAAGCAGTGTCTCACTCTGTTGCCCATCCTGGAGTGCAGTGGCGGGATCATAGCTCACTGTAACCTTGACGTCTGTGGTTGAAGAGATCCTCTCACCTCAGCCTCTCAAGTACCTGGGACTACAGTGGTGGGCCACCATGCCTGTCTTATTTTATTTTATTTTTTAAAGATAGAGTCTCCCTATGTTGCCCAGGTTGATCTCGAACTCCTAGCCTCAAGGAATCCTCCCACCTTGGCCTCCCAAAGTTTTGGAATTCCAGGCATGAGACAGCATGCCCGGTCAACCCTCCCTGATTTATGGAAGGAGAATATTATTCACTGTACACCTAGTACGTTTCTATCCCCTTGCATAAAGATAAATGCATTAAATATTAATATAAATTATAATATAAATTAATTATAAATAATTTATAATTATATATTTACAATTTGTAAATTAATTATAAATTAAAAAATAAATTAATCTTTATGCATCTTGAAGATCGGTGGTGGTAGGATACACAGTTTATAAATGAACCTGAGGCTAACAAATACTGTCATTTTCTTACGTTTACACAGCCTTTTGGTGGCAGATCTGGGATTTGGATCTGTTCAGTTTCAGAGCCCTGCTTTCCTTTCACTGGAATGTGCTCTTCCTTTTAGCCCTTCTGCTGGGCATCAACACCTCCTACTGTGAGTCCTCTCCCATGATGTGTTCAGGCCCCAGCTCTGTCCTATCTATGCCCCTCGTCCGCCCGAAAAGCTGGTTTTGACCTTTCTTCAGCTCAGGCAGAGGCCTGTGTCTTTCTCCACGGTTAGAGACCAGGTAGCAGGGAAGGTCACAACCAGCACACAGACTCGGACCACAGGTACATCTTGCCCTCTACCTGGGATGAATTTTCAGGTCTTGCTTCCCTTCTCTGGAGCAGGACTTCAAGCTTCCAAACCTGATGTCATCTCCAGGCTGGAGCAGGGGGATGAACCATGGACCTCACACGCCCTGAGAATGCAGGGGAGCTGGAGCTGGAGGCACAAGAGAGAAGGTGAGTCTGCCCCCACTCTCTGCTTCTGTGATAGGTGCTGCAGCTTTACTCACAAATCCCTTCTTTGCAAGCTCCAGACAAATTTCTTGTTATCCTCAGGCCTTTGCTTTCCTTTTTTTTTTTTTCTATCAAAAATTTCCTCTTTTCTTGCTGTTGCTTGCCTCTGTTATCTGTCCATCAGTAGGTTTGTGTTTTATTTACCCTAGAAAATGTTCTTTCAGCCCTAAAAAAGAGATCAGGTGTCCTTCCCTGGCAGCTGGCTCCCAGTCCCTTCACTTCCATGTCACCCACTCCTTAGGCTGTTTGGGAAAAACGCTAACTACATTTTTCCTCTTCTCTGACACCACAACAACAATCAACAAAGATTTCATGACCAAATGTATGGAGAGTTTTTCCCATGCACCAGGCAGCTCTAATTCAGTTCAATTCTGGTGCTCTCTTCTTGGAGATAGCCTCAAATTCCACAGGTTCAGTCTCTGAGACTCCCCTCAAGACACTAGTTGTAAGTCCGGGCTTTCCAAACTTCTGACCAACTGGATTCAAGTTGGGATTCCCATAACCCTCACTTTGGGTTCTATTAATTTGCTGGAGCAGCTCACAAAACTCAGGGAGACACTTAGATTTACCAGTTTAGGCTGGGTGTGGTGGCTCATGCTTGTAATCCCAGCACTTTGAGAGGCCAAGGTAGGCAGATCACTTGAGGTCAGGAGTTTGAGACCAGCCTGGCCAATATGGTGAAACCCCATCTCTACCAAAAAAATACAACAATTAGCCAGGCATGGTGGTGTGCATCTGTAGTCCTAGCTACTTGGGAGGATGAGGCACGAGAATCATTTGAACACAGGAGGCAGAGGTTGCAATGAGCTGAGATCATGCCACTGCTCTCCAGCCTGGGTGACAGAGTGAGACCATGTCTCAGAAAAAAGATTTACTAATTTATTATAAAGGATAAAGACAAAGAAATGTGTAGGCTGAGGTATGGGGGAAGGGGTGTGGAGCTTTCATGACCTCACTGGGTGCATCACCCTCTAGAAACCTATGCACTTAGCTATCAGCTCTCTGAACCCTGTCCTCTTAGATTTCTATAGAGGCCTTGTCATATTGGTATGATTGATTAAACCATTGGTCATGGTGATAAACTTAATCTTCAGCTCTGGTCCTCTTCTCTGAGTTTGGGACGTTGGGGCTGAGAATCCCAACCCTCTAATCATGCCTTGGTTTTACCAGTGACCAGCTTCATCCTAAAACTGTCAGTCAACATAAGCCTATGAAAAGACAGCAGTTTGGAGATTACAAGGATTTTAGGAGTTGTATGCCAGGACATAGGGATGAAGACCAAATATATATTTTATAATATCCCACAGGGCTTGCTGGCCAGCTCTGCTATCGCTGCTTGGAGATACCAGTTGGAGAGATGTTCTCTTCCAAGTTTCTCATTCCTGCTGTTATTCACTCAGAGCATCCCAGGCTGATTCTGGGTCTTGGGGAAACAGATGAACTAGAAAGGGTTTCTTCTTGTGTAGTGGGAGACCTGGGCATGTAAACACTAAGCAGAGCAGAGTCCTGGTGCTTCGTGCTGCCACGCAGCTAATGTTGGTCATTTGTGCTTGATGCAGGCCTGGCACTGTGCTGTCACAATGAATTTATGAAATTTGCCAATATCTCTGCATAATTGGTGCCCAGGATATTGAGACACAGAGAGGTTAAATTCACACAGCCGGCAAGGAACAGAACAGGGTTGGGTCCCTGGCAGATTGGTCTCAGCCCCATACTTTCATTTATCTTCTTTAAAGAAACAGCTTTATTGAGGTGTAATTAACATATAATATGTTAACAAGTATTTAAAGTATATGATTTTATGTCTTCTGACATATGTATACATATGTGAAACCATTGCCACATTCTAGAGCAAACATATCCATCCCCCCAAAAGTTTTCTCCTTCTTCATAATCTTTCACTCCTTCCCACCTTTCTCACTCCTTCCCACTTCTGTCTTGAAGCAATTACTGATTTGCTTTCTGTCACTATAAATTATATTTTCTAGAGTTTTATATGAATGGAATTATTGAGCGTGTATTCTTTTTGGTCTGGCTTCTTATACTCAACATAATTGTTTTGAGATATGTTTATGTTGTATATCAATAATTCATTGCCTTTTATTTCTGAATAATATTCTATTGTTTGAATATACTACAATTTGTTTATTCATACTCTGTTAACAGACATTTGAGTTGTTTTTGTTTTTTGGTTAATACACATAAAGCTGCTGTGAACATTGCCTTCCACTTATCTTGTACCTTCCTAAGATGTTGTGAGTTGTCAAGAATGGTTACTATTCTTGCCCTTGACCCCCAGGTGCAGTCATTTGTCCAGCATTAAGGCCAGGATTGGTTGCTTACCAGGGCTGCTGAATAGCTATCTTCCTGGCACTTCCCATTCTTACTCTCTTACATTGGAATCACCATCTATTGAATTCCCTATCTAGATATGTATTTGTTCATTTATTCCTTGTTTTGCTGACGTACACGGTCAAATACGTTGAGCCCTTTTGTGTCTGAATATGGCTTTATTCTGCCCTCATGTTTCTGAGCCCTTATGTATGAAATGTTTTATAAACTTCATATAAGTTGAATTATTCAGTCTGACAGTCATTTTTTTTAGAGTGTGTGCAGTAAAAGGTTAACATAGCAGGCCTGCACTGCCCACATCCTGCATATTCCAGAGGTCTTTAGGACTAGCTCCTTGACCAGCTCCTTGGAGGTGATCTCTAAGCTGTTGGAATATTCTGCCTGATAAGAGTATTTGAGTATACCTGGGGCCTTGGGTTTATGCTAACAATGTGATTTAAAGTGAATGCTTATTTCTGTTTGCCTGGGTCCCTGGGCCACAGTGTATCAGATTGACCCCTGAAGGGAGCTGTCAGGGTACCTGAGTGCCCCAAGTCTATGTACTAACCATTAATAAAAACCCTGGATACTAAAGCTCAGGTGAACTTCCTGGTCATCAACACTTTGCATATGTTGTCACACATGGTGGCTGGAAGAATTAAGGTCTGTCCAGGTGGCCCTACTGGAAGAGGATACCTGGAAGTACACACTTGGTCTCTCCTGGACCCTGTGTGGCATTTTCCTTTGCTGATTTTTAATTGTTTCCTTTTGTCCTAATAAACCGTGTAATTATGAGTATAAGAGTTTTTCTGAGTTCTGTGAGTCCTTCTAGTAAATAATTGAACATGAGGGTGGATTTGGGTGCTCCTCACAGAGTGCTTTGTCTGTTTAAATGTAACACAATTATTGATAAAGTTGAGATTAAGTCTGCCATCTTGCTGTTTGTTTTCTGTGTGTCTCATCTATTTCTTCTTTTTTTGTATACTTCTTATATTCTTTTGAATAAATCAAACTTTATATGTAATTTTTATGTTTCTTCTCCATTAGCTTTTTAGTTGTACATTCTTTTTTAAATGATTACTCTAATGATTAAATATGTCTCTTTGATTTACTGTGGTCTACCTTAATTTTTTTTTTTTTTTTTAAAGACGGGGTTTCACCGTGTTTGTTGGTCAGGCTGGTCTTGAACTCCTGACCTCAGGTGATCTGCCTGCCTTGGCCTCCAAAGTGCTTGGATTACAGGCGTGAGCCACCGTGCCCAGCCTTACCTTAATATTTTTACCACTTCTTGAAAAATGCAAGATCCTTACAATTCCTTTTGTCCCTCTCCAGCCTTTCATTATTATTGTCACTTATTTTGAACTACCTACTTTGAAACCTCACTAGAGTTTATTCTATTGCTGTTTGTGACAGTAAATATTCATTTAGATTTACTCTTTCTAGTGTTCTTCACTCCTTTCTGCAATTCTGTACTTCTATCTAAGATCATTCTTTTCAGTTTGAAAAACTTAACCTTTAGTATTTCTTGTATTTAAGTTGGCATTATTCTCTGAGCTTTTGTTGGTCTGAAAATGTCTTTATTTTCCTTTCTGATTTTTTTCTCCTTTATTCTATGGATATGGTGTATTAATTGATTTTTGGATGCTAAACAAACCTTCCATTTCTGGGATAAATCCCACTCAGTAATGGTGTATAATTTTTTTTATATATAGTGCAATTTGATTTGCTAGTACTTTGTTGGGGAATTTTGTGTCTGTATTCATCAGAGATGCTGATCTGTTGTTTTGTCTGTTTTTAATATTAGGGTACTACTGTTTTCACTGAATGAATTGGGAAGTGTTCTCACTTGTTTTTTGGAAGAGTTTGTGAAGAATTGCTTTTAAGCCTTTTTTTATTCTCTAGTTCATTAATTTCTGTTATATTTTTTATTTTATACTTTCTGCTTGATTTGGGTTTAGTTTTGTTTTTTTCATTTTCTCCAGTGTTTTAAGGTAAAAGGTTAGGTTGTTGATTTGTTCCCTTTTTAAAATAATGTAGGCATTGAGGGAGGGTCCATGATGGCTGAGTACAGAGAGCTCCGGTCTGCAGCTGTCAGTGAGACCAACGCAGAAGATGGGTGATTTCTGTATCTCCAACTGAGATACCCAGTTTATCTCATTGGGACTGCTTAGGCAGTGGGTGCAACCCACGGAGAGCGAGCAGAAGCAGGGTGGAGCATTGCTTCACCCAGGAAGTGCAAGGAGCTGGGGAACCACCCTCCCCAGCCAAGGGAACTGTGCTACTGTGCACACTGTGCTACTGTGCTACCCAGCCTGGGTACTATGCTTTTTCCACAGTTTTTGCAATCTGCAGATCAGGAGATTCCCTTATGAGCCTACACCACCAGGGTTCTGGGTTTCAAGCACAAAACTGGGCAGCTGTTTGCGCAGGCACCGAGCTAACTGCAGGAGTTTTTTTCATACTTCAGTGGCACCTGGAATCCTAGTGAGACAGGACCATTCACTCCCTTGGAAAGGGGGCTGAAGCCAGGGAGCCAAGTGGTCTCACTCAGCAAGTTCCACTCCCATGGAGCCCAGCAAGCTAAGAGCCATTCTCACTGCCAGCACAGCAGTGTGGAGTTGACCTGGGATGATCAAGCTTGCGGGGGGAAGGGGCATCTGACATTACTGAGGCTTTATAGTAGGCAGTTTTCCCCTGACAGTGCTAAGGAGACTGGGAGGTTTGGACTGGGTGGAACACCACAGTGCGGCAAAGTGGCTGAGGCCAAACTGCTTCTTTAGATTCCTCCTCACTATGCAGGGTGTCTCTGAAGGAAATACAGCAGCCCCAGTCAGGGGCTTACAGATAAAGCCCTCATCTCTCTGGGACAAACCACTTGAGGGAAGGGGCAGCTGTGGGTGCAGCTTCAGTGGACTTAATCCTTCCCGCCTGGCTCTGAAGAGAGCAGCCGATCCTGACAAGGAGGATTCTTCTAGCATAGCACACCAGCTCTGCTAAGGGACAGACTGCCTCCCCAAGTGGGTCCCTGACCCCCATGCCTCGTGACTGGGAGAGACTTCTTAAAAGGGATTGACAGACACCTCATACAGGAGAGCTCCGGATGGCATCAGGCCAGTGCCCCTCTGGGATGAAGCTTCCAGAAGAAGGAGCAGGCAGCAGTCTTAGCTGTTCTGCAGCCTCCACTGGTGATACCCAGGCGAACAGGGTCTGGAGTGGACCGCCATCAAACTGCAGCAGACCTGCAGAAGAGGGGCCTCACAGTTAGAAGAAAAACAAACAGAAAGCAACAATGACAACATCGGCAAAAAAGAACTCCCCACAAAAACCCCACCCAAAGATCATCAGCCTAAAACATCAAAGGTAGATAAATCCTCAAAGATGAGGAAGAACCAGTGCAAAAACAGAAAATTACCATCCTTTAAAATTAAAGGATATTCAGGACTTGAATTCTTCTCATTCTTCTCATTACCTCATAGCGCTTATTCTAAAAGTGACCATATAATTGGAAGTAAAACACTCCTCAGCAAATGCAAAAGAATGGAAATCATAACAGCCTCTCAGACCAAAGTGCAATCAATTAGAACTCAGCATTAAGAAACTCACTCAAAACTGCTAGGGATTGTCTTGATTATACAGGCTCTTTTTTGGTTCCGATGAAATTTAAAGTAGCTTTTTCTAATTCTGCAAAGAAAGTCAATGGAAGCTTGATGGAAATAGCACTGAATCTATAAGTTACTTTGGGCAGCATGGCCACTTTCACAATATTGAGTCTTCCTATCCATGAGCATAGAATTTTTTTCCATTTGTTTGTCTCTGTCTAATTTCCTTGAGCAGTGGTTTGTAGTTCTCTTTTTTAAAGAGAAAGTGGCCATGCTGCCCAAAATAACTTATAGATTCAGTGCTATTTCCATCAAGCTTCCATTGACTTTCTTTGCAGAATTAGAAAAAAGCTACTTTAAATTTCATAGAAACCAAAGAAGAGCCTGTATAACCAAGACAACCCTTAGCAAAAAGGACAAAGCTGGAGGCATCACGCTACCTGACTTCAAACTATACTACAAGACTACAGTAACTAAAACAGCATGGTACTGGTACCAAAACAGATAAATATATAGACCAGTGGAACAGAGCAGAGACCTCAGAAATAATACCACACATCTACAACCATCTGATCTTCGACAGACCTGACAAAAACAAGCAATGGGGAAAGGATTCTTTATTTATTAAATGGTACTGGGAAAACTGGCTAGCCATATGCAGAAAACAGAAACTAGACCTCTTCCTTACGCCTTATAGAAAAATTAAGATGGATTAAAGAGTTAAATGTAAAACCCCAAACCATAAAAACCCTAGAAGAAAACCTAAGCATACCATTCAGGACATAGGCATGGCCAAAGACTTCATGACTCAAACACCGAAAGCAATTGCAATAAAAGCCAAAATTGACAAATGATATCTAATTAAACTAATGAGCTCTGTACAGCAACAGAAACTATCATCAGAGTGAATAGGCAACCTAGAGGATGGGAGAAGATTTTTGCAATCTACCCATTTGACAAAGGTCTAATATCCAGAATCTACAAGGAACTTAAACAAATTAACAAGAAAAGAACACAACGCCATCAAAAAGTAGGCAAAAGATATGAACAGACACTTACCAGAAGAAGACATTTATGTGGCCAACAAACATATGAAAAAAAGCTCATTATCACTGGTCATTAGAGAAATGCAAATCAAAACCACAATGAGATACCATCTCATTCCAGTCAGAATGGCGATTATTTAAAAGTCAGGAAGCAACAGATGCTGGTGAGGCTGTGGAGAAGTAGGAGTGCTTTTACACTATTGGTGGGAGTGTAAATTAGTTCAACCATTGTGGAAGACAGTGTTGTGATTTCTCAAGGATCCAGAACCAGAAATACATTTGACCCAGCAATCCCATTACTGGGTATATACCCCCAAAGGATGTAAATAATTCTGTTATAAAGACACATGCACACGTGTGTTTGTTGCAGCACTATTTACAATAGCAAGGACTTGGAACCAATCCAAATGCCCATCAATGATAGACTGGATAAAGAAAGTGTGGCACATACACACCATGGAGTACTATGCAGCCATGAAAAAGGATGAGTTCATGTCCTTTGCAGAAACATGGATGAAGCTGGAAGCCATCATTCTCAGCAAACTAACACAGAAACAGAAAACAAAAAACTGTATATTCTCATAAGTGGGAGTCAAACAGTGAGAACACGTGGATACAGGGAGGGGAACACCACACACTGGGGCCTGTCGGTGGGTAGGGGGGAAGGGGAGGGCAAGCATTAGAACAAATACCTAATGCATGTGGGCTTAAAACCTAGATGACAAGTTGATAGGTGCAGCAGACCACCATGGCACATGTATACCTATGTAACAAACCTGCACATTCTGTACATGTATCCCAGAACTTAAAGTAAAATTTCAAAAAAAATTCTAAAATTAAAAAAAAAAAAACCTTTAAAAAATGTAAGCATTGACAGCTACAAATTTCTCTCTAAGCACTGGTTTAGCTGCATCCAGCAAGTTTTGATACATTGTATCTTCCTTTTCATTCATCTCAAAGTATTTTCTAATTTTGCTTGCTATTTCTTGTTTGACCCATTGGTTATTTAGTACTTTGTTGCTTAATTTCCACATATTTGTGAGTTTAGCAAATTACTTCCTGTTACTAGTTTCAGTTTCATTCCATTGTGTTTGGAGAGCATAATGACAAGAAAACTTGTACAATTTCAGTCTTTATAAACTTATTGAGGCTTGTTTTATGGCCTAGCCTATGATCTGTCCTGGAAAATATTACATGTGCTTGAGAAAAATGTATATTCGGTGGTTGTTGGGTGGAGTATTCTCTAACAGCTATATGTTTGTTAAGTCTTGTTTGTATATAGTGTTCTAAATCTTCTACTTTTGTCCCTCAGTATCCATGGGGACTTGGTTCCAATAACCCCTGAAAATACAAAACTCCACAGATGCTCAAGTCCTTTATATAAAATGGTGTAATATTTTCATATAACCTATGTATATCCTCCTATATACTTTAATATAATGTAATTGCTATGTAAATAGTTGTTATATTGTATGATCTGGGGAATAATGACAAATCTGTATATGCTCAGGACAGATGCAACCATGGTTTTTGTTTAATTTCCAAATTTAAAAAAATCTCTGGTTACTTGAATCCATAGATACAGAATGTCTGTTTTCACACTGCTATAAAGATCTACCTGAGACTGGGTAGTTTATAATGGAAAGAGATTTAATTGACTCACAGTTCCACATAGCTGGAGAGGCCTCAGGAAACTCATGGAAGAAAGTGAAGGGGAAGCAAGGCATGTCTTACATGGCAGCAGCAGTGGGCAGGGAGGGTGGACTTTTCAAGCACTTTAGCCATCAGATCTTGTGAGAACTCACTATCACGAGGACAGCGTGGGGGAACCACCCGTATGATCCAGTCATCTCCCACCAGACTTGACTTGAGCATCTTCCTCCCTCAACATGTTGTGATTACGATTTGAGATGAGATTTGGGTTGGGGACACACAGCCAAACCATATCACCTAGATACAGAGGGCCAACTGTATTTCCTTGTTGATCTTTGGGTTAGATTTTCTATCCAAATTGAAAGTGGGGTTTGAGGTCTCTGAGAACTGTTGTTTGAACTGTGTATTTCCCCCCAATTCTTTCAACCTTTCATTGCACATACTTTGAAGCTCTGTTGTTAGCTCTTTATATGTTTACAATTGTTATAACTTATGAATTGACCCTTATATTGTTATAAAGTGTCCCTCTTTATCTCTGGTAGCATGTTATGTTTTAAAGTCTATTTTGTTGTATTAGCATAACCACTCCAGCTTTCTTATGGTTGCTATTTGCATGACACAGAGAGTATCTTACTTGATTTATGATATTTCAACTTCACCATGGTGCAAAATCATTCTGATTTTCACTTTCAGTACAGTAGTCAGTCAATTGCATGAGATATTTAACATTTTACTATAAAATAGGCTTTGTATTAGATTATTTTGCCCAACTGTAGGCTAATGTAAATGTTCTCAGCATGTTTAATGTAGCCTAGACTAAGCGATGATGTTTGATAGGTTAGGTATATTAAATGCATTTTGACTTATTAGTCCATTTTCACACTACTATAAAGAAATACTGGCTAATTTGTAAAGGAAAGAGGTTAATTGGCTCACAGTTCTGCAGGCTGTACAGGGAGCATACCGGCTTCTGCTTCTAGGGAGGCTTCAGGAAACTTACAGTCATAGTGGAAGGTGAAGGGGAAGCAGGCACATTTTACATGGCTGGAGCAGGAGGAAGAGATACAGGGAGGAGGTGCCACACACTTTTAAACAACCAGATATCACAAAAACTCTCACAAGAACAGCACCAGGGGGATGATGCTAAGCCATTCGTGAGAAACTGCCCCATGATGCACTCACTTCCTACCAGGTTCCACCGTCAGCATGAGATTTGGGTGGGGACATAGATCCAAACAAAATCAACTTACGATATGTTCAACTTACATTGGGTTTTTCAGGACGTAACCCCATTGTAAGTTGAGGAGCATCTGTTTATCTTTTTCCATTTTTTTACTTCCAGTCCCTTTATATCTGTGAATCTAAAGTGTATTTCCTATAGACGGCATATAGTTGGATATTGTTTTTTAATTCACTGTGACTCTTTCTGCCTTATTTTCTTGTTTCTTTTTTTTCTTTCTGCCTTTTCTTTGAATTGTTTAGTCACATTTATTGTTATTTTTGTAGTTGGGTTTACAACTGCCATTTTGTTCTTTGTATTTTGTATATCTCATGTCTTTTCTGTTCTACCATTCCTCCTTAATTTTTTTCTTTTGCATTGAGCAGATTTTATTTTATTTTTGTTTTTAGAGTCAGGTCTTGCTCTATTTCCCAGGCTGGAGTGCAGTGGCCTGATCATGGCTCTCTGTAGCTTTGAACGCCTGGCTGAAGGGATCCTCCCTCTTCAGCCTCCCAAGTAGCTGGCAATACAAGTGTGTGCCACTGTACCTGGCTAAGTGTGTGTGGTTTTTTTTGTTTTTGTTTTCAATTTTATGTTTAGAAACAGGGTCTTGCTATGTTGCCCAGGCTAGTCTCAAATTCCTGGCCTCAGGTGATGCTCCTGCCTCAGCCTCCCAAGTGACTGGGATTATAGATGTAAACCCCCATGCCCAGCTGCATTAAGTACAATTTTTCTATTATAACATTTAAAAAAGTAAACAACAACAACAACAACAAAAATTTTAAATTACTTTACTGGTATTTTCACTTTTTGAAAGTTATTTTTTAATGACTACTCTAGAGCTTATGGTGGAAATAGATGCTTGGCATCACAAAGAAAAATTAGCACAGAGACAAAGGATCTTTCAGCAACACAATTTTTACTTCCTGGACCGCAGGAAGGGCACTCTTGCTAGCCATTTTGCCACAAGAGTACAATGAACAGAAGAAAACACACATTTATCCCTTATGCATTTGGGGTCGTCCTTACTGCTGTGTCTGATCTTTGTTGGCTGGAACTAGACCTCACAATTTAAACTAAAACCCAATTGGCTAATAACTTAAAACTTTTCTAAATGGGTAAAAGCAATGGAGAGCTGGGACATGCCTGTGAGCACATCTAGCACAGATATCTTGGTTAAAGTACAAGGACATAGAATGTACTACGTGCCTGTAAGCATGGCATGTTTAAGAGCTACATAGGATAGGGCTTAACAAAGTTATTAGCACACTTATTCTTTAACAAGAGAGGAAACTTTAAAAAGGAGCTTTTCTACTCACAACTTACCATATACATTTTATCCGAATTTACTTTTGATTTATACTAACAAAACCCAGTGAGATATAGAATTGTTACTCACGTATAGCTCTATTTATTATTCCTCCTTTGTGTACTGTTATACAATTATATCTGTTTGTTATAAACCCTTTAATACATTTTTATAATTTTTACTTTATATAATTTTATGTCAATTATGGAAACAAATAAGAGCAAGTATATGTTGGTAAAGTTTTTAATGGTTACTTTCTTACTTTCTTATTTACCATTTATGGTTTTCTTCATATATTCCTGTACATTCAGTTTCTTTTTTTTTTTTTTTTTTGAGACAGAGTTTCACTCTTGTTACCCAGGCTGGAGTGCAATGGCTCGATCTTGGCTCACCACAACTTCCGCCTCCTGGGTTCAAGCAATTCTCCTGCCTCAGCCTCCTGAGTAGCTAGGACTACAGGCGTGCGCCACCATGCCCAGCTAATTTTTGTATTTTTAGTAGAGATGGGGTTTCACCATGTTGACCAGGATGGTCTTGATCTCTTGACCTTGTGATCCACCCACCTCGGCCTCCCAAAGTGCTGGGATTACAGGCGTGAGCCACCGCGCCCGGCCTTCATTCACTTTCTTATTTACCATTTATGGTTTTCTTCATCTATTCCTGTACATTCAGGAAATGTCTGCTGTCATTTCCTTTGTCCAGTACAGCTCTGCTCTCATCCACCTCCTTTGTGCTGTTGTCATATATAATAAATTTTATATCTTAAAGCCTAAACAATATAATTATATAAAGTCGATTTCTATAATTGCTTTTTGAATTAGTTAAGAGAGATTAAAAACATACATTTATACTGTCTTGTATAATTACAGAATTAACTTTATCTTTGTTCTTTGTGTTTTGGGTGGGTTCTCGTTTCTATCTGGGTTTACTTGCTTTCAACCTGAAGAATTTTCTTTGGTATTTTTTGTAGGGTGGGTGTGCTAGCAATAAATTCTCTGCTTTTGTTTTTCTGGTGATGCCTTTCTTTCATCTTCACTTTTGAAAGATAATTTGCTGGACAGAATTTTTTTTTTTTGGGAGATAGTCTCACTCTATTGCCCAGACTGGAGTACAGTGGTGCAGTCTTGACTCACTGCAGCTGGGTTTAAGTGATTCTCCTGCTTCAGCCTCCTGAGTAGCTGGGATTACAGGTGCATGCCACCACACTCAATTTTTTTTTTTTTTTTTTTTTTTTTTTTTTTGTATTTTTAGTAGAGATGGGGTTTTACCACGTTGGACAGGCTGGTCTGGAACTCCTGCTCAGGTGATTCACCCACCTTGGCCTCTCAAAGTGCTGGGATTACAGGTGTGAGCCACTGCACCCAGCCAGGTTAGAAAATTCTAAGTTGAGAGTCTTTTTCTTTTAGTACTTTGTATATGTTATCCATTGTCTTCTGACCTCCAATAGTTCTGATGAGAAGTCTGCTCTTTATCATATTTGGGTTCCCTTGTACATGTTGTTTTTCTCTTGCTTTCAGTATTTTCTCCTTGTCATTGACATTTGACATTTTTACCATGATGTTTCTGGGTGTTGGTATCTTTGTGTTTATCCTACTTGGAGTGTTTTGGACCTCTTGGATGTGCAGTTTAATGTTTTTCAGCAAATATCAGAAGTTTTCAGCCATTATTCAAGTATTTTTTAAATTGTGGCAAAAATATATAACATGAGGATTAGTCTACCTTCTTAAACATTTTTAAGTGCACAATATAATAGCAAAATGCTGTACAGCAGATCTTTAGAACTTTCTCAAAACCTTGCATGACTGAAACCTTGTACCTACTGAATAGTAACTCCCAATTTTTCCCTCTCACCAACCCCTGGCAGCCACCCATTGTACTTTCTGTTTCTATGAGTTTGACTATTTTAGATACCTCATATAAGTGGAACTATACAATATTTGTCCTTCTATGACTGTCTTATTTCACTTAGCATAATATCCTCTGGGTTCATTTATGTATTAGCATATGACAGGATTTTCTTCTACAATATTTTCTGGCTGAATATTTCATTATATGGCTATACCAGATTTTCTTTATACATCCATCTGTTGATGGACATCTAGGTTGTTTCCACCTCTTGGCTATTGTAAATAATGCTGCAATGAACATGGGAATGCAAACATATCTTGAGGATTCTGGTGTCAGTTCTGTATAATTATCCAAAAGTGGGATTGCTGAGTAATATGATTGTTCTATTTTTTTAATTTTTAAAGAAACCTCTGCTTTGTTTTCCATGGCTGTGTCATTTTACATTTCTACCAGCACATTATCACCAATACTTGTTATTTTTCAGGTTTAAAAAAAAAATAGCCATTCTGACGTGTGTAGTGATACCTCATTGTGGTTTTCATTTGCATCTTCCTGACGATGTTGAGCATCTTTTCATATATTAATACCTGTTGACCATTTGTGTGTCTTCTTGGAGAAAAAACTTGGCCCATTTTTAAAAAATGAGGTCTTGCTCTATTGTCCAACCAAGAGTATAGTGGTGCTGTCATGGCTCGCTGCACCCTTGACCTCCTCTGCTCAATAAATATCTTTACATCTCACAGTTCTTGAGGCTGGAAGTCCAAGATTGTGATGCCAGCATGATGAAGTTCTAATGAAGGCCCCTTCTGAATTGCATACTGCCAACCTCTTGCTATGTCCTCACTTGGCAGAGGGCAAAAGCCTCTGAGGTCTCTTTTATGAGGGCACTAGTCCCAATTATGAGGAATCTGCCTGTATAATCACCTCCCAATAGCCCCACCTCCCAATATCATCACCTTGTTATTCAACATATGATTTTTGTTTGTTGTTTGTTGTTTTAGAGGGAGTCTCACTGTTGTCCAAGCTAGAGTGCAGTGGTGAGATCATAGCTCACTGAAGCCTCAAACTCCTGAATTCAAGCAGTCTTCCTGCCTCAGCCTCCCATAGCTGGGACTGTAGGCATATGCCACCATGCCTGGCCTGGGCCTTGTTTTATTGGGAGGTTTTTGATTATTTCAGTCTCCGTATTTTAGATAGAAGTCTACTCAGACTTTCTATTTATTCATGAGTCAGTCTTGGTAGGTCGTATATTTCTGAGATTTTATCAATTTCTTCTATATTGTTAAATTCATTGTCATATAATTGTTCATAGTGGTAGCTTATAATCTTTTAATTTCTCTGGCATCAGTTGTAATATCTTTTTCATATTCGATTTTGAGTTTTCTCTTTTATTCTTAATCTAGTAAAAGGCTTATCCATTTTGTTATTTTCAAAAAGCCAGCTGTTTTGTTGTTTTTTCTGTTTTCCTATTCTGTTGCTTTCTATAGATTTTGCTTCTTTCTACTCTAATGTCAGTTATTTTTTTTCCTTCTCACTTTGGGGTCAGTTTGTTCACCTCTAGTTCCTTGAAGTATAAAATTGGGATTATTTTAGATCTTTTTAAATGGAGGCAAATTTATTGCTATAAATTATCTCCTAGTACTGCTTTTGCTTCATCCCATAAGTTTTGGTACGTTGCCTTTCCATTTTTGTTTATTTTGAGATATTTTCTAACTTCTCTTTTGATTAGTTCTGTGAACCCAGAAAATATGAAATAGGTCTCAGTTAATTTAGAATGTTTATTTTGCCAAGGTTGAGGATGTGCTGTGACACAGCCTCAGAAGGTCCTGACATCATGTGCCCAAGGTGGTCAGAGAACAGCTTGGTTTTACACATTTTAGACATGAGACTTCAATTAATATATGTAAGAAGTACATTGGTTTGGTCTGGAAAGGTGGGACAACTTGAAGCAAAGGCAGGAAGACTTGAAGTAGGGAGGGAGCTTTCAGGTCACAGACAGGTGAGACACAAACAGTTGCATTCTTTTGAGTTTCTGATTAGCCTTTCCAAAGGAGGTAGTCAGATATGCATCTGTCTCAGTGAGCAGAGGGATCATTTTGAATAGAATGGGAAGCAGGTTTGCCCTAAGCAGTTTCCAGCTTGAGTTTTCCTTAGTGATTTTGGAGGCCCAAGATATTTTCCTTCCACTGTTCTTTGACCATTGGTTGTTATTCAAATATTTTCTTCTGCAATTCTCTGTCTCCTCTCCTGCTTTCCCTATTGTGTGTGTATTGATGTGTTTAAAGATATTCCACACTTACCCAAGGCTCCATTCATTAAAAAAAATTTTTTTCTCTCAGTTTATCTTCAAGTTTATTGATGCTTCTGCCAATTCAAATCTATTGTTGAGCCCCACAAATTAATTTTTAATTTTGATTATTATACTTTTTAACTCCAGGATTTCCATTTGTTTGCTTTTTAAATAAATTTTGTCTTTATTGTTATTGTATATTCAGTGAGGCATTCTCTTTATACCTACCTTTACCTCTTTAATCGTGGTTCATTTAGTTTTTGAACATATTTATCATAGCTCCTTTGAGCTTTGTTAAATCTGACTTCTGGTGCCTCTCACAGGCAGTTTGTGTTCTTGCATTTTTCCTGTGGGTCACATTTTATTGTTTTATTTGCATGTCTTCTACTTTTTTTTTGTTTTTTGAAAACAGACATTTTGGTCATATATTGTAGGAATTCTGGTTACTGCTTCCCCTCCCCCTTCTCTAGAGCTTACTTTTGTTGTTTGCTGGTTTATTTGTTTTATAACTTAGACTATTTCAGTGACATAGATTTCCTTCACAATGTGGAGCCTCGAGCATACTCACAGTCATCTTGCAATGATAACATTTTTGGCACAACTCTCTGCCTCTTTCCCTGATCTGCCTGTGAAGTTATCTACTTCGGATGGCATCATATCATTCCCATTAGGGTCCACTAATTACAGGCAGATTGCTCTGCCCTAAGGACAGTGGTTCCCAACCTTTTTGGCACCAGGGACCCATTTTGTGGAAGACAATTTTTCCATGGATTAGGTGAGGAGGGATCATTCTGGGATGAAACTGTTTCACCTCAGATTATCAGATATTAGGTTCTCATAAGGAACACACAACCTGAGATCCCTTACATGTGCAATTCACAACAGGGTTTTTGCTCCTATGAGATCCAGTGCTGTGGCTGATCTGACAGGATGCAGAGCTCAGGAAGTAATGGTCACTATCCCAATGCTCACTTCCTGCTATGCAGTCCAGTTCCTAACAGGCCACAAACCAATACCAGTCCATGGCCTGGGGGTTGGGGACTCCTGCCCTAGGTCATAAATTGCTCAGCAGTCTGATCCAATTAAATTTGGGCAGAAATATTGTTTAAAGTCCGTCTTTGAGGTTAGTTCTGACTCCAGAAGCTGTCTCTTTCCCTAGTTCTCTCTGATAAACCAGCTGACCTTTGGTTTAGTGTCTTATTAATTAAAAGAGCTATTTTTGAGAGTTTCCCTTGACTTGAACCTCCCCTACACTCTGTTTCAAATAAAGTCAGTTCTTTAAGGGAGAGCTTCAGAATTTGCTTATGAACTGCCTCTCCTCCTAGGCAAACTCCATGAGCCACTTCCTTGGGCAGTGAGTGAGGCAACAGTGTCTGGAACCTTGTGGAACCTCTGCCTATGAGTGAGCTCAGGCCAGAGCAGTCAGGGCCCAAATAGTCCTGGCCTGCTGTGACACTGTCCTTGGAAAGAGGCTGAATGGAGGAAGGGAGCCCTTGTCCTGTTAGCCCCATTCACTGGAATTTGACATCTTTACCTTAGAGTTGGAGGGGATGAAAATTGCTGGTGGCCTATCCTCCTGGTGAGATATGGTAAGCTTACATTGGAAACTGAGGGGAGAGGGAGCCCCTTCTTGACCACATATAACTGGAGTGGACCATCTGTTGTACTGAGCTGGGGGTGAAGGAGGGGGTAGAGCAGGTTGTGATTCATGTGCCACAAACTCTCCAAGAAGGAGGCTGGTCTGGGGAAGAGAGAGGGAAGTGAGAGAGAGGATAGAGGAGAAGAGGAAGAGAACAAAACAAACAACCTTCTTACTCTTCTATTCTTACCAAATTTTAGTTGAGTTTCTTGAATAAATATTTTTCCTTTGCTGTTTTCCGTTAGGGCAATTTCTGGAAGCTTTAAATGGTGGTTGGGTTTGTTTTTTCTTTTTAAATAATTGTTGCCAGCTTTGTTTGATAAGAAGTGAATCCATTGAATTCCTTGTACTGTTATCCTGGAAGTGGAATTTTCAAGCTTTTATTTTTGAATAATATTTTGATGGATGTAGAATTCTAGGATGGCAGTTATTTTCTTCAGAATTAAAAAGCATCCTTTTGTCTGTTGTTTTCCACCTCTAAAATCACAGTCAGCCTTCAGTCTTACTGTTACTTTGAAGATAATATGTCTTTTAACTTGTGCTATTTTTTTGATATTTTTTCCCTCAAGTATTCAGTAGTTTTGACTGTGTTATACCCAGGTATGGTTTTCTTTGCAGATTCTTAGAGCTTCTTGAATATGTGGTGATATGGTATGGCTGTATCTCCACCCAAATCTCATCTTGAATTGTACTCTCATAATTCCCATGTGGTGTGGGAGGGACCTGGTGGGAGATAATTGAATCATGGGGACAGTTTCTCTCATACTGTTCTTGAGGTAGTGAATAAGTCTCACAAGATCTGATGGTTTGATAAGGGGAAACTCATTTCACTTGATTCTCATTCTCTCTCTTGCTTGCTGCAATGTAAGACATGCCTTTCGCTTTCCACCATGATTGTGAGACCTCCCCAGCCATGTTACTATGGCTGGTCTTGAACTCCTGGACTCAGGCCATCCACAGGCCATACACCTGCCTCAGCCTTCCAAAGTGCTGGGTTTACAGGTTTGAGCCACATGCCTGGCTGATTTGTTTTGTCTTTGTGTTTAGGTCTTTGTGATGAGGTCTTGCTATATTGCCCAGGCTGGCCTCTCACTCCTGGTTGCAAGCATCCTCTCGCCTCAGTCTCTCAAGTAGCTGGGGCTATAGATGTGTGCCACCACACCCAGCTCTCATTTTTAGTTCCCTGCCCCTCCCCTCCCTTCCCTTCCCTTGTCTTGTGGTTTCTCATTTTGTTCACATTTATTGTCTCCTGCCCAGCAAAATAACACCTATTAAAATCATCTTTCAGACTTTAGTCCAGAGACGACCTTGAGGACACAACTCCTCAGATACCCCAGAAATTTTTCTCCCCAAGTTCAGGATGTTTATCTTCTAGGATACTGTTTGTAGGTTTCTAGAGTAAATTATGAAGTTTGCTTTTTTCCTTTCATACTCTGAATGGAAATATCAATCCCTCTGTAGTAGTAGTTCCATGAGTAGTTCATGGAAATCTATTAAGACTACCTAGCCCTATTTTATTTTATTTTATTTTTTGAGAAGACTCTGTCACCCAGGCTAGAGTACAGTGGCACAATCTTGACTCACTGCAGCCTCTACCTCCTGGATTCAAGCTGTTCTCTTGCCTCAGCCTCCCAAGTAGGTGGGATTAGAAGCACCCACCACCATGCTCAGCTAATATTTGTATTTTTAGTAGAGATGTGGTTTTGCCATGTTGGCCATGCTGGTCTTGAACTCCTGACCTCAGGTGATCCATCCATCTTGGCCTCCCAAAGGGCTGGGATTACAAGGGGGAACCACCATGCCCAGCCATAATTAGCCCAATTTTAGACCTCATCCAGTTAGTACTTTTAGCTCAGTCTCCCTGTCTGAGCAGTGCAGTCTCAAGTAGCATCCCATTATAGCTAATGATAACCATTTGCAAAAGAGGGGAGATTCCATTGTTATTTTATAGTATCTTAACATGAGGCTGCCCTCTTACTGTTCTGACCTCAGTTATCCTTCCACAGTCTTTGTATCCATGTGACTTAGTGGTTTTTGTTTGTCTGTTTTATTGGTTGCTTTTAAATGTTTTTTTTAAAAAATAAGCTTCCTTTGGTCTCAGAATTCAATTTTGTAGTTTTCACAAAATGTTTTGATACTTTTGTTCATTGGAAATGTGTGATGTGGGACTGTTGTGTATACTTGACCTTTTTGCCTTGTGCTGCCCCAGCTGTTGCCCGAGTAGGTTGCTGCCTTTTTCTGTGTTTTTTTTTTTGTTTGTTTGTTAGTTCTGTAAGTTGTCCAGATCAAATGGTATTTTCTCTATCTATTGTGCTCATGTACACTTCATTGTTTATGAATCATTAATTATTTATTTTCAACAAATATTTGAATACTGTGTGTAAGCCATAAGAAGATACCTTGTTTATGAATTATGCAGCAATGACGTGAATAGTGGAGGCAGCCTCCACTTCCTCCTTCCTGGTAACACTCCTCAAATCCTTTCTCAGATCTTGCTTTTCCTATGCCATGTGTTTCTGGTCAGCCTAGTTGCAGATTTAAGCCTTTGACCTTGGGCATATTACCTTCCTTCTTCCTTTCCACACCAGTGTTCATTGCTTTGCCAGCATGCTTCTCTTTTTCCTCTTCCCAATGGGGTCATGTATGTTGCTTTTTAAAATTTGCATTCTCAGTGATCTGCCCATCTCATTTTGTTCACATTTATTTTGTCTCCTTCCAGTATTATCCTTGAAAATATTTGTTTGATGTAAATATTCCTGCTTATTCTCTTTCTCCCATAGTAAAATGTGAGTGACTCACTTCTTTTTCTCCATTCTTTCAGGCTATGATTCTAGGATTGAAAAAAAAGAATTGATTCCAAAGCAGGACATTTCTGAAGAAATGGAATCCCAGACAGCAAAATCAAAAGATCATATAAGGAATAATTTTAAGGAAGCTAAAGAGATGAGTAAAACTGAGGGAAAGTTGGAGAACTGGTGGAGAAAATATGCAGGAGAAGGAATTAAGAACTCCTTCTCACAGAAGAGCAGTTTCAGAGCAATTATTATGAGGTGTGTGAAAACCCTCTCTGGAGAGAATGGCCAGAAATTCAATACTGTTGGAGAAAACTGCGTTACAGACTCAAATCTTGCCGAACATCTTAGAGTGTCTAGAGAGGAGAGTCTCTATCCAAGTGTGTCTAGTGTAGAAAACTTACAACAACATGAGGACCTCATTAACCTCCAGAGTTTCCAATTAGGGGAAAGAGCCTGTCAGACAGATGTGTTAGTGAAAGTACCCAGACAGAGTTCAGTTCTTAGTGAGAATCAGAGAATGAATAATCCAGAGAGACCCTTTGAGTGTACTGGATGTGAAAAAACTTTCCGTCAGAACAGAGCTTTTAACCAGCACCAGAGAATTCATAGTGGAGAGAAGCCCTATGAGTGCAATGAATGTGGAAAAGCTTTCAGTAAGCCCTCTGTCTTCAGTAAACATCAGAGAATCCACACTGGTAAGAAACCCTACACATGTAAGGATCGTGGCAAATCTTTCAGTGCTCACTCATACTTTATTCAGCATTGTAAAATTCACACTGGAGAAAAACCGTATGAGTGTATTAAATGTAGGAAAGCTTTTAGTACACATTTATCTCATATGCAACATCTAAAAATTCATACAGGAGAGAAACCTCGAGTGTAATCAGTGTGGGAAAGCCTTTAGTCACAGCTCTAATCTGATCCATCATCAGAGAATTCATAGTGGAGAGAAGCCTTACAAGTGCAAAGAATGCGGGAAAGCCTTCAGCAGACAATCACACCTTATTCAGCATCAGAGAATTCATTCTGGAGAGAAACCTTATGACTGTAATGAGTGTGGCAAAGCCTTCAGTGCACAATTATCTCTTATTCAGCATCAGAGAATTCATACAGGAGAAAAGCCCTATGAATGTAATGAATGTGGAAAATCCTTTAGCCTGAACCGAACTCTTGCTGTCCATCAGAGAATTCACACCGGAGAGAAACCTTATAGGTGCAATGAATGTGGAAAATCCTTGTCAGTGCTCACAAGTTATTCAACATAAGAGAATTCATACTGGCGCAAAGCCTTATATCTGCCATGAGTGTGGAAAATCATTTGGTGCTCGCCTATCCCTTATCCAGCATCAGAGAATTCACACTGGAGAGAAACCTTATGGTTGTAGTGAGTGTGGGAAAACCTTTGGACAGATATCCACCCTAATTAAGCATGAGAGAACCCACAATGGAGAGAAGCCCTATGAGTGCAGTGACTGTGGGAAGGCCTTCAGCCAGGGTGCACACCTTATCCGCCATCGAAGAATTCACACTGGAGAGAATCCTTATGAGTGCAGTGACTGTGGGAAGGCCTTCAATGTTCGCTCCTCTCTCATTCAGCATCACAGAATTCATACTGGTGAGAAAACTTATGAAGCACTTATGTAGCAAGTGTGGCAAGGCATTCAGTCAGCATTCACAATTGATCCAACATCAGAGAATTCATACTGGAGAGAAACCCTACATGTGCAACGAATGTGAGAAATCCTTCAGTGCACGCTTATCCCTTATCCAACACAAGAGAATTCACACTGGAGAGAAACCCTATGTATGCACCAAATGTGGAAAATCATTCCGACAAAGCTATCACCTTATTCAACATCAGAGAATTCACAGTGGGGAGTGACCTTATATGTGTAATCATTGTGGAAAAACCTTCAGTCGGAGAATAACTCTTATTAGTCATGAGAAAATCCATACAGTTCACATTAGACAGCAAGCCTATGAATGTAGTAAGTGTGGGGAAGTCTAGTGCACAGTCATCTTTTATTCAACACTGTACAGTTCACAGTGGAGAGTAACTGATTAGTCTATAAATTATTCACAGTTTTAGATTATATGAGACTCATACTGGTGAGAAAAGAGTCACTGTGGTTTTCCTTTTGGAGATCCAGCTCTTAAGGTATTTAACTCTCCCAGTGAGCTGCTGACTAAAGGCAGGCTGGTGAAATGTATAGTAACAATTCCACGATAACACACCTTCCCTCAGATTCAGAGGATGGGCCCCCTTCTTGAGTCCTGTAGATAGGTGAAAATTATTTAGATGCTTTTCATAGCACCATACCTTAAGGTGCAGTTAGGTATTTCACTTGACCACTTGTTCTTCCTTCCTTTTTTCTTCCCTTTCCCCTTCCCTTTCCCCTTCCCCTTCCCTTCTTTCCCTCTTCCCCTCTTTCCCCCACCCCCTACTTTCTTTCTCTTTGTCATTTATTTCAACTTCAAGGAAAATAGTTGAGATCCTTGCACTTCCAAGTGTGATGGAACCAGGCTGGGGTTTTCTTTGGCCTTCTCAAAACGTTTTTATTCTGTTAGGAGTACAATACCTTAAGCTTCAAAAGTGTTATTTTTTCAACATCAGATAATTCACAGAGAAGAGTGCCGAGACCAGCTCGGTTGTGGAGACCCCAGCCCAGGTGGCACTGAAGAAATTAAGAAACAGACACAGAGAGAGAGAGCAAAAGGTATGGGATGACAGGGAGCCACAGCATTCCCAGCTGAGAGCCCCTAACAGAGTTTGACCCACACATTTATTTACAGCCAGCAAGTGATGATCATCATTTAACTAAAAGCATTCTTTGCAGGGAACAAAGTCTTCTTTACTAGTGGCAAGAAACAAGCTCTGGCATGTTTATCTGCTGCAGCTGGAACATGTTGTTAAGGCATGGGTCACTCATGCTATTGTTTGTGGTTCAGAAGCACTCTGAGCAGTCTTTTACCGAAGAGCACGTCAGGTATTTTTTTCCCTTGCTCCAGTAAACTAAGAACCACTAGCAATGTGCATTACCGCCATCATGAGGGTGTCACAGTGCTATAGATATCCTGTTTATGGCCAGTATCTTTAAGGCCTGTTTATGCCAGGCTTAGGGCCTGTTCCCAACAGAAGAGAAACATGATTATAAGCAAAAGTTTGTTAAGATGAGTCTTATGTGTAGATTAAAATAGTTGAGACCTTGCTAAAAAGTCAAATAACACTGTACTGCACCTCCAGGTTTCCAAGAGTTAAGACACTGCTGGCAAGGAACTTGCACCCTTGTGGCTGGCCCAATACATCCAACTACTTCAAAATGAGAAATTGTACATTTTACTTAAACAGGATTTGGTAGATGGGTCTTCTACATGTGTTGTTATGAAGAAAAATAAGGAAAATGCCCAAAAGTGGGAGCCTGTGGTTTATGGCTTTACTTAACCATCACAGATAGCTATGTTCCGGTGCAAGAACAGAGCTCATGTCTTTTCCTGAGGTGGCTGGAAACAATCTCCTGAAGTTAAGTCAAAACTCAGTATTAACTCACCGAGCTCTCTTGGCTTCAGGCTGAGCCAGGGACTTGGAGCTTTTTAGCTAGTTATAAATTCTTCTAGAGAAGAACTTTTAAGAAGGAAGAAACATGAAATTCAGTTCCCCCCAAGGATGTCTTTTTTGAGGTTCCATTAAGAGATGACAAAAGGGTTAGGACGCTCTCTCAGTGTCTTTCTCGAGGCCCATGATTAGAGAACCAAATCAGAAAAGAATATATATATTTTTTGTTTTACTCCTGTTTACATACAATGGAGGTGTTTACTTAACTAAGAACCTCAGTATTTATTCAAATCCTGGTTTAGTTTTTATGGCTAAAACATTCCAGATTAACCTTATCAGTTTGGAATATGTTTTTATATTCCATTAAATATTTCATCCAAATTACACTGAATTTTATTACGGTTTTTAATGTTTTCTATTCAAATCAGAAATTTACCTAATTACTTGGCTTGGTGATGGCATTAATGTTGGTTGGGAGCTAGATGGTCTCTGATGTATTTGATGATTGGCATAGAGCAATTATACACTTGGTCCCTCCCTCCCTCCCTTCCTTCCTTGCCTTTCCCTCTCTTTCTTTTTTCTTTCTCTTTCTCTCTCTCTTTCTTTTTCTTTCCCTCTATTTCTCTTTCTCACTCTCCCTCCCCTTCCCCTTCCCCTTTCCCTTTTCCTTTTCCTTTTCCTTCCCTTCCCTTTTCTTTCTCTTTCTCTCTTTTCTTTTCCTTTTTTTTTTCTTTTCTTTTCTTTCCACTCTGTGTTGCCCAGGGTGAAGTGTAGTGCTGCAATCATAGCTCACTGTAACCTTGAACTCCTGGACTCAAGCAGTTCTGCCTCAACTTACTGATTAGCTAGAACTAGAGGTGTGTACTACTGCACCGGCCTCTCCTGACTTCTTAACCAATTACATTAAAATTGAGAGGAGAAAGGCATTTTCAGTTTCTTAATGAAAAGCCATTTCTGGAGGAGTTTTATGCCTGTACCAGCAGAGGTTCAGCCTTCCGAGAATCTCGCCATGATCCTTAACTGCTGACACAGGCCTTTGTTACCTGAAGCATTCTCAAAACAAGGAGACTGGTATTAAAAAGGACAATTGTGAACTCTGCTTAGTAAGCATCATAGATACCTTAAACTCATTCTGAAGACTCTTTTATTCTTGCGCTTCCCAGAGAGCTACTGTGCTTAGTCATGCTTACTGTCCTCACAACATAAAAAATACGTGACATATTTACATGTCATCCTGGGATGTGGTGAGGGAAAGGGGTTTCTTCATAGTTCTCTCTCACCTGTGCTATGTAGTGAATAGATGGTGTCTCATACCTCATATCTTTATGCATCAGCAATTTTCACCACAGGCTATGTTGGTTGTGACAGAAGAGAACTTTGGTGGCCATATTTTGAGTATTGACATTATTTGCTACTCAGTGAACTAGTAGAGTTCATAGCTGTTCATGGTTTACTCTCCCTGCCATGTGTTTATAGCCTGACTGGACTTGAGAGGCAGAGATACGGGGGATGTAGAGAAGGGCCCTGGTCTGTCTTCAAAATCCTACTTCAGCAGCTTTCCAAGACATCACAGCAGTGAGGCAGTAGGCTGTGAGCACAACCGGGTTTATGTATGAGGGTTGGGAGTGGAATATTTACTGTAGTTAATTCAGGTGTCTGACTGTTGCCAGAATATCAGGTTACTAAGTAAAAATCCCAGAGAATTTGCGCAGCCTTTACTGTAAGGAGAAGGAACTCCCTAGGCAGTGAAGGCAGGTGCTGATGGTCACAAGATCTTTTTCACTTCTTCCTCCATGTCTGTTCTGCAGCATTTCCATTGATGCATACTGTTGTGGACTCCTTAGGTTGACCTTGGCCTTGACCTCTACTGCTAGCTCTTGACCCAGAACTGAAGATGTGCATCAGAAAGGGACAGATTTGGTCTTTCTGTTTTAAAAGGTATTCTACCTTAGTGGCTGCCAATTTGTTGTGCATAGTCCTGTGCTGCCAATCTTTCCCACCAGTCATTAAGGTTAATTTGTTTTATGTGTATATTCACAAACATTAAAATGCACTGGATTTTAAATATTGCCCATTTTCATGTAGGGCGGGAGACACTTTGTATTGTTGAGAATCTCTAAGATCTTTAAGACCAAAATCCCTGCCCCTAATTTCAATTTCTGAAGGCCTGACTCCAGCCAGCGTGACTGAGTTGGATTTGTCTGTGCCACAAAACCTGCCAAGGCTTCTCCATCACCCAAAATATTCCCATGACCAATCCATATGAAAAGGGGCAAAGGTCATTATTAATCACAGAAATGCAAAATAATATAAGATGTCATTTTGACCTCACTAGCTTGGCAAAAAAAAAAAAAAAAAATGACAGAAAATGACACCAAAAACATTTAGCAAGTTACTCTCATATGCTACTGATAGGAATGAAAATTTGTATGACACATTGGAAAATATTTTGGCATTATTTATACAGGTAAAAATTATGTAGCCCTGGCTACATGCACTGGCTTACGCCTGTAATCCCAGCACTTTGGTACGCTGAGGCAGGCAGATCATGTGAGGTCAGGAGTTCAAGACCAGCCTGGCCAACATGGTAAAACCCCGTCTCTACTAAAATACAAAAATTGACCAGTATGGTGGTGGGTGCCTGTAATCCCAGCTACTCAGGAGGCTGAGGCAGGAGAATCTCTTGAACCTGGGAGGCAGAGGTTGTAGTGAGCCAAGATCATGCCTCTGCACTCCCACCAGGGCGAAAAAGTGAGACTTTGTCTCAAAAAAAAAATTGTGTAGCCCACACTCCTGCACATACATGTTGGGGATACTCTTGCATGGAAACTAGAAGATGTTTTCCAAAAGGTTTATAGCAGCTGTTCGTGTAATAAAAAAATAAAATAAAATAAAAAATCCAGTGTTCATGGAGAGGGGGAGAAAAGAAGTTTGATTATAAGTATAATAGAGCAGAAAACTATGTCAAAATGTATTACCTACAGCTGCACACATTATTCTTGAAGCTGTCACTCTGCAAGGGAATGTGGATTGTCCTTAATACTCACCAACTTTGATTTCTTCCTGTAGTGAAACTCCAGAAGACCTGGGGAATGAGAGAAAAGTATGACCTGAGAGGGAGTGCCAAATGATTGGAAGATTTTTCTAGCTTACTGTTGGCAGAAGTATGGATGATATGAAAGGGAGTAGATTCTAAGGCTGTTAGACTAGAGAGAATGTACTATTGGATTGGACTGGGTTTGTTATGTGAGTGCATGGATGGCAGCCTGTGGATTCACTGTGCTAGTTGCAGTTGCACCTTGTAGATGGAATTCTGTATTTGGTCATGGCCATTGAGTGAGGCTGACATGCAAAATTGCCTGATTTTATAAGGGAGAATGGATTCAGAGGCTCAGGAGATGCCAAAGGGCACTCCTTTCATCTAGGCTTTGAGAAATGCATTGGTGAGGGAATGGTAATATCCAGGAAAGACTCTGTAGTGGCTGTTTTATATGGGCTATCAAAGGGAGTAGGAGAAGCTGTTATGAAAATGGATTTAGGCTTGGTGCAGTGGCTCATGCCTGTAATCCTAGCACTTTTGAGACTGAGGCAGGTGGATCACTTGAGGTCAGGAGTTGGAGACCAGCCTGGCCGAGAGAGAAAGAGAGAGAGAGAGAGAGAGAGAGAGAGAGAAGGGGAGGGGAGGGGAGGGGAGGGAGGGGAGGGGAGGGGAGATTAAACTCAGTAGGAATGGTCAGGACCATATGGCTGTGTGTAACAGATAAAACCGGCTGTAAAGTTAATAAGAAACTTTCTGCCGGTGATATGTGCTGCTGTAGAATGTCATAAAATTTCACCTCTGCTTTCTTACTGAGAAAATTTATTCTCTTATAGACTAATGGAACATGTCAGTAGTAAGAATGGAACACGACTTTTTCCTGGCAGATCTGTCACTTTGACATAGAGAAGAAGCCTTGATTTACAACCCAGTTCATATAAGAAAAGTTTTTGGAGACCGTGGGCTACACCTATCTTAATTTTGTGGTTCCCAAGGAAATGGTCCTGGGTGTACATCACAGTTGAGACCTGATGTTGATCCATTACTCACAACCCTGCTTTGCTACATGCCCATTAAAACACTGTTTCATTTAAATTTCACTGAAACTCCACCCTTCCCCAAAGTACTATAATAACTCATATTTTCTTTAGTTTGGTGAGACACCTCATGGTTCTGGGGTGTTATCACCCTCATTGTAATGGATCAATAACCCTGATTTTGTTGGAGTGCAGGTTTATTCCTTGTGGTCTGAGGTGATTGGGCTAGGACAGAGATTACTGGACTTTGGCTCTGAATTATGTTAAACCTGGGAACAAATATCTTACTGTCGTTCTCCAGGGTAGAAGCTTATGGAGCCAAGTAATAAAATTGTAGCCTGGCCATCTCACAGCAGAATCGTTAAGAGAGTCCCTGAATTCAGCCCATGGTTATTTACCAGATCTAGAAAACATAATATGCCTATCTTTCTGTCCTGTCCTCAAATTGGAGTTGTCCTCAAATTATATTTGTGCAGGTGCCTCTAAGAGTAAGAAGCAAACTGTGCATCTAGAAAAAGAAAGGACAGACAGCCAAGTGTCCTGAAAAGGACCCCACATCCCTAGTTCTGACGCTCCTTTCATCCCTCTTACCAGCAAGTTCTGTCATTTCATTCCCTAAGTTTCTCCTTTCCAGCTCAATCCCATGCTGCCTGTGTCCCTGAAATTCCATGGGAAATGAGCAAAGGGGGTATCTGGAATAAGGGAAGAGATGAACTACTTTTCTCAGAGAAGAGTTGGCCCATTAGCTCTGTGAGGCCTCTCAGGTGATTTTGTGAGCTGGAAACAAGAGTCTGGCATACAGTAGTTTAAGGTAGGAGCAAAGTTTTCTGGTTGGAGGCTGAGTAGAATGTTTCTTTGGGCACTGACTATTTCAAAGGTAGATCCTTAGAGCTCCAGGAATTCATATTCAAGCTGTAAGGTCAGTGATCATAACAGCAAGGCTCAACATGTGCCATGCTGTGCCCTTTACACAGACCTGTTACACCTGTCCAGGTAACTGTCATAGCACTACGTCCTGCTGGGAGGCCACATACTCTCCCACAGGAGAGGCCTGTTATTTAGAGGTGACAACGTGTCCAAAGTCAGGACTTCAACATCTTGCCTCCAAGGTCCAATGATTCTCCCACCATGTTTCTGTCCTGAGTAGGACCCTGTTGACAAAGAGTCAAACTGTGAAATATTTGAAGAGATTTATTCTGGGCCAAATATGCATGACCAATGGCCCAGGACACAGCTCCAGAATGTCTTGAGAACATGTGCCCAAGATGGTCAGGGTATAGCTCGGTTTTATACATTTTAGGGATACATAAGACATCAATCAATACATGTAAGATATACATTGGTTTGATCTGGAAGAACAGGACAACTGGAAGGAGGGGATTCCAATTTATAGGCAAATTCAAAGATTTTCTGATTGGCACTTGGTTTAAACAGTTTATCTAAAGATCTGGAATCCACAGAAGGGAGTGTATGGGATAAAACAATGGGTTGTGGAGTCAAATATTATTATGTAGATGAAGCTTCCAGGTAGCAGGCTTCAGAAGAAACAGATTGTAGATGTTTCTTATCAGACTTTAAAAGGTGCCAGACTCTTAGTTAATTCTCTCCTGGATCAGGGAAAAGACCTGGAAAGGAAGAGGGATTCTCTACAGAATGCAGATGTTCCCCACAACAAACAGCTTTTCAGGGCCATTTCAAAACATGTCAAAGAAATACATTTTACGGTAAAATGCTTTGATTTCATTCAGGGCCTGCTCTATGACATATGCTATATTAAAGTCAGGCTGGAATTTAATGTCTTATTATTATAAAAATTCTTAAGATACCTGTTTTAATGCTAATGCTGGTTAGTTTTACCTGAGTTTCAAAGGAAGGATATTATAATGAAGCATGCTCAGGCCCCTCTTCCTGTTATGGCCTGAACTCGTTTTTCAGGTTGACTTTGGAATGCCCTTGTCTGAGAGGAGGGGTCCACTGGTTGTGCTGGGCTTAGAATTTTAATTTTGGCTTATAACCCCTACCCAGCTCCATCCACAAGTCATCCCCTGGAAGGCAGAGCAGAGTGAGAAGAAGGGTCCACATTTTCATTCCCTCCCACAAGTTCTTTCTCAGAACCCCATTTCTGAGAAGACCTGGCTCTGGGAACCAAGGATCTCAATGATTGTGCACCCAAGACCTGTGGGCAGGAGAGGTGACATTTACACCTGTGACAGCCCAGGCTTGAATAGCAAAGCCTTACTCTCAAGAGCTCCCACTCTTCGTTTCTTCCTGCCTTGGCATTCAGCTGAAAGAGAAACACAACCAAGGAAAGGCAGATATATCAAGACCCATTTCTCGGTGTCCTTATTCCACATGACCTAAAAGGAAGAAGCTGAGGCAAAATTAATGTAAGTAGACAGTTTATTTTGGCCAAACTTGAGGATTATAACCCAGGATCAAAGATTTAATTTCCCTTGAAAATATACACCAATTAGTAGCAGTTACAGTGGATTTTTTTTTTTCATTTTTTAACAGAGACAGGGTCTTGCTCTGTTGTCCATGCTGGAGTGCAGTGGCACAATTATAGCTCTCTGTAACCTTGAATTCCTGAGCTCAAGCAATCCTCTCACCTTGCTCCTCTGAGTAGCTAGGACTACAGATATACGCTACCACTCCTGGCTCGTTTGTAAAAAATCTTTTGTAGATACATGGTCTTGCTATGTTTCTTAGGCTGGTCTCATACTCCTGGCCTCAAGTGATCCTCCCACCTCAGCCTTCCAAAGCACTGGGATTACAGGCATGAGCCACCATGTCTAGCCTGTAAATTGATTTTTTTTTTTTTGAGACAGAATATTGCTCTGGTGCCAGGCGCCAGGCGCCAGGCTGGAGTGCAGTGGCGCGATCTCAGCTCCCTGCAACCTCCACTTCCCAGGTTGAAGCAATTCTCCTGTTTCAGTCTCCCGAGTAGCTGGGACTACAGGTGCACACCACCATGTCCAGCTAATTTTTGTATTTTTAGTAGAGATGGGGTTTCACCATGTTGGCCAGGATGGTGTCGATCTCTTGACATCGCGATCCACCCACCTTGGCCTCCCAAAGTGCTGGGATTACAGGCATGAGCCACTGTGCCCGGCCTATAAATTGATTTTAAAGGAAAAGAATAGGCAGTTCCTGAGTTATATACCAAAAAATTACATTAAAATAAGCTATTGATTGGTTATACAGTGTTAAACTATGGGGTGTGGGTTATAGTGTTCAGCATGGCATTTTTAGGTTAGTTTGTAGCTACTTGTGGCAATAGCAAGCAGTTGCAGGAAATGAATACGTAGCTAAAAGGTGGGGGAGTAGGATGTGATTACTGTCCTTTTTTAATGCTGCTCTGGGCCTAATAATTAAAAACACTCACATTCCTCAGATAAAAGTCTTCTCTCATCACCCCCTTTTAATAAAAACTCTTTCTTCTGGAAAGGATTGATGATCAAAATATGAGTGTCGAGGTGTCCCTTGTCACTGGGAAGATTCATTTCCAGTAATGCTGTCAAAGGCATTTATTTGTAGCTGTTATTACTTGTGGAATCATCTGTAGCCTTTGGTGTACCATGAAATTAGTTTTCTCAGAAGAAGTATAACAATGAGAGAGTCATAGTAGAAATACAATGTACATAACAATTAAAATTAAAAAGAAAATTTATATGCCAGAATTTTTTTTTTTTTTTTTTTTTGAGACAGAGTCTTGCCCTGTCACCAGGCTGGAGTGCAGCAGTGCAATCTCAGCTCACTGCAACCTTCACCTCCTGGGTTCAAACGATTCTCCTGCCTCAGCCTCCCAAGTAGCTGGGACCACAGGCACATGCCACCATGCCTGGCTAATTTTTTTGTATTTTTTTTTTTTTTTAAGTAGAGACAGGGTTTCACCGTGTTGGCCAGGATGGTCTTGATCTCTTGACCTCATGATCTGCCCACCTTGGACTCCCAAAGTGCTGGTGGGATTACAGGTGTGAGCCACGGGGCCCAGCCTATGCCAGAATTTTTTAAGAACACTATTCTATTGGGAGGTCAACTAAAAGCAAGAAAGTTAAAACCCAGTCTATTTTTAGAGACCTGTAGCTAGGACATGATTTAGGATTTAGTCTAAGTTGTAGGAAAACAATAAAAACTCAAAAACAATGGTCAGAGATAGAATCCCATAACAGGTATACTATAGTTTTTTGTTTTTTTTTTTCTGAAAAAAAATTTTCCTCCCAAGTCCCCATTTTTACCAAAGATAAATCTTAGTACATCCAATTTATTTGCAAGATAAGTTTTAGTATTATATTTCGTCTAGTTATTTGCTTATAGTGTAACAAGAATAATGATTGGCCAAATAGAACTCTTTTAAGTTGGCTTTGCTGGAACTTTCATAAGGAATGTCAGATTAGAGTTTTTAAAACCCTAAGGCTGGAAAGTCAAGCCAAAGATTCACCATTAGATTGTACGTATAATACCTGTATGAATTGGGTCAATATCTGTCTTCCCAAGGACACCAAATATCTTGAGGTTCCCAGTCCTGTCAGAAAGTGACATCTTTACTTACCTCAAAGACAGAAATCATGGACCTTTGTAAGCAAATTACCAAGGCAGTCTGTCCAAGGGTTTTTTTTTTTTTTTTTTTAATTGGCTCTATAAAAGCAACCTCAGTTCCTCAAAGGAGTCTAGTCATATCTGAAAATATGTCATTTCAAAGGCTTGGTAAAATAACTAGTGTCTCCATTTGTGTCCTGTTACAAAAAACAGATTCTTATTGAACTTAAAAAAATGACTAGATTGCTATAAAATAAGAATATTCACAAATAGTTTTCAAATTTTGAGGAAATTAGATAGAAAGGCAGATGTTTTGATTTCACTCACAAAGGTGTTATTTTGCTCTGTTGCTATAAGCTTGTTATAGATGAATAAGTAGCTCAAAAAGAAAAGTTTTCTTGGCTCAGGACAACAGAATATAAAAATAATCATGCATATTTCAAACAAAAGGTCATAAAAATAATTTCAGTCCTTTATCAGTTCAGTCCCATATAATTCTTGTTCTGCTTGATATTGGGTTAGCAATCTTCATGAATGTATCCGTTTATTATAGTTTTAGATGTTTTCATTTAGTCCAATGATATGATCTCCAAAGTTGCCGGATACCTGTATTTAAGAGCATTTTTCAGAGTCCTTTTCCATGAGTTTTTTTTTTCCTTAAGTAAAGTCAAATTTTGGACTACAGTTGACTGTAACCCACTTTTTGAGAAGAATCAAAGCAAAACAATAATTGTCCAAGGATGACAACACCCTTAGAATAGCCATGATTAAAGATGTAATGGACTAAGAAACTTGGTTATTCCTGTGGCATACAGCAGTTTAACATAATCATAATTCTGGTTGATAACATGTACCAAGTGTATTAAGCTGTTCTTACATTGCTATAAAGGAATACCTCATACTGGGTAATTTATAACGTAAAGAAGTTTAATTGGCTCAGGGTTCTGCAGGCTGTATGGAAAGCATGGTGCTGGCATCTGCTCAGCTTCTGATGAAGCTTCAGGAAGCTTTCAATCATGGCAGAAGGTGAAAGGAGAATAGGCACATCACAGGAGCAAGTGAAAAGCTGTGTGTGGGGGGCAATTGTCACCCACTTTTAAATGATCAGATCTCACAGAAACTCAAAGATAGCCATTAGGGATCCACCCATGTGATCCACACGCCTCCCACCAGGCCCGCTTCCAGCATTAGAAATTACGGTTCAACCTGAGTTTTGGGCAAGGACAAATATCCAAACTATATCAAGACATAACAATTTTAAGAACCTCATAAAATTTTGGAACGTGTATTAACATATCTATATAAATATAACTCAAAAGAAAGTTAAACACCATTATTTTATTTGATACTTACCATGTGATTTTAATTTACCAAATAAGCCTACTATATCTGTCTTGGACTTCCAGAGTTTCCTTTTGAAAAATCATTTTAGAATTGAAAATTCAATTTTGGGAAGTATGACAGATAGTAAAGGTTTAAAACACTTGATCAAAATAGGATTACAGGTCCCTGTAAAATAATATTTAGCCAAAGTAATAATTCAAATAATTTTTTTTTTCTTTTGAGACAGATTCTTGCTCTGTCACGTAGGCTGGAGTGCAGTGGCGCAATCTCCACCTACTGCAACCTCCGCCTCATGGGTTCAAGTGATTTTCGTGCCTCAGCCTCCCGAGTAGCTGGGATTACAAGCGCTACCACTATGCCCGGCTAATGTTTTTGAATTTTTAGTAGAGACGGGGTTTCACCATGTTGGTCAGGCTGGTCTTGAACTCGTGACCTCAGGTGATCCGCCCACCTTGGCCTCTCAAAGTTCTGGGATTGCTGGCATGAGCCACCACGCCCAGCCTAATTCAAATAATTTAAAAAGCAAAACATTTGTTATTTATTAGAGAGGAAGCTCAGATTTCCAAAAATCAAAAGAGCTAATGAAGACAGCAGTAGACCAACAGAATCTATTTTTCCCCTGTATTTTTTTTTATTCTCACGAATGAACAATCCAGCCTGGGTGACAGAGAAAGACTCCATCTCAAACAAAAAAAAAGTGAATAAAAATTATTTACTATCTTTTTCCTTTTAAAAAATTTTTATTTTATTTTATTTTTTACAAAATGTAGTATTTTCAAGTTTCATCTATGTTGCTGCATACATTAGTACTTTTTTAAAAATAGATTTTTAATTGAGGTAAAATATACATACATGATTCACTTTTTTTTTTTTTTTTTTTACCGTTTTTAGTGTAAAGTTCGGTGAATATACATTCATATTATTTTTTTCCCCTTCATCCCCCCTACTTCCCTTCCTGGCCTCTGGTAACTACCAGTCTACTCTCTGTCTTTGAGATCTGTATTTTTAGCTCTCATGTAAGAGTGAGAACATGTGACATTTGTCATTCTCTGCTTGGCTTACTTCACTTAACCTTCCCCTATGGTTCCATCCATGTTGCTGCACATGACAGGATTTCATTCTTGTTTATGGTTGAATTAAATATTCCATTGTGAGTATATACCACATTTTCTTTGTTCATTTATCTGTTAATGGGCACTTAGGTTGATTCCATATTGGGGCTATTGTGAATGGTACTTGGGTAAACATGGGGGTGCAGATCTCTCTTTGATATGTTAATCTCCTTTCTTTTGGATATATACTGATATGGTTTGGCAGTGCTCCCACTCAAATCTCATCTTAAATTGTAGCTCCCATAATTTCCATGTGTTGTGGGAGGGACTGGTGGGAGATAATTGAATCATGGGGGCAGTATCCCCCATACTGTTCTTGTGGTAATGAATAAGTCTCATGAGATCTGATTTTTTTTTTTTTTTGCATTTTAGGTTTTGGGGTACATGTGAAGAACATGCAAGATTGTTGCATACGTATACACATGGCAGTGTGATGTGCTGCCTTCCTCCCCATCACCTATATCTGGCATTTCTCCCCATGCTATCTCTTCCCAACTCCCCACCCCCCACTGTCCCTCCCTGTCTAGTCTATCATTGATGGGCATTTCGGTTGGTTCCAGGTCTTTGCTATTGTAAACAGTGCTGCAATGAACGTTCGTGTGCATGTGTCCTTATAGTAGAATGGTTTATAATCCTTCGGATATATACCCAGTAATGGGATTGCTGGGTCAAATGGAATTTCTATGTCTAGGTCCTTGAGGAATCACCACATTGTCTTCCACAATGGTTGAACTAATTTACACTCCCACCAACAGTGTAAAAGTGTTCCTATTTCTCCACATCCTCTCCAGCATCTGTCTCTAGATTTTTTAATGATCGCCATTCTGACTGGCGTGAGATGGTATCTCAATATAGTTTTGATTTGCATTTCTCTAATGACCAGTGATGATGAGCATTTTTTCATGTTTGTTGGCCTCATATATGTCTTCTTTTGTAAAGTGTCTGTTCATGTCCTTTGCCCACTTTTGAATGGGCTTGTTTGTTTTTTTCTTGTAAATCTGTTTTAGTTCTTTGTAGATTCTGGATATCAGCCCTTTGTCAGATGGGTAGATGGCAAAACTTTTTTCCCATTCTGTTGGTTACTGATTCACTCTAATGACTGTTTCTTTTGCTGTGCAGAAGCTGTAGAGTTTGATTAGGTCCCATTTGTCTATTTTGGCTTTTGGTGTTTTGGTCATGAAATCCTTGCCTATGCCTATGTCCTGAATGGTTTTGCCTAGGTTTTCTTCTAGGGTTTTTATGTTGTTAGGTCTTATGTTTAAGTCTTTAATCCATCTGGAGTTAATTTTAGTGTAAGGTGTCAGGAAGGGGTCCAGTTTCTGCTTTCTGCACATGACTAGCCAGTTTTCCCAGCACCATTTATTAAACAGGGAATCCTTTCCCCATTGCTTGTTTTTGTCAGGTTTGTCAAAGATCAGATGGTTGTAGATGTGTGGTGTTGCCTCTGAGGCCTCTGTTCTGTTCCATTGGTCTATATCTCTGTTTTAGTACCAATACCATGCTGTTTTGATTACTGTAGCCTTATAGTATAGTTTGAAGTCTGGTATTGTGATGCCTCCTGCTTTGTTCTTTTTGCTTAGAATTGACTTGGTTATGAGGGCTCTCTTTTGGTTGCATATGAAGTTTAAGGTGTTTTTTTCCAGTTCTGTGAAGAAGGTCATTCATAGCTTGATGGGGATAGCGTTGAATCTATAAATTACTTTGGGCAGTATGGCCATTTTCACGATATTGATTCTTCCTAACCATGAGCATGGAATGTTTCTCCATCCGTTTGTGTCCTCTCTTATTTCTTTGACCAGTGGTTTGTAGTTCTCCTTGAAGAGGTCCTTTACATCCTTTGTTAGTTGTATTCCCAGGTATTTTCTTCTCTTTATAGCAATTGTGAATGGCAGTTCATTCTTGATGTTGCTCTCTTTAAGTCTGTTATTGGTGTATAGGAATGCTTGTGATTTTTGCACATTGTTTTTGTATCCTGAGACTTTGCTGAAGTTGCTTATCAGTTTAAGGAGATTTTGGACTGAGACGATGGGATCTTCCAGATATACAATCATGTCGTCTGCAAATAGAGACAATTTGACTTCCTCCTTTGCTATTTGAATACCCTTTATTTCTTTTTCTTGCCTGATTGCTCTGGCTAGAACTTCCAATACTATATTGAATAGGAGTGATGAGAGAGGGCATCCTTATCTGGTGCCAGATTTCAAAGGGAATGCTTCCCGGTTTTGCCCATTCAGTATGATATTGGCTGTTGGTTTATCATAAATAGCTTTTATTATTTTAAGACACGATCCGTCAATGCCTAGTTTATTGAGGGTTTTTAGCATAATGCCCTGTTGAATTTTGTCGAAGGCCTTCTCTGCATCAATTGAGATAATCATGTGGTTTTTGTCTTTGGTTCTGTTTATGTGGTGAATTACGTTTATAGACTTGCATATGTTGAACCAGCCTTGCATCCCTGGGATGAAGCCTACTTGATCATGGTGGATAAGCTTTTTGATGTGCTGTTGCAATCGGTTTGCCAGTATTTTATTGAAGATTTTTGCATCTGTGTTCATCATGGATATTGGCCTGAACCACAGCAACCTGAAGTTCCTAGATAATTATGCATAAAGTACAACAAGCCTTTAATCAAGGCTTAATACTCAATAAGCCTAATATCTAATCAATCATGATACTTAATATTCAATAAGACTAATATCTAATCACTCATGATACTTATTCCTAACTAGATTCTTCTTTCTATATTCTATTTATTAGATAGGAACTGGCTGAGTCTTCAGTCTCCTGCTTCAGCACTTATGAGATTTTCCTACCCCCACACTCCAGCTTGGGTGACAGAGTAAGAGTCTGTCTCAAGAAAAAAAGATTAAGTGTGTAGCACCTCCCCTCTCTCCCTTAGTCCTGCTCTCAGGTACATGTAAGACTCCTGCTTTGCCGTCTGCTATAAGCAGAAGCTTCTTGAGGCCTCCCCAGAAGCAGATGCTGCCATGCTTCCTATATGGCTCGCAGAACATGAGCCAATAAAACCTCTTTTCCTTATAAATTAGCCAGTCTCAGGTATTTATCTATAGCAGTGCAAGACTGGATTCGTACAGAGGCCCTTTAAAAGCAAACTGCTATGGAAACTGCTTTACCCAAAATTTTGGTCCTCAGCCTTCATTAGATTGCCCATTGGGGCAAGTAAAGTTAACTTTGTAAACATGTTCCAATTTTGTCAGGAAAATAAATTGAATACAAGTGTCTTTTGTAAACAGGTTTGTATTACTATTGCATGACTAACACTCTAAAATGAAAGTTTTAAAATATTTATTTGTGGGTGTGTGTATATGTGTTTATGCATATGTATTATGTTATGTGTTGTGTCTCCTGCTACTAAATTGACTTATATGTAAATAAGCATTTAACAAGCACAAATATGTTCCAAGTTCACATTAAGTAAACAATTAAATAGAATGATTATAAGATTATTGATAAAATATATGTTCACAATGTCAGGTTCATAAAAAATTATTGGTTAAATGAAAATAGGTATGTCTACAGAATTGTCATCATATATTTTTGCATGTGTAGACAGGTGAGACAGTTTTATATTTGTCTCTGCTAGATATTTTAATGTATCAGGATTTGGCACAAAGATTATAAAACTATAAACCTAACCAAAAACAGAATAATCTTTGTTCATGTGATTTTTTTTGATAAGTAGGACTAATTTAATATGTTGATTTAATAAAAATAGCTGAATCTTCTGTGTTGTCAGTAAAATAACCATGCATTTAACATTTTTTTTAGAGAGCAGTGTCTGACTCTGTAACCCAGTCTGAAGTCTTACTTAGGTGAACACCTGATATTCACAGGCTATAAAAATGGATAACAAGGAAATAACATGAAATGACTAGCTTTGTCTGACGTCTCAGTTCTCATTAATAGACAATTTAGATAAACGATTTTAATCTTTTAAAATGAATAAATTAGGTAAATATAAATTAAATAAACATCTGTCAATTAAATTTTCACATATTTTCAAAATCATAAAGTTGGGTTAAATTAAATAATACTCATAAAATATCTAGTTCATTTCCAGTTAAGAAAGGTGTTATTTTATAGGGAAACATATATATGTCTAAAAATTATAAAATTGAGTCAGGCATAGTGATTCACATCTGAAATCCAAGCACTTTGGGAGGCCCAGGCAGGTAAATCGCTTGAGCCCAGGAGTTTGAGACCAGCCTGGGCAACATGATAAAACTTCATCTCTACAAAAAATTCAAAAATTAGTTGGGCATGGTAGCATGTACCTGTGGTCCCAGCCACTTGGGAGGCTGAGATGAGAGAATCAATCACCTAAGCCTGGAGAAGTCGAGGCTGCAGTGAGCTGTGATTATACCACTGCACTCCAACCTGGGCAATAGAGTGAGGCCCTGTCTCAAAAATAAGCAAAAAATAAATACATAAAAATAAACATAATAAAATGGTTCTCATCTGTAAAGTACTGATATAGATAATTCAAGATTTCTTGCTTCCTAGGTTTTCACTAAAATTTAAGATTACTAAGAGTTAAAAATTCTAATTAATATATATACACACATATATAATTTTACAGAGATCATGCCAAAAGAATGTGTTTTAGTAAGAAAAAATTATAGCAAAGGCATACAATTGTGTTCTTGAGAAAGAATAATTTAATCTAATTTGGAGGTTATTTAAAGGTTGTTCAAAATAAAGGTTTAAGACTAGACACAATGGCTCATGTCTGCAATTCCAACAATTTTGGGGGCAGGAGGGTTGCTTGTGGCTAGGAGCTTGAGACCAGCCTGGGCAGCAAAGCACGACCTCATCTCTACCAAAAATAAGTAGAATTAGATGAGCATGGTGGCATGTGCCTGTAGTCCCAGCTACTCAGGAGGCCAAGGCAGAAGGGTCATTTGAGCCCACAAGTTCCAGGTTGCAGTGAGCTATAATTGTGCCATTGCACTCCAGCCTGAGCAATAGAGTGAGACCTTGTCTCAAAAAATTTTTTTAAATCAAAATATGGTTGGGAAGGAAATAGAAACAAGATTAAAAGGAACCAATAAGTAGGAAAGAGAGATATGAAGAAAGTTATGAATATAAACATATATTTTTGGTGAGAATGGTTAAAAAGGAAACAGCATAATTTTGTATGAGAAAAAAATTCTGTATGGTGAATTTTTGTCCTAAAGTTATATAACTGGTTAAGAGAGAGAAAGTTTAGAACAAAGTAGCAAATGCAAGCATACTATATATCATTGTTATAAGTGTAAGTCATGACAAGGTTTGTGAAAAGAGACTTTATAAAGATAATTTTGTATGTGATTAAGTTGGCTGTAATTTAAAGAAAATTATTTTTTTCTAAAAACTCAACTTTTATATTGGTTAGAACACCAAGGTTTTCTTTCTTTGTTTTCTTTTTTTTTTTTTTTGAGCCAGAGTCTCACTCTGGCGTGATCTTGGCTCTCTCCAACCTCTGCCTTCCAGGTTCAAGCAATTCTAACCCATGTTTCAGCCTCTCGAGTAGCTGGGATTACAGGCATGTGCCATCATGCCCAGCTAATTTTTGTATTTTTAGTAGAGACAGGATTTCACCATGTTGGCCAAGCTGGTCTCAAACTCTTGGCTTCAAGTTATCTGCCCACTGCAGCCTCCCACAGTGCTGGGATTACAGGTGTGAGCCACTGTACCTGGACACAAGGTTTTCTTAAAGTATTATATGCTTTCAATGAGATTGCAGAGGTTTTGATTTTTAATTCTGAAGTCTGCTTCTTTTTGAAACTTTTCTGATTTTTATCTCAGAAGTTCAACTTTTGCTGTACCTTACTACATGAGATTTTCAGATTCTTCATTATTTTCTTCATTTCTTTTCTTTTCTTTCTTTCTTTTTTTTTTTTTTGTCTTTTCTTCTTCCCCTTGAAAAGGTATGCTTTTGCTTGGCTGACATAACTCTCTCCTTCAGCTTTTGATTCTATAAATTTTTCCTCCAGTTCTGACTCTTATGTTTGTGACTGATGCTGATATATTTATCTTGAAGGTCTAGAAATGCAATGTTTTCCTCAAGTATAACTTGGTTCTGTCCTCTTAGTTTTTTGATGTGTCTGAATCATTCCATGTAACTAAGAAACTTCCCGTGCTGTTATTAAGAGCCATGTATAATTCTGCTCAAAGTACGAGGTTTCTTGTTTACGTTCCTCTATAGTACAGCATTCACTCATTCTAAACATACTCTTCCTGTGTCTGATGAAATTGAAGTATCTTTTCATCAGGTTTGGTTACCAAGGTGTCTAAATGGGGTTCCAATAAGGAGAAGCAGTCACTAGAGGATTTTTTTTTTAACCTTTTTGGTAACTGGCCTAAATAGACAAAGATTTTATGTTTTTATCAAGATATTGTCTGCATCATCTTTACTGGGTTTTTTTTTTTTTGTTTTGTTTTTTTTTGATTACTTGGGAAACTGAACTTTAAAAGGGTTAGAGTTTTTACATCTACTTTCTGTATTGCTTTTGGAGTATTTTAATTGTCACTCTGGTTTAATGAATGACTATTATTAAACAATAATTTGTAATCTGTTTTTTTTTTTTTTTTTTTTTTGAGATGGAGTCTTGCTCTCTTGCCCAGGCTGGAGTGCAGTGGCACCATCTTGGCTGACTGCAACCTCGACTTCCCAGGTTCAAGGGATTCTCCAGCCTTAGCCTCCCAAGTAGCTGGGACTACAGGCACATGTCAGCACGCCTGGCTAATTTTTGTATTTTTAATAGAGATAGGGTTTTGCCATGTTGGCCAGGCTGGCCTCGAACTCCTGACCTGAAGTTATTTCCCCACCTCGGCCTCCCAAAATGCTGGAATTACAGGGGTGAGCCACTGCACTTAGCCTGTAATCTTTTTTGACCAAATGTTTTGAACCTTTTGACATCTTTGGCTGACTTCTCCAGATTCAAAATCCTAATTAAGTCTTTTCAGCCTAAAACTAACTTTGGGATTTTACAGTTAGGCCCCCGAAGGGTCTTGCAGAATTTATACTTCATCTTGTTTAGATATTAAATGATTTGATTTATGTGGAAAGCAGTGTCAGATGCAAAACGATACTAGATCTTCTTTTATTTAAATTATAGGTATGCTATTAATATAGATGTTATAAAAATTATATAAATTCATGAAAGCTAATATGTTTTTAGTCATAATTTCCTTCTTTTCTTGTTTTGTTTTTAGAGATGGGATCTTGCTCTGTCACCCAGGCTGGAGTATGGTGGTCCAATCATATCTCATTATAACCTTCAGTTCCTTTGCTCAAAAAATCCTCCCAACTGAGCCCTCTGAGTAGCTAGGACTACAGGTGTGCACCACCACATCTGACTAATTTTTTTTTTTTTTTTTGTAAAGATGGGGTCTTGCTCTGTTGCCCAGCTTGGTCTCAAACTCCTGGTCTCAAGTGATCCTCCTGTCTTGAGTGATTCACCTGCCTTGGCCTCCCAAAACACTGAGATTACAGGAATGAACAACTGTCCCTGGGCATCAGTCATAATTTTGATTGTTATGTTAAATCTGTTCTAATGTTATATTTGTGTGGATATGTTATTAATGTGAGTATTCTAAAGATTTTATAAAGTTCATAAAAGTCTGGTGATTCTGATGTCATGCTGTCAGTCATGATTCTGGTTACCTTAAATGCCACATATAATAGAAATAACTAAATTTTCTTGTTAATTGAGAGCTTTCATCAGATTTTAACCATGGTTATTCTGTTTTTGTTATCTACAGTTATTGTTTTGAATTCTTCCCTGAAAACGTTTGCAATCATTTGCAATCATCTGTAGTCCAAAATTGCTTTTTATGGAAAGGACTCTAACAAATACCCTTGAACACAGATTTCTAATGCCTCTAAGATCAATAGACTAAATAAAAACTTCTGACTCATAGTTGTGTACAAATCACAGGACTTTTTTTTTAATTATCATGAAACAGGTACATTATTCATCTATTCAGTTTCATCTGAAGGGAATCCAATAAAGAAGAAATTTTATTTTCCAATAAAGTATTAAAGCTGCTTTACCCCACAAGAGACAAATCAGAAATTTCATCCATGATCTATGGCACAAGATGGCTGAATAGGAACAGCTCTGGAGTGCAGTTCCCAGCCAGAATGCAGAGGTGAGTGATCGCTGCATTTCCAAACGAATTTTTACTGCCCATAGACCAGGAGATTCCCAGGCCGAAAAGCACCATGTGTTTCCAGCATGGTTGTTTCAGCTGGCGCAGTGGGTCTCTGCACAAAAACTTGCAGAAGTCTGGGTGTTGTTTCAACTGGTGCCTGGAATGCCTGGGAGACAGAGTTGCCCATTCAGCTGAAAAAAAGGGGGCTGCAACAGGGAGCCAGGTGATCTGACTCAGCAGGTTCCACCCCCACAAAGACCAGCAGTCTGAAACGGTCTTGATTGAGAGTTTCACAGCAAGCACAGCTGGACCCGGGACAGTCCAGCTCTGTGGGGGGAAGGGCATCTGCCATTACCAAGGCAGTCCACCACTACGAAGGAAGTCCGCCATTACAGAGAGAGTCCACCATTACAGAGACAGTCCACCATTACTGAGGCAGACCACTATTACTGAGGAAGTTCTAACTATACCTGTATAAACAAAACCTCAAGGAAGTTCACGCAGCAGCGGGGCAGAGCCCACAGCAGCTCAGCAATGCCTTTACTGGCAGACTGTGACTAGGCTACCTCCTAGCTGGGCAGGGCATCTCTGAAAAAAGGCAGCAGCATGTTAGGAACTTATAAATAAAGCCCCATCTTCCCAGGACAGAGCACCAGGGGAAAAAAGGCAGTTATGAGTGCTGCAGCAGACTTAAATGTACCTGCTCAGAAGCTCTGAACAGAACAATGGAACTCACAGCTTATCACTTGAGCTCCTATAAGGGACAGACTGTCTCCTTAAGGAGCTCCCTGACCCCCATATATCCAAAGAGACACGTCATAAAGGAGAGCTCAGGCTGACATCTGGTGGGTACCCTTCTGGGATGAAGATAACAGAGAAGAAACTGGTAGCAACCCTCACTGTTCTGCAGCCACTGCAGGTGATCCCCAGGCAAGCAGGATCTGGAGTGGACCTCCAGCAGTCCTACAGCAGAGGGGCCTGACTGTTCGAGGGAAAACTAAAAAAAGAATGAAATAACTTCATCATCAACAAAAAGGATGTCCATTGAGAGACCTCATCTGAAAGTCACCAACTACAAAGACCACAGGTAGATAAATCCACAAAGATGTGAAGAAACCAGTGCGAAAAGGATGAAAACACCCAAAACCAGAATGCCTCTCCTCCTCCAAGGGATCACAACTCCTCATCAGCAAGGGAACAAGGCTGGATGGAGAATGAGTTTGATGAATTTACAGAAACAGGCTTCAGGAAGTGGATAATAACAAACTTCTCTGAGCTAAAAGAACATGTTATTTTTTTATTATTATTTTTTGAGACGGAGTTTCACTCTTGTTACCAAGGCTGGAGTGCAATGGCGTGATCTCGGCTCACCGCAACCTCTGTCTCCTGGGTTCAGGCAATTCTCCTGCCTCAGCCTCCTGAGTAGCTGAGATTACAGGCATGCACCACCATGCCCAGCTAATTTTTTTTGTATTTTTAGTAGAGACGGAGTTTCGCCATGTTGACCAGGATGGTCTCGATCTCTTGACCTCATGATCCACCCGCCTTGACCTCCCAAAGTGCTGGGATTACAGGCATGAGCCACTGCGCCCAGCAAGAACATGTTCTAACCCAATGCAAAGAAACTAAGAACCCTGAAAAAAGGTTTGATGAAATGCTAATGAGAATATACAGCTTAGAAAATATAAATGAATTGATGGAGCTGAAAAACACAACATGAGAACTTTGCGAAGCATACACAGGTTTCAGTAGCCGAATTGACCAAGCAGAAGAAAGGATATCAGAGATTGAATATCAACTCAATGAAATAAAATGAGAAGGCAAGATCAGAGAAAAAAGAGTAAAAAGAAATGAACAAAGCCTCTAAGAAATATGAGATTATGTGAAAAGACCTAATCTAGGTTTGATAGGTGTACCTGAATGTGATGGAAAGAATGAATCCAAGCTGGAAAACACTGTTCAGGATATTATCCAGGAAAACTTCCCCAACCTAGCAAGGCAGGCCAATATTCAAGTCCAGGAAATACAGAGAACACCACAAAGATATTCCTCAAGAAGAGCAACCCCAAGGCACATAATCGTCAGACTCACCAGGGTTGAAATGAAGGAAAAAATGCTAAGGGCAGCCAGAGAGAAAGGTCAGGTCACCCACAAAGGGAAGCCCATCAGACTCACAGCAGATCTGTCAGCAGAAACCCTACAAGCCAGAAGAGAGTGGGGGCCAATATTCAACATCCTTAAAGAAAAGAACTTTCAACCTAGAATTTCATATTCAGCCAAACTAAGCTTCATATGTGAAGGAGAAATAAAATCCTTTATGAACAAGCAATTGCTCAGAGATTTCATCACCACCAGGCCTGCTTTACAAGAGCTCTTGAAAGAAGCACTAAACATAGAAAGGAACAACCAATACCAGCCACTCAAAAAGCGTACCAAGTCATAATGAGCATTGACACAATGAAGAAATTGCGTCAACTAACGGGCAAAACAGCCAGCTAGCATCAAAATGGCAGGATCAAATTCACACATAACAATATTAACCTTAAATGTAAATGGGCTAAGTGCCCCAATCAAAAGACACAGACTGGCAAATTGGATAAAAAGTCAAAACCCATCAGTGTGCTGTATCCAGGAAACCCATCTCACATGCAAGGACACACATAGGCTCAAAATAAAGGGATGGAGGAAGATTTACCAAGCAAATGGAGAGCAAAGAGAAGCAGGAGTTGTAATCCTACTATCTGATAAAATAGACTTTAAACCAAAAAAGATCACAAGAGACAAAGAAAGGCATTACATAATGGTAAAAGGATCAAAGCAACAAGAAGAGCTAATGATTTTAAATATATATGAACCCAATACAGTAGCACCCAGATACAGGAAGCAAGTTCTTAATCTACAAAGAGACTTAGACTCCCACACAATAATAATGGGAGATTTTAACACTCCACTGTCAATATTAGACAGATCAACGAGACAGAAAATTAACAAGGATATCCAGGATTTGAACTCAGATCTGGACCAAGAAAACCTAATAGACATATACAGAACTCTCCATCCCGAATCCACAGAATATACATTCTTCTCAGCACCACATCACACCTACTCTAAAAGTGACCACATAATTGGAAGTAAATCATTCCTCAGTAAATGCAAAAGAATGGAAATCATAACAGTCTCTCAGATCACAGTGCAATCAAATTAGAATTCAAGATTAAGAAACTAAGAACCACACAACTTCCTGGAAACTGAACAACTGGCTCTTGAATGTTGACTGGATAAACAATGAAATGAAGGCAGAAACAAAGATGTTCTTCAAAACCAATGAGAATGAAGACAAAACATACCGGAATCTCTGGGATACATTTAAAGCAGTGTCTAGAGGAAAATTTATAGCAATAAATGCCCACATGAGAAGCAAGGAAAAATCTAAAATCGACACCCTATCTTCAAAATTGAAAGAGCTAGAGGAGCAAGATCAAAACTCAAAACCTAGCAGAAGATAAGAAATACCTAAGATCAGAGCAGAATTGAAGGAGATAGAAACACAAAACACCCTTCAAAAAATTTATAGATCCAGGAGCTGGTTTTTTGAAAGGATCAACAAAATAGACCACTAGCCAGATTAATAAAAAAGAAAAGAGAGAAGAATCAAATAGATGCAATAAAATATGATAAGAGGGATATCACCACCGATTACACAGAAATCCAAACTACCATCAGAGATTACTACAAACAATTCTGTGCACATAAACCAGTAAACCTGGAAGAAATGGATAAATTTCTGGACACTTGCACACTCCCAAGCCTAAACCAGGAAGAAGTCAAAACCCTCAATAGACCAATAACAAGGGCTAAAGTTGACGCAGCAAATAATAGCCTACCACCCAAGAAAAGCCCAGGTCCAGATGGTTTCACAGCCTAGACATACAGAGGAGCTGGTACCACTCCTTCTGCAACTATTCCAGACAATCCAGAAAGAGGGAATCCTTCCCAAATCATTTTATGAGATCAACATCATCCTGATACCAAAACCTGGCAGAGACTCAACAAGAAAAGAAAACTTCAGGCCAATATCCATGATGAACATAGATGCAAAAATCTTCAATAAAATATTGGCAAACTGATTGCAACAGCACATCAAAAAGCTTATCCATCACGATCAAGTAGGCTTTATCCCAGGGATGCAAGGCTGGTTCAACATACGCAAGTCTATAACGTAATTCACCACATAAACAGAACCAAAGACAAAAACCACGATTATCTCAATAAATGCAGCGAAGGCTTTCGACAAAATTCAATGGCTTTTTATGCTAAAAACCTTCAATAAACTAGGTATTGATGGAAAGTATCTCAAAATAATAAAAGCTATTTATGACAAACCCACAGCCAATATCATACTGAATTGGCAAAAACTGGAAGCATTCCCTTTGAAATCTGGCACTAGACAAGGATACCCTCTCTCACCACTCCTATTCAATATAGTACTGGAAGTCCTAGCCAGGGTAATCAGGCAAGAAAAAGAAATAAAGGGTATTCTATTAGAAAAGGAGGAAATCAAATTGTCTCTATTTGCAGATGACATGATTGTTTATTTACCAGACCCAATCGTCTCAGCCCAAAATCTCCTGAAACTGATAAGCAACTTCAGCAAAGTCTCAGGATACAAAATCAATATGCAAAAATCACAAGCTTTCCTATACACCAATAACAGACTTAAAGAGAGCCACATCAAGAACGAACTGCCATTCACAATTGCTACAAAGAGAAGAAAATACCTAGGAATACAACTAACAAAGTATGTAAAGGACCTCTTCAAGGAAAACTACAAACCACTGCTCAACGAAATAAGAGAGGACACAAACAGATGGAGAAACATGCCATGCTCATGGTTAGGAAGAATCAATATCGTGAAAATGGCCATACTGCCCAAAGTAATTTATAGATTCAATGCTATCCCCATCAAACTACCTATGACTCTCCTCACAGAACTGGAAAAAAACCACCTTAAACTTCATATGGAACCAAAAGAAAGCCTGCATAGTCAAGTCAATTCTAAGCAAAAAGAGCAAAGCGGAAGGCATCACACTACTGGACTTCAAACTATACTACAAAGCTACAGTAATCAAAACAGCATGGTACCGGTACTAAAACAGAGATATAGACCAATGGAACAGAACAGAGGCCTCAGAGGCAACACCACACATCTACAACCATCTGATCTTTGACAAACCTGACAAAAACAAGCAATGGGGAAAGGATTTCCTGTTTAATAAGTGGTGTTGGGAAAACTGGCTAGCCATGTGCAGAAAGCAGAAACTGGACCCCTTCCTGACACCTTACATTAAAATTCACTCCAGATGGATTAAAGACTTAAACACAAGATCTAACACCATAAAAACCCTAGAAGAAAACCTAGGCAAAACCATTCAGGACATAGGCATAGGCAAGGATTTCATGACCAATACACCAAAAGCATTGGCGACAAAAGCCAAAATAGACAAATGGGATCTAATTAAACTCCAGAGCTTCTGCACAGCAAAAGAAACAATCATAAGAGTGAACTAGAGACCAACAGAATGGGAAAAAATTTTTGCAATCTACCCCTCTCAGCAAAGGGCTAATATCCAGAATCTACAAGCGACTAAAACAGATTTACAGGGAAAAAACAAACAAACCCATTCAAAAGTGGGTGAAGGAGATGAACAGACACTTTTGAAAAGACGACATATATGAGGCCAAAAAACATGAAAAAATGCTCATCATCACTGGTCATTAGAGAAATGCAAATCAAACCACATTGAGATACCATCTCATGCTAGTTAGAATGGCGATCATTAAGAAATCTGGAGACAACAGATGCTGGAGAGGATGTGGAGAAATAGGAACACTTTTACACTGTTGGTGAGAGTGTAAATTAGTTCAACCATTGTGGAAGACAGTGTGGCGATTCCTCAAGGACCTCGAAATAGAAATCCATTTGACCCAGCAATCCCATTACTAGCTATATATCCAAAGGATTATAAATCCTTCTATTAAAAAGACACATGCACACGTATGTTCATTGTGGCACTGTTTACCATAGCAAAGACCCAGAACCAACCCAAATGTCCATTGGTGATAGACTGGATGTGAAAATATGGCACATATACACCATGGAATACTATGCAGCCATAAAAAACGAGTTCGTGTCCTTTGTAGGGACATGGATGAACCTGGAAACCATCATTCTCAGCAAACTGACACAAGAACAGAAAATCAAACATCGCATGTTCTCACTCATAAGCGGGTGTTGAACAATAAGAACACATGGACGCAGGGAGGGGAGCATCACACACTGGGGTCTGTTGGGTGGGACTAGGGGAGGGACGTGGGGGTAGGGAGTTGGGGAGGGATAACATGGGGAGAAATGCCAGATATATGTGATGGTGATGGAGGCAGCAAATCACACTGCTATGTATGTTCCTATGCAACAATCCTGCATGTTCTTCACATGTACCCCAGAACCTAAAGTGTAATTATATATGTATATATAAAGAACCACCTTCCCAAAAAAATCTTCCAGGGCTGGGTGCTGTGGCTCACACCTGCAATCCCAGCACTATGGGAGGCTGAGGTGGGTGAATCACGAAGTCAGGAACTTGAGGCCAGCCTGGTCAACATGGTGAAATCATGTCTCTACTAAAAAAAAATTGGCCAGGCATGGTGGCTCATGCCTGTAATCCCAGCACTTTGGTAAACCAAGGCAGGTGGGTCACCTGAGGTTGGGAGTTAGGGACCAGCCTGGCCAACATGGTGAACCCCATCTCTACCAAAAATACAAAAATTAGCTGGGTGTGGTGGCAGGCGCCTGTAATATCAGCTACTCGGGAGGCTGAGGCATGAGAATCATTCGAACCCATGATCGGGAGGTTGCAGAGAGCAGAGATCATGCCACTGCACTTCAGCCTGGGCAAGAAGAGCGAAACTCCCTCTCAAAAAAAAAGTACTATCTATTGCTAAGGTTTTCACTACAGATGCAAGAAAAACATGTCCTTGCACTTTCTGTCTGTCTAATTGTGGCAGCTGAGATTGAATAGAGGAATACGGGGTAAAAATGGGAAGAGAATACTTGAGACAGGTCGGCCACCAGGCTTGGAGTGCAGTGGCACAAGTGGCTCACTACATCTTCTGCCTCCTGGGCTCAAGCCATCTTCCCACCTCAGCCTCACTAGTTTCTGGGACTACTGGCATACACCCTTATGCCCAGCTAATTTTTGTAGAGACCTGGTCTCACTTAGTTGTCCAGGCTGGTCGCAACTCCTGAGCTCAAGATCTGCCTGCTTCGGCCTCCTAAAGTGCAAACCCAGCCTGGGAGGAGAAATAGTTCCTACCACCCTTACCTTATTGATTACATTTGTTAAAGGTTAGAAGCAACCCAGTGACTCTGGTCTGCTTGAACATGTGAAACTAGTGATTGAGCAATCTGGAGTTTGTCCTAGTGTCCAAAATCTGAGCCAGACACTAATTGTGTGAACATCCCCCAAACCCCTGTGATTGGAAATAAATACATATTGGGAACTTCAAACTTGAAAAAACAATACAAAAAATTAGTTGGGCATGGTGGTGGGTGGGTACCTGTAATCCCAGCTACTTGAGAGGCTGAGGCAGGAGAATCACTTGAATTCAGGAGGTGGAGTTTGCAGTGAGCTGAGATTGCGCCATTGCCCTCCAGCCTGAGCGACAGAGTGAGACTCCATCTCAAAACAAAAACAAAAACAAAACAAACAAACAAACAAAAAAACCTTCCAGAACTCTAATAATAGAGTTTTCAGGAAGATTGCCAAGCATCAAGCAAAAAAGGATACATAAGACTGAATTGATGAAGGACTAAAGTAATTTTTATGACTTTTTGCTTGAAAATTTGTTGATTCTATTTATATTTTGTTTTCCAAAGTCAAGGAATTTTTTTTTAACTTTTGGACTGTTTATAACTTGCAGCAATTGAGTAAAGTGTATTTTGTGAACAAACTGAAACATTACATTTCTCCCTGCTTAAATTCTTCAGAATTTGGAAACTATTCATCAATGGCTAAGGCCAAAATAATGGTGACCCAGTGACTGGAGATGATTCATTATTCAGGAGAATAGCACATAGCCTAGTGCCATGACCTACCATGTTACTAGCAGTCTGGCCCACCTGCAATAACAAGCTTATGCCCCCATTTCCCCTGCGAAAGGACATGACTTTCTGGGAATGAACTTTCCCAGCACTAAGGAATGAAGAGCATCTATTCCTCTAGCCCAAGCAGAAATTAATCATCAATGCTTCCATGAGAAAATGTTTATCAAACAGGGCAAAATTAGAATTAATGAAAAATACAAACGTATGTTCCAATTTTACTTCATGGTTATCATTTTTTTTCCAATCTGTAACTTGCTTTGATACTGTTCACTATGTACTGCTGTGTATAATCTGTAATATCCCTTTAATGGTCCTGTTGAGTGCGATATTGGGTGCAGGAACAGCCAACATCAGGGAAAATAAAAAAGAATAATGCTAATTAGAAAAAAAGATGAAATCTGAGGTATATTTTCTTTTTTTTAATTGCATTTTAGGTTTTGGGGTACATGTGAAAAACATGCAAGGTTGTTGCATAGGTGCATATGTGGCAGTGTGCTTTGCTGCCTTCCTCCCCTTCACCTATATCTGGCATTTCTCCCCATGCTGTCCCTCCCCAACTCCCCAGCCCCCCGCTGTCCCCCCACTCCCCCCCAACAGACCCCCGTGTATAGTGCTCCCCTCCCTGAGTCCATGTGTTCTCCTTGTTCAACACCCACCTATGAGTGAGAACATGTGGTGTTTGATTTTCTGTTCTTGTGTCAGTTTGCTGAGAATGATGGTTTCCAGGTTCATCCATGTCCCTACAAAGGACGTGAACTCCTCGTTTTTAATGGCTGCATAGTATTCCATGGTGTATATGTGCCACATTTTTCCTGTCCAGTCTATCATCGATGGGCATTTGGGTTGGTTCCAGGTCTTTGCTATTGTAAATTGTGCTGCAATGAACATTCGTGTGCATGTGTCCTTATAGTAGAATGATTTATAATCCTTTGGATATATGCCCAGTAATGGGATTGCTGGGACAAATGGACTTTCTATTTCTAGGTCCTTGAGGAATCGCCACACTGTTTTCCACAATGGTTGAACTAATTTACACTCCCACCAACAGTGTAAAAGTGTTCCTATTTCTCCACATCCTCTCCAGCATCTGTTGTCTCCAGATTTTTAATGATTGCCATTCTAACTGGCATGACATGGTATCTCAATGTAGTTTTGATTTGCATTTCTCTAATGACCAGTGATGATGAGCATTTTTTCATATGTTTGTTGGCCTCATGTATGTCTTCTTTTGTAAAGTATCTGTTCATATCCTTCGCCCACTTTTGAATGGGCTTGTTTGTTTTTTTCTTGTAAATCTTTTTTAGCTTGTTGTATATTCTGGATATCAGCCCTTTGTCAGACGGGTAGGCTGCAAAAATTTTTTCCCATTCTGTTGGTTGCTGATTGACTCTATTGACTGTTTCTTTTGCCGTGCAGAAGCTGTGGAGTTTGATTAGGTCCCATTTGTCTATTTTTGCTTTTGTTCCCGATGCTTTTGGTGTTTTGGTCATAAAGTCCTTGCCTACGCCTATGTCCTGAATGGTTTTGCCTAGGTTTCCTTCTAGTGTTTTTATGGTGTTAGGTCTTATGTTTAAATCTTTAATCCATCTGGAGTCAATTTTAGTGTAAGATGTCAGGAAGGGGTCGAGTTTCTGCTTTCTGCATATGGTTAGCCAGTTTTCCCAACACCACTTATTAAACAGGGAGGCCTTTCCCCATTGTTTGTTTTTGTCAGGTTTGTCAAAGATCGGGTGGTTGTAGATATGTTGTGTCACCTCCGAGGCCTCTGTTCTGTTCCATTGGTCTATATCTCTGTTTTGGTACCAGTACCATGCTGTTTTGATTACTGTAGCCTTATAGTATAGTTTGAAGTCCGGTAGTGTGATGCCTCCCACTTTGTTCTTTTTGCTTAGAATTGACTTGGCTACGTGGGCTCTCTTTTGGTTCCATACGAAGTTTAAGGTGTTTTTTTCCAGTTCTGTGAAGAAGGTCATTGGTAGCTTGATGGGGATAGCATTGAATCTGTAAATTACTTTGGGCAGTATGGCCATTTTCATGATATTAATTCTTCCTAACCATGAACATGGAATGTTTCTCCATCTGTTTGTGTCCTCTCTTATTTCGTTGATCAGTGGTTCGTAGTTCTCCTTGAAGAGGTCCTTTACGTTCCTTGTTAGTTATATTCCTAGGTATTTTCTTCTCTTTGTAGCAATTGTGAATGGCAGTTAGTTCTTGATTTGGCTCTCTTTAAGTCTGTTATTGGTGTATAGGAATGCTTGTGATTTTTGCACATTGATTTTGTATCCTGAGACTTTGCTGAAGTTGCTTATCAGTTTCAGGAGATTTTGGGCTGAGATGATAGGGTCTTCTAGATATACAATCATGTCGTCTGCAAATAGAGACAATTTGACTTCCTCCTTTCCTAATTGAATACCCTTTATTTATTTTTCTTGCCTGATTTCTCTGGCTAGAACTTCCAGTACTATATTGAATAGGAGTGGTGAGAGAGGGCATCCTTGTCTAGTGCCTGATTTCAAAGGGAATGCTTCCAGTTTTTGCCCATTCAGTATGATATTGGCTGTCGGTTTGTCATAAATAGCTTTTATTATTTTGAGATACGTTCCGTCGATACCTAGTTTATTGAGAGTTTTTAGCATAAAAGCTGTTGAATTTTGTCAAAGGCCTTCTCTGCATCAATTGAGATAATGATGTGGTTTTTGTCTTTGGTTCTGTTTATGTGGTGGATTACATTTATAGACTTGCGTATATTGAAGCAGCCTTGCATCCCTGGGATGAATCCTACTTGATCATAGTGGATAAGCTTTTTGATGTACTGTTGCAATTGGTTTGCCAGTATTTTATTGAAGATTTTTGCATCTATGTTCATCATGAATATTGGCCTGTAGTTTTCTTTTCTTGTTGAGTCTCTGCCGTGTTTTGGTATCAGGATGATGTTGGTCTCATAAAATGATTTGGGAAGGATTCCCTCTTTTTGGATTATTTGGAATAGTTTCAGTAGGAATGGTACCAGGTCCTCTTTGTATGTCTGGTAGAATTCGGCTGTGAACCCATCTGGACCTGGGCTTTTTTTGGGTGGTAGGCTGTTAATTGCTGCCTCGACTTCAGACCTTGTTATTGGTCTATTCAGGGTTTTGACTTCTTCCTGGTTTAGGCTTGGGAGGAGGCAAGTTTCCAGGAATTTATCCATTTCTTCCAGGTTTTCTAGTTTATGTGCATAGAGTTGTTTGTAATAATCTCTGATGATGGTTTGAATTTCTGTGTAATCTGTGGTGATATCCCCTTTATCATTTTTTATTGCATCTATTTGATTATTCTCTCTTTTCTTTTTTATTAGTCTGGCTAGTGGTCTATTTTGTTGATCTTTTCAAAGAACCAGCTCCTGGATTTATTGATTTTTTGTAGGGTTTTTCGTGAATCTATCTCCTTCAATTCTGCTTTGATCTTAGTTATTTCTTGTCTTCTGCTAGGTTTTGAGTTTTTTTTATCTTGCTCCTCTAGCTCTTTCAATTTTGATGATAGGGTGTCAATTTTAGATCTCTCCTTTCTTCTCATGTGGGCACTTATTGCTATATATTTTCCTCTAGAGACTGTCTTAAATGTGTCCCAGAGATTCTGGTATGTGGTGTCTTCGTTCTCGTTGGTTTCGGAGAACATCTTTATTTCTGCCTTCATTTCAGTGTTTATCCAGTCAACATTCAGTAGAAAGTTGTTCATTTTCCATGAGGCTGTGCAGTTCTGGGTTGGCTTCTGAATTCTGAGTTCTAACTTGATTGCACTGTGGTCTGAGACACTGTTATGGTTTCCATTATTTTGCATTTGCTGAGGAGTGATTTACTTCCAATTATGTGGTCAATTTTAGAGTAGGTGTGATGTGGTGCTGAGAAGAATGTATATTCTGTGGATTTGGGGTGGAGAGTTCTGTAAATGTCTATTAGGTTTGCTTGTTCCAGGTCTGAGTTCAAGTCCTGGATATCCTCGTTAATTTTCTGTCTTGTTGATCTGTCTAATATTGACAATGGTGTGTTGAAGTCTCTCAGTATTATTGTGTGGGAGTCTAGGTCTCTTTGTAAGTCTTTAAGAACTTGTCTTATGTATCTGGGTGCTCCTGTATTAGGTGCATATATATTTAGGAACGTTAACTCTTCTTGTTGCATTGATCCTTTTACCATTATGTAATGTCCTTCTTTGTCTCTTTTGATCTTTGTTGTTTTAAAGTCTATTTTATCAGAGATGAGAATTGTAACTCCTGCTTTTTTTTTGCTCTCTATTTGCTTGGTAAATCTTCCTCCATCCCTTTATTTTGAGTCTTTGTGTATCATTGCATGTGAGGTGGGTTTCCTGGATACAGCACACTGATGGGTTTTGGCTTTTTATCCAATTTGCCAGTCTGTGTCTTTTGATTGGGGCATTTAGTCCATTTACATTTAGGGTTAATATTGTTATGTGTGAATTTGATACTGTCATTTTGATGCTAGCTGGCTGTTTTTCCCATTGGTTGATGCAGATTCTTCATTGTGTTGATGCTCTTTACCATTTCGTGTGTTTTTGGACTGGCTGGTACTGGTTGTTCTATTCTATGTGTAGTGCCTCCTTCAGAAGCTCTTGTAAAGCTGGTCTGGTAGTGATGAAATCTCTGAGTACTTGCTTGTTCACAAAGGATTTTATTTTTCCTTCACTTATGAAGCTTAGTTTGGCTGGATATGAAATTCTGGGTTGAAAGTTCTTTTCTTTAAGGATGTTGAATATCGGCCCCCACTCTCTTCTGGCTTGTAGGGTTTCTGCTGACAGATCTGCTGTGAGTCTGATGGGCTTCCCTTTGTGGGTAACCCAACCTTTCTCTCTGGCTGCCCTTAGTATTTTCTCCTTCATTTCAACCCTGGTGAATCTGATGATTATGTGCCTTGGGGTTGCTCTTCTAGACGAATATCTTTGTGGTGTTCTCTGTATTTCCTGGACTTGAATATTGGCCTGCCTTGCTATGTTGGGGAAGTTTTCCTGGATAATATCCTGAAGAGTATTTTCCAGCTTGGATGCATTCTCTTCGTCACATTCAGGTACACCTATCAAACGTAGATTAGGTCGTTTCACATAGTCCCATATTTCTTGTTGACTCTGTTCTTTCCTTTTTACCCTTTTTTCTCTAATCTTGCCTTCTCGTTTTATTTCATTGAGTTTATCTTCGACCTCTGATATCCTTTCTTCTGCTTGGTCAATTCAGCTGTTGAAACTTGTGCATGCTTCACGAAGTTCTCGTGTTGTGTTTTTCAGCTCCATCAATTCACTCATATTCCTCTCTAAGTTGTCCATTCTCATTAACATTTCATCATGTCTTTTTTCAAGGTTCTTAGTTTCTTTGCATTGTGTTAGAACATGTTCTTTTAGCTCATGGAAGTTTCTTATTATCCACTTTCTGAAAGCTGATTCTGTCATTTCATCACACTCATTCTCCATCCAGTCTTGTTCCCTTGCTGGTGAGGTGTTGTGCTCCCTTGTAGGAGGAGAGGTGTTCTGGTTTTCGGTGTTTTCACCTTTTTTGTGCTGGTTTCTTCCCATCTTTGTGGATTTATCCACCTATCGACTTTGTAGTTGCTGTCTTTCTGATTTTGGTAATTTTAAGTCTGCAGTAGCTGAACTCATAAACTCCCTTTTCTTCCCGCCAGGTGTTCTGTCCCAGGGAGTTAGGGCTTTATGATTTTCAGCTCTCTTGCTGCTGTTTTCCCTGCCCACAAGGTGGCAGCCTAGTCACACTCAGCCTGCAGAAGCTTCACTTAGCTGCTGTGGGCTCCGCCCAGCTTCCGTGTGAACTTCCCTGCTGTCCTCTTTATATGGGTGTAGTTAGAACTGCTTCTGCTATGCTGGCCTGCCCCTGTAGTGATGTAATCTCTGTCGTGGCGGGTTGTCTTGGTTACAGCAAATTGCCCTGGGAACTGCAGGGTGTTTCCAGGTGGTAGACGCCCCTCCTCCACAGAGCTGGAGCGTCCCGGGTTCAGCCGTGTTTCCGGTGGCACCCTCTTTGCCCGGGAATCTCTTGGCTTGACTCCCTGCCTCAGCTCCCCTTGTGGGCTCAGAGGGGACTCAGACTCTCTCACTCTGCATAAGGAGCCGCTGCTCCCCACCCCATGGCATAGGCCGAGCGGCTGCGCCGCTCAAACCAGCGGTGCTGGCGACCCATGGGGCTCCTCCTCCTGTGAATCTCCTGGTCTGTGGGCAGTAAAAATCCGCTGCCCTGTGTGCCACTGCATCAGCCGAAGCAGCGGCTCTGAGATTCGTGGTGCGCCCATGCCCAGGAGTCTCCTGGCTTGACTCCCTGCTTCAGCTCCCCTTGCTGGCTCAGAGGGGAGTCAGACTCTCTCACTCTGCATAAGGAGCCACTGGTCCCCACCCCAGGGCGTAGGCTGAGCAGCCACGCTGCTCAAACCAGCAGCGCTGGCGACCTGTGGGGCTCCTCCTCCTGTGAATCTCCTGGTCTGTGGGCAGTAAAAATCCGTCTGGAAATGTGGCATCCACTCACCCTCTGTGCCTTCTCTTGGAGCTGCGATCCCAAGTTCCTCCTATGCGGCCATCTTGGATCAATCCCTCCCTGAGGTATATTTTCTAATGAGTAGGCAAGTATGTATGCTGGGCTCAATGCTCATTCCTTATGACTACAATGGAAGATTGTTGACCTTTCTAGGAAAGAGACTTCCTAGCTAAGTAAGACAATCAGTGTTGGTACTGTAAATGCAACCAGACTGTTGATTTATGACCAAAAGGGGGAATGTGAGACAAAGCACCAAATACCTGTCTCTGGCCAGCTACATAGTTTGCCCTTGCCATAAAGAAGATGTGTCTTTCCATGCATTTGTCAGCAAACTTCACAAACCCCTGACTCAATGACTGAGCACAGCCTTCCAGGAGAATGCCTTGAACACAAAAAGCAGGATAGAGCCCAGGTCACCAAGTCTCTTGCCTGAATCATTGCTTTATTTATTTATTTATTTATTTATTTATTTATTTATTATTTATTGTGACAGAGTCTCATTCTATCTCCAGGCTGGAGTGCAGTGGCTTGATCCCAGCTCACTGCAACTTCCGTTTTCTGGTTTCAAGCAATTCTCCTGCCTCAGCCTCCTGAGTAGCTGGGACTACAGGCACGCACCACCACACCTGGCTAATTTTTTGTATTTTTAGTAGAGATGGGGTTTCACCATGTTGGCCAGGATAGTCTCGATCTCTTGAACTTGTGATCCCCCTGCCTCGGCCTCCCAAAGTGCTGGGATTACAGGTGTGAGTCACCTTGCCTGGCCATCACTGCATTTTTAGAAAAGGTAAGTTGAACAATTCTAGCCCTTGCCTTTTCCTGTATATAGGATAATGTCTGACAAGATTAATGATTATGCCTCTGTGACCAGATGTACTCTTGCACCCAGACTATCATGAGATTTTGCTCTTATGTAACTTGTGAGCATGTGCAGAACCTCTGCCATCTGATATATAAACTGTGAGCTGAGCCAGCCATGGTGGCTCAGGCCTGTAATCCCAGCACTTTGGGAGGCTGAGGCAGGTGGATCACCTGAGGTCAGGAGTTTGAGACCAGCCTGACCGACATGGTGAAACCCTGTCTCTAAATGAATAAATAAATAAAATAAAATAAAATAAAATCATGAGAAGATATTTGTTTAATAAAAAATAAAACAAAACTGTGAGCTGAAACACTGCTTTGGAGTAGTCTAACAGAAATTCTCTGAGAGACTCTCCTGGTTTGCAATCCTGAGTAAGACTCTAAATAAAACTGACTAATTCTTTCAATACCTGATTTTTTTTCTGTAGCTGACAGTCCGATGCTTAATTAGCAAAGGATTTCTTCCATTCTAGGGTCAAAAACAGTATTTCCTGTATGTTTTTCTGTAGCCTATTTGCATATTTAGGTCTTTAGTTCATTTAGAGACCCATTGTTTACATTTTTAGGTAGGAGTTCAGTTCAGTTTTTCACCACTGATGAGTTCATATTCTCAACACCTTAAACTAAATGACCTACACCTTGCCACGGATTATGGTGCCACTTTTTTCATCTATGAAATGCCCATTTGTACAAAAGTCTGATACTGAACGCTTTGCCATGCTGCTTCTATTTGTCAACTCTTGTGCCCTTACTGGTAGCACATCCTCCTTTTCCTTTTTAAAACTGATGCAAGTTCATTTATTTTTCTATGTAATTTTCAGCTTCCACCTAAAATTTCAAGTAGAACTTGGATTGTATTACAGTGAATTTGTAGGTTAAGTTGGGGGAAATGTACACCTTTAAAGTATTTTGTTCCATCTAAGAGCAAGTAATATCTCTCCATTGATTCAGATCATTGTGTTCTTTACCAGAATTTCAGAGTGTTCTCTGAGCAATGTTGGGTATTGCAGTCTTAAGTGATGTTTGTTAATTCCCCAGTATTTTATGATGTGTAGGATATTTTGTTACAGTATTTGGTTGGTTATTGCTGGTGTAGAGAAATGCTATCAATGCTTTTCTAACTTAGTTTAATTGACTCACAGTTCCACATGGCTGGGGAGGCCTCAGGAAACTTACAATCATGACAGAAGGCCAAGGGGAAGCAAGCACCTTCTTCACATGATGACAGGAGAGAGAGCAAGGGGGAAAACTGCCAAACACTTCTTTTTTGAGTTGGAGTCTCACTCTGTCACCCAGGCTGGAGTGCAGTGGTGCAATCGCAGCTCACTGCAACCTCTGCCTCCTGGGTTCAAGTGATTCTCCTGCCTCAGTCTTCTGAGTAGCTGGGACTACAGGTGCCTACCACAACACCCAGCTAATTTTTTTTTTTGTATTTTTAGTAGAGATGAGGTTTCACCATTGTGAGAAACACACTCACCTGTTCAAACCCAAAAAATGGACTTAGAGGCATGAAGAACAGGGAAAATGAGAGTTTTAATAATGGCCTTGCCAAGATAGGGTGTCTGGTAGGCAGGCATATCTGGGGCAGTCACAACAAGTAAATTATCCCCTAGCATGCAAGTCCCTCCCTTAGTTCCTCACTGGTTGAGTACTATGGGGTTACAATCTTCCCAGACGTCACCTAAGTTTTATTATACCACTTGTAACATTATACTGTGTCCCCTTTCCCGCTTATGTTTTGATTTCCCAATAATGAAACTTTCCTCCATTTTATGGGCTGACTCCTCCTCTACATTCTGTTTGCTTATTGTGATATTCTAGGTGCATAAGCCATGTGGTTTGTTACATTTGCAGGCTGGCTGCTAGTACTTAGATTTATCATGCCTTGAAAATGGACCATTTAAAATGTTTTCTCACTAATTCTCTTCTCCTTCCTGCTTACTTCCTTTGGTCTAATTTTCATTTAAACTCTTTTGGTCCTTGAATCGCTCTGGAAGTCATTTACTTTATTCTTCATAGGAGAGTGAGTTTAATTTTGTTTCTAACAGTAGCAGGTTATTTTGCTGGTATGTCATGGTCATTTATTTATTAATAGCTGTTAAAATTAATCTCTGTGCTCATCCCCTCACTGCTAGTAAGACTTCTGCCACAATTATGAGAGATGTAAGGATTGAGGCTACCATGCCTTTCCATTTTCCAAACCAACCTTCTAGCCAATCCATAAATGGGTCATCAATTGCAGCATTTTCTGCCAGTTCATTGGATAGAGTTGTTAGTCCTTGTAAAGCTTTTGTGATGATCCCATCTGGGGCAGTATACTTGGGAATGAAAGTACAACATTTCCCACCCACATAACCTTTTATGTTGGGTGGCATAACTAGCCACGTTTTTCTGCTAGTATAATGTCTAGCACAAGTCTATTCTCCTAGGCCATTTGGCTAGTGGCATTTAACTGGCTAGTCACCCATTTGAGGGCATCCCGAGTATAACTGATGAATCTCTATTGATTATAACAGATGTAGTTAATCCAATCCACATTCTTATTAATAGTTGACCACCAGAAGAGTGCTGACTCAAACCCAGCAGCTATTTGGTTTTGGGCCTTAAATTCATTAGGCACCTGCCTAGGGATGCCTAACAAGTTAACATATATTGGGCTCAAAAGAATTTGTCAAATCTTTCCAATTTTGGTCACCATGTGTATTTTCGTGTATCTTATGGAATGCCAGGGTGAAGGGAATGACCAATTGGGCTAAATCACAAGTCTCAGTTCAGTTGGATAATAACAGGTTATGGACATCAGCCCAGGGTATATGGAGAGCTAATTGCCATTGCTTGACTCACCAGTGATGTTTAGGATGTGGGTACAAGTTGAGAGTTCTCCCACAGTCTTATTGAACTCTGCCCCCTGCCTTGAGAGGCAAGAGGAGTGGTTTATATTCCCTATGGAGAAAAAGGGGATTGCTCTGGGATCTGACCTCTGCAATGTGGGAAAGAGCAATGACAGATTCTTTTTTTTTTTTAAGATGAGTCTCACTCTGTCGGCAGGCTGGAGTGCAGTGGCACAGTCTCAGCTCACTGCAACCTCCACTTCCTGGATTCAAGTGATTCTGCTGCCTCAGTCTCCCAAGTAGCTGGGACTACAGGTGCACACCACAATGCCCAGCTAACTTTTTATTTTTAGTAGAGACGTGGTTTCACCATGTTGGCCAGGATCATCTCGATCTTCTGACCTCGTGATCCGCCTGCCTCAGCCTCCCAAAGTGCTGGAATGACAGGCATGAGCCACTGCACTCGGCCAATGACAGACTCTCGTAAGTGTCATTTCCCCATGCAGCCTTGTCCTGGTATAGAGCCAACATGCAACACATTCCTTTAGGATTTGTGTCCCATCCAAGGGGAAACAGAACCACCTGTGCCTGAGGTCATCCCACAGCACACACATGGCAGTTACTCTTGTTGAGGGCTTGTACCAAAAATTTGACCCAGGGGTCCACTGCCAACCAAAACGCAGAGTCCGGCAGTGTCCACACACTTTTTTATTGAGTACAAAGCTGGGGGCAGGGTAGGTAGGGTGAGACATTGGTGGTCAGTGATAGGGTCAAGTACATCACATGAGGGCCCAGGACTTTCAAGTAGCCGAGATGAGGTAAGAAGCATAATGTGTCAGCGCTTTTTCCGTACTTGCCAAGAAAGAACAAAGACATTTAGATTTACGTTACTTTTACTGATTATATCTTCTAAGAAAAAGAGGAAGCAGGTGCAGAAGCGGAACATGAAAGTGGACATGGAATGTTACCACCGAAGCCCAGCATCACATAGAGACAATTAAGCCCCCAATGTCTACCACAAGAGCTTGGGGGAGCAGAGTTTTCTCCTAACTCCTCCGGGGAGGGAGACATCTTGGATGTCTCCTTCCATAGCTGTCTAAACAGCGGGTGCTTTCCCATCGCTGGTGCTGCCACACAGCCAACGTGCCCTCCAGTAGCCCTTACACAGGCATGACAGAGGGCTTAAAGCATCCCATCTTGCCTTAGGGTCCCTTCTTTCAAAATGTCACTTTAGGTTCACACTTAGCAACCTGAGAGGCATTAGTAAAATATTATGCTGAGTATATATATATATATGTATGTATGTATCTTCTTTCAAAATGTCACTTTCAAAACTAAGATCACCTATGAATAACTAAATCACCTATGAATAACTAAGATCACCTATGAATAACTACTATGGTTATATCTCTAGTTATTTTCATTATTTGCATGGGAATAGGCTGAGGCTTCTGACTCCTGCCTTGGCACTTACGGAGTCTCCCACCCACAAGAAATTTCTTCTACCAGTTGCCCTAAATTCTCTCTCTCAAGCTCAAAGTTCCACAGATCTCTAGGGCAGGGCCAAAATGCCACCGATCTCGTTGCTAACGCATAACAAGAGTGATCTTAGCTCCAGTTTCCGGTAAGTTTCTCATCTCCATCTCAGAGCACCTCAGCCTGGACTTCAAAAAAAAAAAAAAAAAAGGTTATCTAGACAGTTTTTCTTGAATTCCAATAGAGTTTGTTGTGAATTTTTTAAAATGTATTCCTGATTTTGATAGTTTAATCTGCCTGCAAAATGAACATTAAAATATTTGTGGGTGTTTTTTGTTGTTTGTTTGTTTTATTTTTTTGAGACAGGGTCTCACTCTCTCACCCAGGCTGGAGTGCAATGATGTGATCCTGGCTGACTGCAGCCTCATATTCCCTAGCTCAAGCAATTCGCCCACCTCAGCCTCCTGAGTAGCTGGGACTATAGGTGCACACCACCACATCTGGCTAACTGTTGTATTTTTTGTAGAGAAGGAGTCTCCCTATATTGCCCAGGCTGGTCTCAAATTCCTGGCCTCAAGCTATCTGCCCACCTTGGCCTTCCAAGTGCTAGAATCACAGGCATGGGCCTCTGCATCCAGCCTTATTTGTATTCTTTATGTCCAAGTGTACCATTCATTTCTGTATTATAAATGATCCATGTACAATCACACGAAAACGTATTAGCTACTGAAGGAATCTGAATTCTATTTATCTATCAAATCACTTATTGATTGAGGGATTCAGTTCTTCCAAAAAACGTATCCTTATGTTTTTATCAAGCTACAATATGTTCAGATTCTGGGGACCTGTGTATTAAAATCTCCCACTACGATAGTATAGCTCATTATCTCTGCATTTCTAACAGTGTTCCCTTTTCTTTATTTGTCGCCTTGTTCAGTGCACGGGTCCACTCTGATAAAGAGGAACAGAAGGGTCTCTGGGCTCAGGATTAGCGGAAACAGGTCTGGGGCTGAATCACAGAGTCGCCCCGGCCTCCCGTTGTCTAGAGAGACTACGCCGTCCCAGATAGAATGAGCCGCGGGCCGGAAGTTGAGGCGGGACTTCCTGGAGGATCAGCCGGCCTCGGCTGAGGCGCCTTCGTGCTGCGGTGCTGTCTCTCTTCCAAGCGCGACCCCTTGAGGAGGTGAGTTGGTTCTGTGAAGCTCCACGCTTGGGACCACGCGTCCGTTTTGTCCCCAATGGTTGGGGGCCCAGGGGCCCCTTAGGGCTCATACGGGGCGGGCGGCGAGACTGGTTCCCCCGGGCGGGGGCGGAGCCGCGCGGTGGGGTTGTGGGGCGGGGGCGGGGCAGGGGCCGCTCGGCCTGGGCCGGAGGTCGGAGCCTGGGAGCGGCCTCCGGGAGAGGGATCTCCAGGGAGGGCCCTCGGGAGGGTCCAGGAGCCAGGACTCCTCCCGCAGACTGGCGGCGGTCAAGTTCAGGCGGAGCGACGGGGCAGCAGTGACGTGGGGTGGTTCCCGGGGCGTGGGAGACAGAGTGGGTTCGCCGTTCCTGGTCTTCTGTGCGAAGTCGGAGATGCATGGAGCAGAGCCGGGGGAGAAGGGGGGTTTCTCTCGGCCTCGGATGTCCGCTGCCCAGTCAGTGGCGGAGTCGCTCTCCGTATGCAGGAGGTGCTCTGGGGAGGGAGGAGAGTTGGACTCGGACTCCCGCTAGGGGGAAGGCGCTGCGGGGTGGCCAGGGCCCGACCTGTGCTGCTTGCTATGGGAGGCGGCGACCGGCCCTTGCAGTTGCCCGTCTCCTCACGAGCAGCCTTAGTTAGCCTTTAGCCAGGAGGCTCCGCTTCCGAGTTTGTTCAAGCTGTTGGGCGAATCTTTTTCCTTGGGGTTGGTCCTTGGAAGTGTTGGCAGTCTGCCCGGGTGGCCCTTAGCTCTCCGAGGTCCTTCCTTGTGGCCCTGTCAGATCCTTCTCAGGCTTTTAAGGGGTCATTTGATTAGATTGGGTCACGCCCATAACCTTAATTCCCTCTGCAAAGTCCCTTTTGGCATGTAGTGTAACATAAGCACAAGTTCCAGGGATATGGACACGGGGGAGAGGGAGCGTTTATTCTGTGGGCTGATAGGCAAGATCCCACACATAATGAAGTGAGAAAAATAAGGTGTGAAGCAATAGCATAGTTGGGGGTGTGTGTGTGTGTGTGTGTGTGTTTATATATACATGTGTGTATATACATGCTGTGTAAGCCTAGATTAATTTGGAAGGGTACACTAGAAATAAGGGAAACTGAGTGGCTGTTTGGGCGTTTTTCACCATAAATCCTTTTTTACCTTTTAAATTTTGAGCCATATGACTATGTCCCCATTCAGAAACAATGAGAATTTAAAGTATTTTTAAATAAAATGAACTAAATAAATATTGCAGATTATTACATCTCCCCTTCTCTGGGGAGAGGTTTCCCTCATTGAAACTGGGCATCTGCACTGTAAGGGCAGGCAGATGCAGTCATGAAGGCCTTGTCACCCCCACCCCCCATGTCTGCTGCTCTGTTTCTGCTGCCACGTGGTAGACGCCTTAGTGCTCTGCCTGCTTTGAATCTCATCTCACACCATTCCTCTGAGCACCCAGCCAGGTTAATCTTGAGATGTTTTGTTAGTTTTATCTCTCCTGACATAGAAATGTGGCCAATGCTTCACCTTCGTCTGGTAGCCAAGCCCACTTATCATCGGTCCACAGTGACCATCACTGTGAGCTCTGTTCATATCTCTTTGCCTTCTCCCTCAAGCTTTGTCCCTACACTTGTCCTCTGACCTTTTCACCCAGACCACTAGCTGTGCACTCCTCCTTGATGATGATCTGAGTCCAGGTGCACTACCCAGCCCTTCTTTCTTCCCCACATAGCCTATGGGTGACACCTACCAACACTTTGACTCCCTGCACCATCCTTCTGGCACCTTTATTCAGATCCACTTTGCAGATCCCCTTGACCAAACCCTCACTCTCAGCTGGTCCCATGAGGGCAGAGGAGTCAATGTCAGTACAATGTGAGTGAAGGGCCGAGGTGTGTCAGTTCTCCCAGTGGGCCCCTGGGCAGGGTATGGTGCATTTACACAGAGGGTAGGGAGAATCAGTAACTTGGTCCATGTGAGGAGCCCATCATGCCTCCACATGAGAGTGTCTTATCTCCTGCTCAGAGAGAGTGGTTAGGACTGGGGATGAGCCTAAGTTTGTGAGTCTTAACAGGGGTGTTGATGCCTTAAGGCTGGACATAATCACCAAGGAAGTTGGTGTCAGTACGGAAGTGAACACTGGGGTACCAACATGAAATGGGGAATGAGAGGCTAGGAGGGAGTAGCTGGTGCACTGGGAGAACGTCCCAGGCAAGTAAAGATGGGAACACCTGCTGTGGATGCTGCCAGGATGGTGCATCTCAGAATTGACCACTAGGATTGGTAGGCATTGATGCATAATGACTACAAGTGGGTCTGCGGCACAGGCTGTCCCTGGCTGCTCAACCTTTGGAGCTGCTGTTCTCCCACTCTAGTTGGGTCTGGCATGCCCAGCTTCAGAGCACTGTGAATGTCAGCAATATGGAGTGAGAAGAGTGGACCCACAGCAGAATACAGACCCTGTGGGGGCTGCCCTCCTATCAGGGCAGGCCTGGGCCCCGTTAGCCCACTTTGCCTTAGGGTCAGCAACTTGCCCCTTTGTACCTGTGGCCCTGGCTTGTGAGTCTGTGTCTCCATGTCTGACTCCCTCTTTTTGGGTTCAGGATCAGGGAACATAGCATCAGCCCCTGAGCCCTGACAGCACCAGGCCGTCTTCAGGTCTTGGGCTGTAAGAGTGGAGGAAGAGACCCCTTTCTTATGGGAGGATGAATCCCTGGAGCTAGCCTGTCTGTATACTTACCTGTGTTCTTTCTGGTCTTCAGGTCCTAGTCATGCCCAGCCTTAGAACTCGCCATGAGGAGGCAGAGATGAAGCTCTCAGCTCCAGGACCATCCCCTTGGACCCCAGCAGCCCACGCCCATGTGAGTGATGCTCCTGCTGTGACCCACTCTGGATCTGTAGTCTGTAGTGCCCTCTGCTGTGGTGATACTGAGCCGGAAGCCATCTGCCCTCACTACCAACCACCAGGTACTTTAAGAATATTTCCCCACTGGTGCCCTTATTCTGGGGAAATGATGTCCATGGAACCCTGTGCTTACCTCTAGGAGGCATCTGTGTCATCATAGGTGGGAAGGGTGAGGAGGGTACTCATTGACTTAAGGAGCCAAGACTGGATGTCAGCAAGGAAGTTGACCTGGCCTGGCCCCTGGCACCTTGAGCAGAACTGTGATTTCCCCACTTGACACAAAGAGGCATGACATGATGGCCTCTGAGGTGCTTTGATTTGCCCTATAGTCCTGACCCCTTCCCAGTTCAATAACCAGGCTAGTGGCAGCCCCCTCCCCCCAGGACTCTACTCTAGTCCTGGCTTTTGTACTATGGTTACCTATATAGTTAGCCATCTAAAGCCTAGGAAGAAAAGCTGAGGAGTTTCTTGTGTGAAAATAAAGGCATTCCAAAAGCACCCTTGGACTGGGTGTGGTGGCTCATACCTGTAATCGAAGCACTTTGAGAGGCCAAGGCAGGATGATTGTATGAGGCCTGGAGTTCAGGACCAGCCTGTATAACATGGCACGATCCTGTCTCTACTAAAAAATTAAGAAAGGCTGGGTGTGGTGACTCATGCCTATAATCCCATCACTTTGGGAGGCCAAGGTGGGTGGATTGCTTGATGCCAAGAGTTTGAGACCAGCCTGGCCAACATGGCAAAACCCTGTCTCTACTAAAAGTACAAAAATTAGCCAGGTGTGGCGACACGTACCTGTAATCCCAGCTACTCGGGAGGCTGAGGCATGAGAATCACTTGTACCTGGTAGGCGGGGGTTGCAGTGAGCTGAGATCATGCCACTGCACTCTAGCCTGGGAAACTGGAGTGAGGCTCTGTCTCAAAAAAAAAGGCACCCTTTTATACTGGTGAATCCAGGAAGTCACATGCATACCCATGCATGAATGTGTGCTCAGAAAAGACCAGTTAAGACCATAAGCTTTCTTCTCTGGCTAATCTCTAGGCTAAGTGAAGGCAATAAACTCAAAAAGAGTTCTGAACAGTGTTTAAAAAGTACCCCAACACACTGTCAATCCACAAAGACTGAGGGAAGTGTTTTGATTTTTCCCTTAACATTCAAAGAAATCAAAGTTTGACAGTGTTCAACTGTCAAAACACTAGTTGAACACAAGCTGAAGAAAAAGACTTCAGTGACTGTACTTGACAAAGAATAGGCTTTGCAAAAATAATTTGATTAAGTAACTAAATGAACATATGACTAGTCTTCAATAATCAAAAACAGCAAAGTCTAGGATAGGGGTACCACATTTTAATATTCAGATGTGCAGTTTTTAACAAAATAAAAATCATGAAGCATACAAAAAAATATGTCCCATTCAAAGGAAAAAAGTAAACTGACAGAAAGTGTCCTGGAGAAAGTACAGACATTGGACTTAACTAGATAAAAACTTTAAATTGACTGTTTCAAATATGCTCAAAGAGCTAAAAGAAACCATAGAGAACTACAAGAACCAAGAAAATGATGTGTGAGCAAATGAAAATATCTAAAAAAATACAAATTATAGAAGAAACATAGAAAATCTGGAACTGAAGTGTTTAATAAAATGAAGTGGAAATTTTGCTAGAGAGTTTCAGCAGTAGATTTGAGCAGGCAGATACATCTGCAAACTTAAAGATAAGACAATTGAAATCATTAAGTTTGAGGAGAGAAAAAAATCCAAGAAAAGTGAACTTAATGAACCATGGGACACCATCAAGTAGACCAACGTGCATAGTATGGGTGTTCAAAAAGGAAAAGAGTAGAGAAGGGAATGAAAAGAATATTTAAAGAAATAATGGCTGAAAGTATTCCAGATGTGATGCAAGACATGTCTACACATGCGAGAAGTTCAACGAACTGAATAGAGTCAGTTTAAAGAGATCCACACCAGGTCTCTTTCTAATCAAATTGTTGAAAGACAAACCAGGAATCTTGAAAGCAGCAAGAGAGAAGGGACGTATCCTGAACAGGGGGTTCTCAGTAATATTTCATCAGAACTCATGAAAGTCAAAAGGCAGTGGGACAGCTTAAACTCCTAAGAGGCGGAAAAAAAAACCTGTCCACTAAGAATTCTGTTATCTAGCAAAATTATTCTTCAAAAAGAAGGAGAAATTAAAATACATCCAGACACATAAGAGCTGAGGAAGCTTGTTACAAATAGACTGCCCTACAAGAAATGCTAAAGGGAGTCCCAAAGGTTGAAATGAAAGAACACTAGACAGGGACTCAAAGCCATACAAAAATAAAGACCTCCAGTAAAGGTAACTAACTATGTAGGTAAGTATAAAAGTTAGTATCCCTGTTTTTGGTTTGTAAATCCACTTTGTATTGGGTTGGTGCAAAAGTAATTGTGGTTTTTGCCATTGCGTATTTCCTACGTCACCTAAAGGACAAATACATAAAAGGTCTGCATTATAAGTCTATGTTTTTTACCCCACCATATATAAAGATGTAATCAGTGATGACAATAACATAAAGGGGGTAGCAGCTGTAGAGAAGCAGAGATTTTGTATGTTTTTGAGGCTAAATTGGTATAAATTGTTTTAGGATGTTAGAACATTTATTGCAATCATTGTGGTAACCAGTAAGAAAATATCTTACAGATAGGCCAGGGACAGTGGTTCATGCCTATAATCCCAGCACTTTGGGAGGCCAAGGCAGGTGGATCACCTGAGGTCAGGAGTTTGAGACTAGCCTGACCAACATGGCAAAACCCCATCTTTACTAAAAATACAAGAATTAGCCAGGTATGGTGGTGAGCACGTGTAATCCTAAGCTACTTGGGAGGCTAGGCAGGAGAATCACAGGAACCCAGGAGGCAGAGGTGTAGTAAGCCGAGATCGTGCCACTGCACTCTAGCCTGGGTAACAGAGCAAAACTCCATTTAAAAAAAAATCTTGGCCGGGCACGGTGGCTCACGCCTGTAATCCCAGCACTTTGGGAGGCCGAGGCGGGTGGATCATGAGGTCAAGAGATCGAGACCATCCTGGTCAACATGGTGAAACCCTGTCTCTACTAAAAATACAAAAAATTAGCTGGGCGTGGTGGCGCGTGCCTGTAATCCCAGCTACTCGGGAGGCTGAGGCGGGAGAATTGCCTGAACCGAGGAGGCGGAGGTTGCGGTGAGCCACAATCGCGCCATTGCACTCCAGCCTGGGTAACATGAGCGAAACTCCATCTCAAAAAAAAAAAAAAAAAAAAAAATCTTAAAAATGAACACAAGAGGGAGGCCGAGGTGGGTGGATCACGAGGTCAAGAGATCGAGACCATCCTGGTCAACATGGTGAAACCCCGTCTCTACTAATACAAAAAATTAGCTGGGCATGGTGGCGCGTGCCTGTAATCCCAGCTACTCAGGAGGCTGAGGCGGGAGAATTGCCTGAACCCAGGAAGCGGAGGTTGCGGTGAGCCGAGATTGCGCCATTGCACTCCAGCCTGGGTAACGAGCGAAACTCCGTCTCAAAAAAAAAAAAAAATGAACACAAGAAGTAAGGCAGGTACACTACAAAAAAGGTAATATACAAAAATACAGCAGCAGAGGAATTGAGGAACAAAAAGGTAAAAGATATATCAGAAACAACAAAATGGAAGAAGTCCTTCCTTTTCAGTAATTACTTAACATGTACACTCTTCAGTCAAAAGGCAAATATTTACAGAATGTATAAGAAAGCGTGGTCCAACTGTGTGCCACAAGAAACTTTAGATTCAAAGATACAAATAAGTTTAAAGTGAAAGGTGGAAAAAATATTCCATGCAGAGAATAACCAAAAGCGAGCTGGGGTGGCTATACTAACATTAGACAAAATAGACAGCAAAGAAGGGCGGTATATATTTATAAAAGGGTAGATTCATCCAGAAGATACCGCAGTTATAAGCAGATAAAAAAGGGCTCCAAACTATCCGAAGCAGACATAGAGAGGTTGGAAGGGAGAAATAGATAGCTCTATAGTAATAGACACTTTGGTACTCTACTTTGAAAAATGGATAGAACATCTAGACAGAAGATCATTAAGCATATAGGGGACTTGAATAGCACTATAAACCAACTAGATCTCATGGACATTGCTATGGTCTGAATGTTTGTGCCCCACTCCCACCCCTCCATTTGTATCTTGAAATCTAATCCCCAGTATATTGTTATTAAGAGGTGGGGCCTGGGCTGGGCACAGTGGCTCACGCCTGTAATCCCAGCACTTTGGGAGGCTGAGGCGGGTGGATCACGAGGTCAAGAGATCGAGACCATCCTGGTCGACATGGTGAAACCTCATCTCTACTAAAAAAATACAAAAAATTAGCTGGGCATGGTGGCGTGTGCCTGTAATCCCAGCTACTCAGGAGGCTGAGGCAGGAGAATTGCTTGAACCCAGGAGGCAGAGGTTGCAGTGAGCAGGGATCGTGCCATTGCACTCCAGACTGGGTAACAAGAGCGAAACTCCATCTCAAAAAAAAAGAAAAGAGATGGGGCCTTTGGGAAGTTACTAGGTCATGAGAACAGAGCCCTGTAAATTGGATTATACCCTTATAAGAGGCCTGAGGGAGCTTGTTAGCCTCTTTTCTTGCTCTTCTACCATGTGAGTACACATGGAAGGCAATACCTAGGAGGAACAAGCTCTCATCAGGCAGTGAATCCCCTGGCACCTTGATCTGAACTTCACAGCCTCCAGAACTGTGAGCAACAAATTTCTGTTGTTTATAAATAACCCAGTCTAATGTATCTTGTTATAGTAGCCCAAATGGGTGAAAACAAAAGTATATAAAAATTCAGAAAAGAAGATAAACATTTTTCTTAAGTGTACATGTAACACAAACTATATGTTAGACCACAGAACAAGTCTCAATAAATTTAAAAAGATTGAAATTTTACAAAGTGTCTTATCTGACCAGTAACAGTGGGGAAACTGGAAAGTATACAAATGTATGGAAATAAAGCAACCAGTGGGTCAAAGAAGAATTCAGACAGTTAGACAATACCTACAGACGAATGAAAACACAACATGCTAAAACTTATGGGATGCAGTGAAGGCAGTGTCAAAAGGGAAATTTATAGCAGTAAACACTTCGTTAAAAAGGAAGAAACAGGCCAGGTGTGATTGGGAGGCTGAGGTGGGTGGTTTCCTTGAGCCCAGGAGTTCAAGACCAGCCTGGGCATCATGATTGAGACCCTGTCTCATACCAAGAATATAAAAAATTAGCCAGGCATGGTGGCTTGTGCTCATAGTCCTAGCTACTTGTAAGGCTGAGGTAGGAGGATCACCTAGGCTCAGGAAGTAGAGGCTGCAGTGAGCTGAAATCATGCCACTGCATTCCAGCCTGCGCAATGGGAGTGAGACCCTGTCTCAAAAACAAAAACAAAACAAAAATGGAAGGAAGAAAGAAAGATATAAATCAGTAGCTTAATTTTACATCTTAAAGGACTGAAAAAGAAGAGCAAATAAAGTTCAAAGCTAGCAGAAGGAAGAAAAAAATAAGAATTAGAACAGAGTTAAATGAAATAGTGTAGAAAATCAATAGAATCAACAAAATCAAAAGTTGGTTTTGTGAAAAGATAAACTTAGATTGATTTAAAAAAAGACAGAAATAACTAAAATCAGAAACGAAAGTGGGGACATTACTAACCTTACAAAAGTAAAACAGTAAGAGAATATTGGGTCTAGTTGTACACCAGCAAATTAGATAATTGAAAGGGACAAATCAATAGAAACACACAAGTTCCTAAAACTGACTGAAGCATAGGTAGAAAATCTGAACAGACTTCTAACAGAGATTGAGTTAGTAAAGACTCCCAATAAAATAAAGTCCAGGACAATGACTTTTCTTTATTATTATTTTTTAAGGCAGAGTCTCACTCTGTCACCCAGACTGGAGTACAATGGCGAGATCTCAGCTCACTACAACCTCTGCCTCCTGAGTTCAAGTGATTCTCCTCTCTCAGCCTCCCAAGTAGCTGGGATTACAGGCATACACTGCCATGCCCAGCTGATTTTTTGTATTTTTAGTAGAGATGGGGTTTCACCATGTTCCCCAGACTGGTCTCGAACTCCTGAGCTCAGGTAGTCCACCTGCCTCAGCTTCCCAAAGTGCTGGGATTACAGATGTGAGTCACCATGCCTGGCCCACAAGGACTTTAAAGTTGAATTTAATGATTTAATACCAAGCCTTCTACCAGCATTTAATGAATTAATACCAAACATTTGCAAACTGTTCCAAAGGAGAAGAGAACACTTCCTAACTCTTTAAGGTCAACATTACACTGATTCCAAAGCCAGATGAAGATATTTCTTTCTTGACAAGAAAAGAAAATTACAAACCATTATCCCTTATGGCTAGAGATGTAAAACTCCCAACAAAAAAACAGAAAACTGAATCCAGTAGCATATTAAGGATACTATACCTGATGACCAAGTGGGATTTAACCCAGGATATAAGGGTGGTTCAATATAAGAAAACCTGCTGTTGTAATTCGTCACGTTAATGGAATGAAGGAGAATAACTATGATCATCTCAATTTATGCAGACAAAATAGACCAAATCTAACAGTTTCATAATTTTAAAAAAAAGCATTCATAAAACTTGTAATAGAAGGGGACCTCCTGAACATGATAAAGGGCATTTGTGAAAACCCTCAAGTTGACATCATACACAGTAGTGAAGAGCAAAGCTTTTCCCCAAAGGTCAGGAACAAGATAAACGTGCCACTGTGTAACCTTGTATTGCAAGTTCTAACCAGAGCAATTAGTCAAGAAGAAATAAAAGGCATCCAGTTGGAAAATGAAGTAAAATTATATTTCCATAAAGTGTGACTCCATATATATGAAATCCCAAAGAATCCATGAGAAAGCTACAAGAGCTAATAAACAAATTCAGCAAAGTTGCAGCAACTGAACAACACATGAAATCAGTTGTTTCTGTATACCAGCAATGAACAGTCTGAAAAGGAAATTAGGAAAGCAATTCCATATACAATGACATCAATAGGAAAAATAAAAACCTAGGAGTAAATTTGTCCCAGGAGGTTTAAGACTTATTCACTGAAAATTGCAAAAGATTTTGGAAAGGAATTAAAGAAATCATAAATAAATGGAAGGCATATTGTGTTCATGTATTGGAAGACTTTAATATTAACTGTCAAAATACCTAGAATGTGGTGTTGGTCATGTTGGGGTCACCACCTGAGACATTGATCAGCACCTGCTGAGGTCTGTCCTGCAGACCCTGACTCAGCGACGGATGAATAAATACACTCACACACACCAGAGTACAGTGTAAGAGTCAGGCTAGGGATGGTTGTCACCTGCTTTCAGAGGGTGATTGTAGCTAACTGACCCCTACTACTTGTCCTTCCTCACATTTATTCAGTATAGATTTAATGACAGAGGTTCTGAGTCAACACACTTGTGGATAATTAACATGATTAAGAGTTGTTTTACAAATGATAAAAGCTTTTAGTTCTGGGGCCCAGAATAAACACCATTAATGGGTAATTCTCCTTTGACCTCCCCCCTGAGAGGGCCACTCAGCACACAGTTTACATGACTAAACAGTAGAGACAAAAGAATGTGGGATAAACAGACTTAACTGGGGAAGCTTTTATTTTCTTAATCTTTATCCTATGACTTAATGCTCTAACTTAAGAACTGGCTGCCTTCAGCCCATCTCACTAAAAACCTTTCAGCCTTCCATAAGCTTTGAGACTGTAATCTATAACTTCCCTAATATTTCCCTTAATATTTTGTCAGCCACTCTGAGTGGATCCCAGTATCTCCCCCTTCTCTGTTATTAATATTAGGCTTTGTTGTCTGCCAGCTACTGATGCGTTCAGCCATGGGTCTGTCAGGTGAGGCGGTCATTGCTCTTATTCCGGCTTTGTATCGTAGAATTAATAAATAACATAAGACAATTCTGAGTACAATTAACAACATTCTTTTCTAGTCAAAGAGCGACTCCTAGGAATGGGGGTTTAACTAGGAGAGAGGATCTCGCACACCTTTCCACATGGCTGTTTGTTGGGTATGTAGATCTATAATGTGAAGAGATTCTAGAAGTTTAGTTTTAAATTGCTTTACATCTGATGTTAAATTGTCTTGAAAGTTCCTTAGAGGTGTTGTTTTACCTCATCCACTGCAATGCTGTCAGTTGCTAGGATGACTGTGGCTGAGAATATAAAGGCTATAAGTGTAACTATGAATCTTTTGTGTCTGACCTGTAGTGTTACTTGACATCTCAGTTCACTGTATGCTATTAATGAGGAACTTCACTGGGGGTAAGTTAGTCTCTTTTATTTAAGCAGTTGGGTTGTTAGTAGCTTTGAAGGGGGTATTAGTTTTAAGTTACAGGGCAGAAAAATGTAGATTAGAAGATGGGCTTGATAGAGTGTAGTAAGTACAGGTTGCAGGCAAAGTAAGAGAATAAAAAATAAAAAGGTTATCTGGAGTGAATGATGTCTCTGTCTGGAGCAGGATTTGCTTTGCCTCCTATGTTGTCTTCTTCAGCATTCTCCAGGTGATGTCCAGGGCTGTGTTGTCTGTGGAAGCCTCATTGTTTGGAGTTGTGGATCCTGTAGAGTCTTTCTTAGGATGGCTCGAGTTTTTTCTTCTTTCCGTCCTTTGATGAGGACACAGTCTCTAGACTGGTGCTAGTGTACTGGAAATTCTATAAGTGGTGCCTGTGCTAAGAGACCTTTTATAATCTTTGTAAAAGAGCAGGTTAGTAATTTTAAAAAAACTTGTAGTGCTTTATCTTAATGTCTTGTTTACAGAAAAACTAGATGTTACTTCTTTAACTTATAACCAATATGTTTACACACAGTAAAGGTACATTTTTTTATTTTTATTTTTTATTTTTATTGCATTTTAGGTTTTGGAGTACATGTCAAGAACATGCAAGATTGTTGCATAGGTACACACATGGCAGTGTGATTTGCTGCCTTCCTCCCCATCACCTATATCTGGCATTTCTCCCCATGCTATCTCTCCCCAACTCCCCATCCCCACTATCCCTCCCCTATCTCCCCCCGACAGACCCCAGTGTGTGATACTCCCCTCCCTGTGTCCATGTGTTCTCATTGTTCAACACCTGCCTATGAGTGAGAACATACGGTGTTTGATTTTCTGTTCTTGTGTCAGTTTGCTGAGAATGATGGTTTCCAGGTTCATCCATCCACGTCCCTACAAAGGACACGAACTCATCGTTTTTGATGGCTGCAAAATATTCCATAGTGTATATGTGCCACATTTTCCCTGTCCAGTCTATCATCCATGGGCATTTGGGTTGGTTCCAGGTCTTTGCTATTGTAAACAGTGCTGCAGTGAACATTCGTGTGCATGTGTCCTTATAGTAGAAGGATTTATAATCCTTTGGATGTATACCCAGTAATGAGATTGCGGGGTCAAATAGAATTTCTATTTCGAGGTCCTTGAGGATACACCACACTGTATTCCACAATGGTTGAACTAACTTACACTCCCACCAACAGTGTAAAAGTGTTCCTGTTTCTCCACATCCTCTCCAGCATCTGTTGTCTCCAGATTTTTTTAATGATCGCCATTCTAATTGGCATGAGATGTTATCTCAATGTAGTTTTGATTTGCATTTCTCTAATGACCAGTGATGATGAGTATTTTTTCATATGTTTGTTGGCCTCATGTATGTCTTTTGTAAAGTGTCTGTTCATATCCTTCGCTCAATTTGAGTGGGCTTGTTTGATTTTTTTCTTGTAAATCTGTTTTAGTTCTTTGTAGATTCTGGATATCAGCCCTTTGTCAGATGGGTAGACTGCAAAAATTTTTTCCCATTCTGTTGGTCTCTAGTTCACTCTAATGACTGTTTCTTTTGCTGTGCGGAAGCTGTGGAGTTTGATTAGGTCCCATTTGTCTATTTTGGCTTTTGTTGCCAATGCTTTTGGTGTTTTGGTCTGAAGTCCTTGCCTACGCCTATGTCCTGAATGGTTTTGGCTAGATTTTCTTCTAGAGTTTTTATGGTGTTAGGTCTTGTGTTTAAGTCTTTAATCCATCTGGAGTTAATTTTAGTGTAAGGTGTTAGGAAGGGGTTCAATTTCTGCTTTTTGCACATGACTAGCCAGTTTTTCCAACACCATTTATTAAACAGGGAATCCTTTCCCCATTGCTTGTTTTTGTCAAGTTTGTCAAAGATCGGATGGTTGTAGATAAGTTGTGTTGCCTCCGACGCCTCTGTTCTGTTCCATTGGTCTATATCTCTGTTTTGGTACCAGTACCATGCTGTTTTGATTACTGTAACCTTGTAGTATAGTTTGAAGTCCGGTAGTGTGATGCCTCCCACTTTGTTCTTTTTGCTTAGAATTGTCTTGGCTATGCGGGCTTTCTTTTGGTTCCATATGAAGTTTAAGGTGTTTTTTTCCAGTTCTGTGAAGAAGGTCTTTGGTAGCTTGATGGGGATATCATTGAATCTGTAAATTACTTTAGGCAGTATGGCCATTTTCACAATATTGATTCTTCCTAACCATGAGCATGGAATGTTTCTCCCTCTGTTTGTGTCCTCTCTTATTTCATTGAGCAGTGGTTTGTAGTTCTCCTTGAAGAGGTCCTTTACGTTCTTTGTTAGTTGTATTCCTAGGTATTTTCTTCTCTTTGTAGCAATTGTGAATGGCAGTTAGTTCTTGATGTGGCTCTCTTTAAGTCTGTTATTGGTGTATAGGAATGCCTGTGATTTTTGCACATTATTTTTGTATCCTGAGACTTTGCTGAAGTTACTTATCAATATCAGGAGATTTTAGGCTGAGATGATGGGGTCTTGTAGATATACAATCATGTCGTCTGCAAATAGAGACAATTTGACTTCCTTCTTTCCTATCTGAATACCCTTTATTTATTTATTTATTTTTGCCTGATTGCTCTGGCTAGAACTTCCAGTACTATATTGAATAGGAGTGGTGAGAGAGGGCATCCTTGTCTAGTGCCCGATTTCAAAGGGAATGCTTCCAGTTTTTGCCCATTCAGTATGATATTGGCTGTTGGTTTGTCATAAATAACTTTTATTATTTTGAGATATGTTCCATCAATATCTAGTTTATTGAGGGTTTCTAGTATAAAGGCACGTTGAATTTTGTCAAAGGCCTTCTCTGCATTAATTGAGGTAATCATGTGGTTTTTGTCTTTGGTTCTGTTTATGTGGTGAATTACGTTTATAGACTTGTGTATGTTGAACCAGCCTTGCATCCCTGGGATGAATCCTACTTGATCATGGTGGATAAGCTTTTTGATGTGCTGTTGCAATCGGTTTGCCAATATTTTATTGAAGATTTTTGCATCTATGTTCATCATGGATATTGGCCTGTAGTTTTCCTTTCTTGATGAGTCTCTGCCGGGTTTTGGTATCAGGATGATGTTGGTTTTATAAAATGATTTGGGAAGGATTCCCTCTTTTTGGATTATTTGGAATAGTTTCAGAAGGAATGGTACCAGCTCCTCTTTGTATGTCTGGTAGAATGCGGCTGTGAACCCATCTGGACCTGGGCTTTTTTTTGGGTGGTAGGCTATTAATTGCTGCCTAAACTTCAGACCTTGTTATTGGTCTATTCAGGGGTTCAACTTCTTCCTGGTTTAGAGTTGGGATGTTGCAAGTGTCCAGGAATTTATCCGTTTCTTCCAGGTTTACTAGTTTATGTGCATAGGTTGTTTGTAATAATCTCTGATGATGGTTTGTATTTCTGTGGAATCTGTGGTGATATCCCCTTTATTGTTTTTTATTGCATCTATTTGAGTATTCTCTCTTTTCTTTTTTATTAATCTATCTGGTGGTCTGTTTTGTTGATCTTTTCGAAAATCCAGCTACTGGATTTATTGATTGTTTTGAAGGGTTTTTAGTGTCTCTATCTCCTTCAGTTCTGCTCTGATCTTAGTTATTTCTTGTCTTCTGCTAGGTTTTGAGGTTTTTTGATCTTGCTTCTCTAGCTCTTTCAATTTTGACGATAGGGTGTCGATTTTAGATCTCTCCTTGCTTCTCATGTGGGCATTTATTGCCATATATTTTCCTCTAGACACTGCTTTAAATGTGTCCCAGAGATTCTGGTATGTTGTATCTTCATTCTCGTTGGTTTCGAAGAACATCTTTATTTCTGGCTTCATTTCATTGTTTATCCAGTCAACATTCAAGAGCCAGTTGTTCAGTTTCCACGAAGCTGTGTGGTTGTCAGTTAGTTTCTCAATTCTGAATTCTAACTTGATTGCACTGTAGTCTGAGAGACTGTTTGTTATGATTTCCATTCTTTTCAATTTGCTGAGGATTGATTTGCTTCCAATTATGTGGTCACTTTTAGAGTAGGTGTGATGTGGTGCTGAGAAGAATGTATATTCTGTGGATTTGGGGTGGAGAGTTTAGTAAGTGTCGATTAGGTTCGCTTGGTCCAGGTCTGAGTTCAAGTCTTGGATATCCTTGTTAATTTTCTGTCTCGTTGATCTGTCTAATATTGACAATGGGGTGTTAAAGTCTCCCACTATTATTGTGTGGGAGTCTAAGTGTCTTTTTAAGTTATTAAGAACTTGCCTTATATAGCTGTGTGCTCCTGTATTAGGTGCATATATATTTAGGATCATTAGCTCTTCTTGTTACATTGATCCTTTTACCATTATGTAATGTCCTTCGTCGCCTTTGATCTTTGTTGGTTTAAAGTCTATTTTATCAGAGATGAGAATTGCAACTCCTGCTTTTTTTTGCTCTCCATTTGCTTGGTAAATCTTCCTCCATCCCTTTATTTTGAGCCTTTGTGTATCCTTGCATTTGAGATGGGTTTCCTGGATACAGCACACCGATGGGTTTTGGCTTTTTATCCAATTTGCCAGTCTGTGTCTTTTGATTGGGGCATTTAGTCCATTTACATTTAGGGTTAATATTGTTATGTGTGAATTTGATCCTGCCATTTTGATGCTAGCTGGCTGTTTTGCCCGTTAGTTGATACAGTTTCTTCATTGTGTTGATGCTCTTTACCATTTTGTGTGTTTTTGGAGTGGTTGGTACTGGTTGTTCCTTTCTATGTTTAGTGCCTCTTTCAGGAGCTCTTGTAAAGCAGACCTGGTGGTGATGAAATCTCTGAGTACTTGGTTGTTAGCAAAGGATTTTATTTTTCTTTCACTTATGAAGCTTAGTTTGGCGGGATATGAAATTCTGGGTTGAAAGTTCTTTTCTTTAAGGATGTTGAATATCGGCCCCCACTCTCTTCTGGCTTGTAGGGTTTCTGCTGACAGATCTGCTGTGAGTCTGATGGGCTTCCCTTTGTGGGTAACCCAACCTTTCTCTCTGGCTGCCCTTAGTATTTTCTCCTTCATTTCAACCCTGGTGAATCTGATGATTATGTGCCTTGGGGTTGCTCTTCTAGACGAATATCTTTGTGGTGTTCTCTGTATTTCCTGGACTTGAATATTGGCCTGCCTTGCTATGTTGGGGAAGTTTTCCTGGATAATATCCTGAAGAGTATTTTCCAGCTTGGATTCATTCTCTTCGTCACATTCAGGTACACGTATCAAACGTAGATTAGGTCTTTTCACATAATCTCATATTTCTTGTTGACTTTGTTCATTCCTTTTTACCCTTTTTTCTCTAATCTTGCCTTCTCATTTTATTTCATTGAGTTTATCTTCGACCTCTGATATCCTTTCTTCTGCTTGGTCAATTTGGCTGTTGAAACTTGTGTATGCTTTGTGAAGTTCTCGTGTTGTGTTTTTCAGCTCCATCAATTCACTTATATTCCTCTCTAAGTTTTTTATCTCATTAGCATTTCATCAAATGTTTTCTCAAGGTTCTTGGTTTCTTTGCATTGGGTTAGAATGTGTTCTTTTTGCTCACACAAGTTTCTTATTACCCACCTTCTGAAGCCTGATTCTGTCATTTCATCATACTCATTCTCCATCCAGCCTTGTTCCCTTGCTGTGAGGAGTTGTGATCCCTTGTAGGAGGTGAGGCGTTCTGGTTTTGGGTGTTTTCATCCTTTTTGCACTGATTTTTTCCCATCTTTGTGGATTTATCCACCTGTCGTCTTTGTAGTTGTTGACTTTCAGGTTGGGTTTCTGAGTGGATGTCCAGTTTGTTGATGATGAAGTTAATTTCTTTCTGTTTCTTAGTTTTCCTTCTAACAGTCTGGCCCCTCTGCTGTAGGACTGCTGAGGTCCACTCCAGGCCCTGCTTGCCTGGGGATCACCTGCAGTGGCTGCAGGACAGTAAGGGTTGGTGCCAGTTTCTTCTTCTGCTATCTTTGTCCCAGAAGGATACCTGCCAGATGTCAGTCTGAGCTCTCCTTTATGAGGTGACTCTTTGGATATACGGGGGTCAGGGAGCTGCTTGAGGAGACAGTCTGTCCTTTATAGGAGCTCAAGTGCTGAGCTGTGAGCTCCATTGTTCATTTAGAGCTGCATGCAGTTACGTTTAAGTCTGCTGCAGCAGAACTCATAAACTCCCTCCCTTTTTTTTCCCCCAGATACTCTGTCCTGGGGAGTTAGGGCTTTATTTATGAGTTTCTGTTGTGCTGCTGGCTTTTTTCAGGTCTGCCCTGCCAGCGAGGAGGCAGCCTAGTCACTGTCTGCCTGCAGAGGCTTTGCTCAGCTGCTGTGGGCTCCGCCCAGCTGCTGTGTGAACTTCCCTGCAGTCCTGTTTATACGGGTGTAGTTAGAACTGCCTCGGCAATGGCAGCCCACCTCTATAATGGTGGACTGTCTCTGTAATGGTGGGCTGCCTCAGCAATGGCAAACTACCTCCGTAGTGGTGGACTGCCTCGGTAATGGCGGATGCTCCTCCCCGACAGAGCTGGACCATCCCTGGTTCAGCTGTGCTTGCTGTGAAACTGTCAATCCAGAGCGGTTCCAATTGCTATTTTTTTGTGGGGGTGGGACCAGCTGAGCCTGATCACCTGGCTCCCTGCCTCAGAGTCTTTTTTTCTTTTTTTTTAGTTGAGTGGTCGACTGTCTCCCAGGTGTTCCAGTTGCCTGTTGAAAAGGCGCCAGGATCTGTGTGATTTCCTGGGCAGCGACCCAGTGTGCCAGCTGAAACAGTGGCGCTGAGATTCGTGGCGCTTTATTGCCTGGGAATCTCCTGGCCTGGCTCCATTTCAGTCCCCTTTTTAATCATATGAATGGGCAACTCAGCATTCCCAGAGCTCCAATTGCCAGCTAAAATGGCGCCCGGACCTGTATATTTTATATGGAGAACCACCATGCCGGGGAACCGGCAAAACAGCCGTGCCAGACAAACCAGCCACACTGGTGACCTGTGGAGCTCCTCTGCCTGGGAATCTCCTGGTTTGTGGGCAATAAAAATCCATCTGGAAATGCGGTGTCCACTCACCCTCCGCGCTTTCACTGGGAGCTGCGATCCTGAGCTGCTCCTAATCGACCATCTTGGATCACATTCTAAAGGTACATTCTTGTATCTATAACTTTCTTGGTATTTATTTCTCTATTTCCTACTTTTTCTCTCTCTTTTGTCTTTCTGTGCCTTTTTCTCTCTTTGCCTCCTTATGTCTTTCTCTTTCTCTGAGTCTCTTTTTTCTTTTTACGCTATTTCTTTCCTTAGTCTCACTTTCTGTATTTCTCTCTGATTTCTCTCTCTTCCAGTCTTTTTTCTTACTTATTCTTTCTATTTCTCTGTCTTTCTATTTCTATCTGTCTGTCTTGGTCAAGCAGTGATGTCATCACTTGTAAGTCTGCTTGTTCATTGCCATGAGCTAATGGACTGGCAGTGAGCTGTGGGTTCGACATTAGACTTATTTAAAGCTGTTTCAAGATTTTGTAGTAGATAAACTGAGTAAGCCAAGTCATTTACTATATTTATGGGTTGAACGGAAAAAGTTTTTAATGCCAGAATCAGGGTTCCAATCTCAGCTGACTGTCTGCTAGTAAACTTAGTGATTGAATTATGTGGTCTTTATTAGACTTCAGGTTTTCCTTGTTTACTTGATCTATCAGTAAACAGTGTTAAAGCATTAGGTATAGAGGAGTATAATATTGCTTCCAGTTGCTCTTTCTTTCTTTTATTTTATTTTATTTTTATTTTTTGAGACAGAGTCTTGCTCTGTTGTTGCCAGGCTGGAGTGCAGTGTTGTGAGCTCAGCTCACTGCAACCTCCACCTCCCAGGTTCAAGTGATTCTCCTGCCTCAGCCTGCTGAGTAGCTGGGACTACAGGTGCATGCCACCATACCCAGTTAATTTTTGTATTTTTAGTGGAAATGGGGTTTCACCATATTGGCCAAGATGGTCTTGATCTCCTGACCTCATGATCCACCTGCCTCGACCTACCAAATTGCTGGGATTATAGGTGTGAGCCACCACACCCAGTCTGCTCTTTCTTTAAAGGAATCTTGATGATATCAGGATCATAACTTAGCAATTGACTGCATTAATCAATCCAATGGCAAGTTGAAATTGGTAACATGAATTTTAAGAGGAAATCTGAAAGCATCTCTGGAAGCAGAGACTCAAAGAATATACTTTATGTGCTTAAAGCCACAGGCAGAAGAGCTTAAATCTTGTAATTGAGTTTTCAAGCTGACCAAATTTATGGACTTTAAACTGGTAAACAGTTCTGAAAACAGTGACTCACTAGCTGAGCAAAGACTGTCTCTAATCAGTGTTTCATGTATGTGTTTGCAATACAGTTATGTGCAAATTTTCTTCACTTTCTGAGAATGGGTATAACATTTTGACTTCTTAATTCAACAAATATTATTTAATTTGGTTTAAAGTGTTCCTTTAAAGGGTAATGTGTGGTTTAACATGCCTAGCTTTTAATTGCTTTTTAATTCTTGGGCCTTCTGTAATAATCTCTTTCCTTTCAGAGGTTACTGTTTTACTTAAGTTGGATTTTAAAACAGCCATATTAAGGGTAAGAGAGAAATAACAATGGCCATTATCAGAATTTAAATTTAACTTGAATTTTAGCAGAGAATTACCATTTGGGATGTTGCTGTATACAAAGAACACACGAAATTTCACTGTGGGATGTCTGCAGAGCCAGAGGCAGTGGTGTGGATCCCAAGACAGCAGCCATGCTGCACTTGCCTAGGTGCTGCTCTTTGTCTGCCCCGTGTTCTGTGTGCCCTGCTCCCTCCTCCCATCCTCGGGAGGCTGCTGGGTGGACCTTCCTGTGCACACCTGCTGCCCCTCCCTAGCAGGTTAACTCAGGTGCACTGGGCCTGGCTCGTCATCTCTTTTTCTGCTGTGCAGGCTAAATTCCTGGTAGCCTTTGCTGGCTCTGGGTTTGTGAGATTTTTCTCCTGTCGCTCGCTCCCCCTGCTTGGGCTGTAGCTGCCAGCTTGTGTAGAGCTTCCCTGCCATTGTCTGTTCTTTCACCTACCGTCTGTTTAGCCATGTGGTTTCTGCCTCTAATGCTTTTTTTCTTATGTTTTTATAAACATGCACTTGATTGCCTTGCTGGGGCCAGATGTGGTGGCTCATGCCTGTAATCCCAGCACTTTGGGAGTCCAAGGTGAGAGGATCGTTTGAGACTAGGAGTTTCAGACCAGCCTGGGCAACATAGCAAGACTCTGTCTCTACAAAAAATATAAAAAAAATTAGCCAGGTTTGGTAGTGCCTCCACCAGGGGTGCCGAGACAGGACGATCCCTGGAGCCCAACAGCTCAAGGCTGCAGTCATCTGTGATCACCACTGCACTCCAGCTTGAACAACAAAGTGAAACCCTGTCTCAACAAAGGAATGAAGTTGGACCCCTACCTTATGCCATATGCAAAAATTAACTCCAAATAGATCAACAAGCTAAATACAAGAGCTAAGAACTCTAAAATTCTTAGAAGAAAACGTAGGGATAAATCTTCCAAATCTTGGATTTGGCAATGGATTCCTAGATGTGGCACCAAAACAGGAGCAACAAGAGAAAAAATAAATTAGACTTTATCAAGTTTTAAAACTTGAATATCAAAACATATTATCAAGCATGTGAAAAGAAGCTGGGCATGGTGGCTCACGCCATTAATCCCAGCACTTTGGGAGACCAAGGCAGGTGGATCACCTGATGTCAGGAGTTCGAGACGAGCCTTGCCAATATGGCAAAACTGAATCTCTACTAAAAGTAAAAAAATTAGCTGGGTGTGGTGACATGCACCTGTAGTTCCAGCTACTTGGGAGGCTCTCCCTTGAACCCAGGAGGCAAGAGGTTGCAGTGAACTGAGATTGTTCCAGTATACTCCAGCCTGAGTGATAGAGCAAGGCTCTGTCTCAAAAAAAAAAAAAAAAAAAGAAAAAACATCATGCAGAATGGGGGGAAATTTTCAAATCATACTTTTGATAAGGGTGTAGTATATAGGATATATAAAAAAGTCTTACATCTCAGCAACAAAACACAAGCTACCCAATTTAAAAACAGGTAAAGTGCTGGGAATGGTGGCTCACACCTGTAATTCCAGCACTTTGGGAGGCCGAGGTGGGGGATCACCTACAGTCAGGAGTTCAAGACCACCCTGGCCAACACGGTGAAACCCTGTCTCTACTAAAATTACAAAAATTAGCTGGGATTGGTAGCATGCACTTGTAATCCCAGCTACTTGTGAGGCAGAGGTTGCAGTGAGCCGAGATCTTGCCATGCACTCCAGCCTAGGTAACAGAGCAAGACTCCATCAAATAAATAAATAAATAATGGGCAAATAACTTGAATAAACGTTTCTCCAAAGAAAATATGTGAATGGTTAACAAGCAAAAGAAAAGATGCTTAACATTGGCCAGGTGCTGTGGCTTATGCCTGTAATCCCAGCACTTTTGGAGGCCGAGGCAGGCAGATCATCTGAGGTCAGGAGTTCAAGACCAGCCTGGCCAACATGGCGAAATCCTGTCTCTACTGAATATACAAAATTTAGCCAGATGTGGTGGAGGGTGCCTGTAATCCCAGCTACTTGGGAGGCTAAGGCAGGAGAATTACTTGAACCTGGGAGGTGGAGGTTGCAGTTAGCTTAGATCATCCCATTGAACTCCAGCTTGGGCAACAAGAACGAGACTCCATCTCAAAAAAAAAAAAAAAAGATGTTTAATATTGGTCATTAGAGAAATGCAGATCTAAACCATAATGAGATTACTATTTTACATTCATGAGGATGTCTATAATCAAAAAACCAAAAGGTTAAAGATATTCAAGAGGATGTGGAGAAATTGGGATCCTCACACATTGCTGCCAGGAATGTTAAATGGCACAACTACTCTGAAAAATAATTTGGTGGTTCCTCAAAAGTTTGAACATAGTACCACTTCTAGGTATATACTCAAAAGAATTGAAGATACATAATCAAACAAGTACATATGTATCATGTTCACAGCAGCAGTATTCATGATAGCCAAAAGGTGCAAACAGCGCTAATGTCCATCAATGGATGAATGATACATTGTGGTATTAACATACAAATGAGTATAATTTATCCATGAAAAGGAAGTATTGTACATGCTACACGTGGATGAATCTCCAAAACATGCCAAGTGAAAGAAGCCAGACACAAAAGGTCACATACTGAATAATTCCATTTATATGAAATATCCAGAATAGGTAAATTCGTAGAGACAGAATCCAGACTGATGGTTGCCAGGAGCTGGAGGGAGCAGTAGATGGGGATAAACTGCTTCATGGGTAAGAGGTTTTCCTTTGGAGTGATGGGAATGTTTTGAAAATAGAGTTAGTGGTTGCATAACATTATAGATGTACTAAATGCCAGTGAATTGCTCATTTTAGAATGATTTTATGTTTGTGAATTTCCCCTCAGTAAATTTTTAAGTCAAATGAAAACAACTTGCTGTAGGAGATGAAGAACTAAGGAGCCCCCTGCCCCGACCTGAATATGAGGTGCCTCTGGGGTTTGTTCAACAGACAGCCCAACCAAGGCACTGAGGGAAGTTGTGATGCAACCATGGATGCGTCACAGTCACACACGGCATTCACACAAGCATGGTTTATGACCTGAGTAATTATCTAAGCTGTTTCACAAACCTGGAAGTGACTCATTGCAAGTCTTTAATCATAAAGATGTTTCCTCTGCAGGTTTGTTTCATTTTAGAAGGGCTCAGAGCCCTTGTTCTTTTCTCCAATTGGGTGTCTGTACAGTGTGAGCAACTGTATTTGCTTTCAAGTCTTTTCCTTCACCTTTAAGCCCAAATTTTACTGACTTTTAAAAAAGATTTTGTTACAGGAAAATAATAGTTTTTATTTTCTATTTCCTTTCTATAGAGGAACTCATTTTTTCCCCACAGTTCTTATATTATAGAGAAGAATTACATTGAATTTAAAATGTCAGTCCAAAAAGTGATCTCTCACCATTTTACCTACAGAATTCATCTTTAGTTCCTATCTCAATAAAAGACTTTATCTAAACAGTGGCATGGGCTAGAAAACTAGTTCCTCATGGTCACCATCTCCTGGTCCACACCAGTGACATCTCATCTCAGTTGGAAGTCACCAAATCCAGCTAGTGGGCTGGTTTTTACATCCTGCAAGCTAAGAATGGTTTTGTGGTGTTTTTCAAGGGTTTTAAAAACAAGACCATATGACAAAGATCATACAGCCATAATGCCTAACACAGCTCCTCTCTGACCCTCCACAGAAATGCCTTTCTGACTGCTGTCTGTGTTGGCACATCCTTCTTCATCCTTGGGTCACTTCTCCACATAGAAGAGGGCAAGGGTCTCTTAAGTCAGGGTTTGGCAGGGGCGGAGGATGACGGGACAGCGAGTCCCAGCACATCCCTGTCAGGGCTGAAGACTTCTGTTCAGACCTCACCTGTCCCAGCAGCCCATATCCCTCATTGCTCCTGGGAGCCCAGCAGCATTTAGATGCCACACTTCCCAGACACCCCCTGGAGCCAGGGCTTGGGTTTCTGACGTGGAGAGCTGAAGCTGGTGGGGGATATGGGGAGGCCTCCTGCGGCCCATGTGAAATGTATATCAGGCCTGCCAAGGGGCAGCAGGGTGGTAAAGAAAGACACCTGCGTCTGTGTGTTGGCATGTAGGGCAGCTCGGCAGGAGAAGAGAGGCCTGAGCCCAGATTCCAGGAAGCAGGCAGCTACAAGAGGGTGTTCTGGCTGAAAGCAGCACAACACAGTGTGTCTGAGCCACAGGTGTCAAGTGACCCAGCATGAAGTGTCACCAAGAATGCAGTGGGCAGAGGGGCAGGTACCAGGAAGGTCATGGTGATGGCTGGCCCAGTGGCCAGATTGGATCTGCATTGACACCACAGCTCCTTGGGAACAGACAATTCAGAGTGGAGGCAGAAATGGAATGCTTTTATGGCAGATTCTTGAAGTCCCAGATGGGGAGAGGCAGTGAGGGAGCAGGATGGGCCCCAGGAGGTGGGTGGGAGGGGCATTCGAGGAGCATCCTTCACCACGCAGTCATTACTACTGACTGCAGCTAGACCAGAGGGCTTCCATTTTTGGGGATGCAGTCCTGTATCAGGGAGTGATCCAGGCTGCAAGAGATAGCCAGGATGGTGGTGAATAAACTGGGTAGGGTGCTGGCATTTATGATCATGAAAGGGCTCTCCAGCAAAGCCTGTGGAAGGGAAGCAGGCAGCCCGAGGGCCATGTGGAGAGTGCTCTGGGCAGGGCAGACCCAAAGGTGGACACATCTGCCCTGCTCAGAGCATAGCAGCAGCAGAGGTGGAGGTGGGGTGTGGGAGGGCCTGGGTCACAGGCCCAAGAGGCACTGACAGGATGCTTGAGTGCATGATGTTGCTCGGTCTGATGTCACCAGGCTGTGGGCAGGAGAGGAGTTTGGAGGCCAGGGAAGCTGCTCAGCATCCAGGTGGCAGTGTGGCCTGGGATGTCAGTTTCAATGAGAGACTATTCATCTTTATTTGAGTAAGGGATGCAGGGACATGAGGGTTTCTTTGTTCTGCAGGTGTGAAGAGGGGAAAGGGTGCTGAAGCCTTTTCTGGCAGACACGGAGCATTGTGTGCGTTTCTGCCTGCAGAAAGATGATGCACATTGTTACTAGGCCAAAAGCCGTCTAGCAAACCAATCAGGATTGCAGGTTTTTGAAGGTACAGGTGTCTTTGACAGGACATAGCAGTCTCTAAAGGGACCTCTGTTGAATAGGGTGGGATCTGACATTCCACACAGGAGTGGTTGAGTGATGCCTCCATGCAACTCAACCTGCCATGCCCTGAGAGCCAGCTATGTTTCTCTGTGTGCAACAGGGTCTCTCTCCACACTAGTGACTCCTAAGACCAAGCTGAATGCCATTAGCGTGCACTGAGAGAACTGGAGGTAGCCGATTAGGCTCACACCTGGCAGTGTGGAGAGAACAAAGGGTAAAATATATAAAGAGTGGTGTCAGATGTTTTTCTGGTACAGGTGGGAGAGGTGAGAAGCACCTGGATTTGGGCTGCATTCCAAGGTAGAGCTGACAGAACTTGCCAGTGGCTTGCTGTGGGTGTCAAGGAAGAGGGGAGTCAAGGGACACCCAGGATTTTGGCCTGAGCCGCAAGGCAGACTGCAGGAACATTTGCTGAGATGTGGGGTCCTGGGGAGGGCAGGTCATCAAGAGCTCTCACTCATCTACAGCCCCCATGCAGCCTTGTCACCCAGCGCTCCTCCCTCCCCTCCCTGATGCCCTCTGATCTGGACTGCTACCCTGGCAGTGCCCTGCACCCCTTGCCTCATCCACAGTTATTGGGTGCAAGTCTGGCTGTCTGAGTTCCTGCTCCTGCTGCAGCACTGCCTTCAAGTGACATTATATTTATTGTTTCAGATTGTGACAGCAGGACCGAAGACAAGGAGTTTCTTCACAAGGAAGACATTTATGAAGATTTGGAATTACAGGCAGAAATACCAGAAAACTATGCTGGTGATGTTTCCCAGGTGTCCGAGCTTGGAGATCTATGTGATGATGTAGCAGATAGAGACTGGGGAGTCCCTGAAGGCAGGAGGCTGCTGCAGTCCCTCTCCCAGGAGGGGGACTTCACACCAGTGACCATGGGGCTCCTTAGGGGCCCCTTAGGGGAGAAAGATCTGGACTGTAATGGTTTTGACAGTCGCTTCAGTCTGAGCCCTAACCTGATGGCATTTCAGGAAATCTCTACAGAAGAGAGGCCACATCCATATGACATGGATGACCAGAGCTTCCAGCACAGTGTGGACCTAACCGGTCATGAGGGGATTCCCACAGCTGAAAGTCCACTCATATGTAATGAGTGTGGGAAAACCTTCAGAGGAAATCCTGACCTTATTGAGCATCAAATAGCCCACACCAGGGAGACTTCCTTTATATGTGATGATTGTGGGAAAACCTTCAGCCAGAACTCAGTTCTTAAAAACCATCATCGATCTCACATGAATGAGAAAGCCTACCAGTGCAGCGAGTGTGGGAAAGCCTTCCGTGGGCACTCAGACTTTTCTAGGCATCAGAGTCACCACAGCAGTGAGATGCCTTATATGTGTAATGAATGTGGAAAAGCTTTCAGCCAGAACTCGAGCCTTAAGAAGCACCAAAAGTCTCACATGAGTGAGAAGCCCTACGAATGCAATGAATGTGGGAAGGCTTTTAGGCGGAGCTCAAACCTCATCCAACATCAAAGAATCCATTCTGGGGAGAAGCCGTATGTATGCAGCGAGTGTGGGAAGGCCTTCAGGCGAAGCTCAAACCTCATCAAACACCACAGGACTCACACAGGTGAGAAGCCTTTTGAGTGTGGTGAGTGTGGGAAAGCTTTCAGCCAGAGCGCACACCTGAGGAAGCACCAGAGGGTCCACACTGGAGAGAAGCCTTATGAGTGTAATGATTGTGGCAAGCCCTTCAGTCGGGTCTCGAACCTCATTAAGCACCACAGGGTTCACACTGGAGAGAAACCCTATAAGTGCAGCGACTGTGGGAAAGCATTTAGTCAGAGCTCCAGCCTTATTCAGCATCGGAGAATTCACACTGGAGAAAAGCCTCATGTGTGTAATGTATGTGGAAAAGCCTTTAGTTACAGCTCAGTTCTCCGAAAGCACCAGATAATTCACACGGGAGAGAAGCCATACAGATGCAGTGTCTGTGGGAAGGCCTTCAGCCACAGCTCAGCCCTCATTCAGCACCAGGGCGTGCACACAGGTGACAAACCCTATGAGTGCCATGAATGTGGGAAGACCTTTGGTCGTAGCTCCAATCTCATTCTTCACCAGCGAGTCCACACTGGAGAGAAACCCTATGAATGTACTGAATGTGGAAAAACCTTCAGCCAGAGCTCAACCCTCATTCAGCACCAGAGAATTCATAATGGGCTGAAGCCGCATGAATGTAACCAGTGTGGTAAAGCCTTCAACCGAAGCTCAAATCTCATTCATCACCAGAAAGTTCATACTGGGGAAAAACCCTACACCTGTGTTGAATGTGGTAAGGGCTTCAGCCAGAGCTCACACCTCATTCAACATCAGATTATCCACACTGGTGAGCGCCCCTACAAATGCAGTGAGTGTGGGAAAGCTTTCAGTCAGCGTTCTGTCCTCATCCAGCACCAGAGGATTCATACTGGGGTGAAGCCCTATGACTGTGCTGCTTGTGGGAAAGCCTTCAGCCAGCGATCAAAATTGATTAAACACCAGTTGATTCACACCAGGGAGTAGCCTTTTGGTTTGGTAGGAGTGAAACAGAATAGTTTCCTCTCCACCTCCTGTCTGGCCATTGTCTCAGCCTCTGCCACTTCCCAGACCTAAAGCCTGGACCTAGCTCACTGCCCCACTGCCCCACTTCTGGTGGCCACATGGCCTAGGACCCTCCTTTAAAGCATCCTTTACAGGCTCCCTTCTCACTGCCACTGCTCCTGCCTCTTGTGACGTCTTGGGTTTGGTTTGGTTTTTACAGCTTGTAATCAGGCTGCACATTTGTTATGAGGGAGAAGATTACAGAAGCTGCATATTCATCAATAGAGTTTTTGTTGTAATCAAAAGTTACCAAAAAAAATAAAGTGACATTTGGTTTGAGATAACCATAGTAGTTTTTTTGTTTGGAAATTAGTTTTGTGGGGTAAATTCTTTGTCACTGGCTGCAATTGATATTTTGTTTATATAAGTCAAGAGTTTTTTTCAGGTCTCATTGCTCTGTCATCCTCCCCAGAAGTGGTACCTACTCCTCACCACCAATTCCTTGCCCTTCTTTGTCCCTCTGGTTCCAAGACTTGGACCCAAGGCTTGCCCACTGCCCCAATTTTCTTTATGCATATCTGCAGTCTGAACTCAGCTTTCTCCTCTCACTGGTCTGCTGTGACTCAGGCCCCCATCTCCCATTCTGGGCTGCTGCACAGTTCTACATGGCTGTTCCAGCTTCTAGTTTCACGGCTACAGAGGAAGCTCTCTCCATGCACTTCATTTTCATGCCCGTAGGCTTCCAGGCTGTTGTTTCCACCTAGTCAGTGCCCTGCCCTGTGGGCCCAGCTCACCCACCCTCATCCTTAGTTCTCAGAGCTGTGCTCCAGTCCCCTCAAGAAGGAGAAAGCCTGGATACTGAGAGGTCCCCTCAATACTATCCAGCTGGTCTGGGGGTGTCAGGACACAGTTTCATGAAAAACCAAGCCCTGACCCAAGTTTTGTTGGAACACGATATACCCATTTGTTTACAGATAGCTATGGCAGCTTTTGCACCACAGAATCAAGCAGTTGTGATTGCATATGGTGCACAAAGCCAAAGTATTTACTTTCTGGTCGTTTATAGGAAGGTTTGCTGACCATGCCTTGGAATGCTCCCTGTGACCTAAATTGACTATCAGAGCTAGATTTTCCCGGAGACTTGGAGTTCTTGCAGGAGTTGAAATATGTTTTGGGACCACAGGACTATACTGTGGAGTGGTTGCCTGTGTGCAGGTGGGTGATTCCTGCACAGTTTCCACAGCCACAGAGCATCCATCTGCCTTGCCACTCCCCAACACACAGTATATCCTCTGGAGAGATACAAAACCTAAGTGTTGACCACAAAACTCTTACTGCAGTTAAGAGTTTTGTGAAGATTGAATGAAACGGTATGTGCAAAGTATTTTAAACTGTACCCAGTCCTTGGCAGTCTGTGCTAGGCATTGTTAACATTAACTGAAAATTATTCTCTCACAGAAGCACTAAGAGAGCTGAAGAAGTAGACTGGGGTCCAAGCTTCCAGGAAAGAATACAGAACCATCCTGTGGAACTCCCTGCCAAGGGAAATGCTGACTAGGAATCCCACTGCTTTGCTGTGACCTAGGTGAGCGGGCAGAGGTCTAATTTTCCTATTTAACTCTGCTTTGACTTCAGAGTTGTCCAGACAGATCTGAGCACCCGAACCAATTCTTGTTCACCACTAGCAGCAAGGGAGGCCAGGAAGTGTAGATGATGGCTTCTTTGTTGGAAAGGCTGTAGAGAGCTCCTAAAACATGAGGAAGTTTTATGAGACTTTGAATAGTCATAAATGATATATGTCCACTATAAGCTACATTTTTTGGAGTTTTTACATTTTGAAATAATTACACACAGAAAATTATTGCGAGTACCACAAAGAACACTCAAATCTCTTCAGTCAAATTCCCCAGTTAGCATTTTGCCATATTTGCTGTTTCATTTTCTTATTCTCCCTCTCTGTAGATACAGATATTTTTACCCTGAGACTGAGTTGCAGATGTGATGCACTTTACCCCTAAATACATCAGCATGTGCTTCCTAAGAACAGGGATGTTCTATTTCATGACCATAATATTAGTTGGAAAATGACCATCCTGGCCTCAAGTGATCCAACCAAAGTGCTGGGATTATAGACATGAACCATTGTGCTTGGCCAGGAAAGTGAATGTTGATGACATGCTATAATCTGTAAACCTTATTAATGTTTTGCCAGTTGTCCTGGTAATGCTCTTTATAGGATTTCTTTTTTTAATTTTCCTGGCTGAGAATCCAATCTGTGATCACACATATGTAGTTGTCATGTCCTTCTATCTGGAGTACTTCTTCAGTCTTTTTTTACTTTGAGACAGAGTCTTGTTCTGTTGCCCAGAATGGAATGCAGTGGCATGATCTTGGCTTGCTGCAACCTCCACCTCTTGAGTTCAAGCGATTCTCATGCCTCAGCCTCCCAAGTAGCTGGAACCACAGGCATGTGCCACCATGCCTGGCTAATTTTTTTTTTTTTTTAGGTGGAGGCGTATTTTCAGTAGACACAGGATTTCACCAAGTTGTCCAGGCTGGTCTTGAACTCTTGACTTCAAGTGATTCTCCCACTGGGGCCTCCCAAATTGCTGGGATTACAGGTGTGAGCCACCGTGCCCATCCAGTCTTTCTTTCAAAGATAAATATTGCCATATTTGAAGAGCATGAGGCAATTATTTTGTAGACTGTCCTTCACCTTGAGTTTGTCCAGTGCTTCCTGATGATTTTGCCAGGAACCACATAAGATATTTGTCCTTGGTGTGTCATATCAGGAGATCCATGATGGTTTTTGTGGTCCGTTTCAGGTGATATAATCTTTATCACTTGGTTAAGATTGTGACTGCCAGACTTCCCCACAGTAAAGCCCCAGCTGTGGAATAAGTCCTTTTCCCAGGAGCCCTGGTGCCTTTCTGTGGAGAATAGTTTTTACAGAACAAGATCTGGGTGTTAGGTGTGCTTATTGTCATGAAGGTGTCACTGCTTCTGGGCTCTTTCAGCAGAGAGCTAGGAAATAAATGTAAGTATCTGTTTAAACACACTATCTTGTATCAATTTCCGTAGCCATCAGTGTATTAAAAACTTTTAATTTATTCCAGTGCCACCAGTTCCATTTCAATCCCACAGGGTTCTGTCTATTAATTCAAGTCCTATGCCACAGGGTTCAATCTTTCAGTTCCAGTCAAATATCACAGGGTTTAATCTATCAGTTCCTATCCAATACCACAGAGTTGTCTATCAGTTCCAGTTCAATACCACAGGGTTCAATCTATCAATTCCAGTCCAATACCACAGGGTTCAATCTGTCAATTCCAGTCCAATACCACAGGGTTCAATCTGTCAGTTCCAGTCCAATACCACAGGGTTCAATCTGTCAGTTCCAGTCCAATACCACAGGATTCAATCTGTCAGTTCCAGTCCAATACCACAGGGTTCAATCTGTCAATTCCAGTCCAATACCACAGGGTTCAATCTGTCAATTCCAGTCCAATACGACAGGGTTCAATCTGTCAGTTCCAGTCCAATACCACAGGGTTCAATCTGTCAGTTCCAGTCCAATACCACAGGGTTCCATCTGTCAATTCCAGTCTAACACACAGGGTTCCATCTATCAATTCCAGTCTAACACCACAGGGTTCAATCTGTCAATTCCAGTCTAACACCACAGGGTTCAAGCTGTCAGTTCCATTCCAATACCACAGGGTTCCATCTGTCAATTCCAGTCTAACACCACAGGGTTCCATCTGTCAATTCCAGTCTAACACCACAGGATTCAATCTGTCAATTCCAGTCTAACACCACAGGGTTCCATCTGTCAATTCCAGTCTAACACCACAGGATTCAATCTGTCAATTCCAGTCTAACACCACAGGATTCAATCTGTCAATTCCAGTCCAATACCACAGGGTTCCATCTGTCAATTCCCGTCTAACACCACAGGATTCAATCTGTCAATTCCAGTCCAATACCACAGGGTTCCATCTGTCAATTCCAGTCTAACACCACAGGATTCAATCTGTCAATTCCAGTCTAACACCACAGGATTCAATCTGTCAATTCCAGTCTAACACCACAGGGTTCAATCTGTCAATTCCAGTCCAATACCACAGGGTTCAATCTGTCAATTCCAGTCTAACACCACAGGGTTCCATCTGTCAATTCCAGCCTAACACCACAGGGTTCCATCTGTCAATTCCCGTCTAACACCACAGGATTCAATCTGTCAATTCCAGTCTAACACCACAGGATTCAATCTGTCAATTCCAGTCTAACACCACAGGGTTCAATCTGTCAATTCCAGTCCAATACCACAGGGTTCAATCTGTCAATTCCAGTCTAACACCACAGGGTTCCATCTGTCAATTCCCGTCTAACACCACAGGATTCAATCTGTCAATTCCAGTCCAATACCACAGGGTTCCATCTGTCAATTCCAGTCTAACACCACAGGATTCAATCTGTCAATTCCAGTCTAACACCACAGGGTTCCATCTGTCAATTCCAGTCTAACACCACAGGATTCAATCTGTCACTTCCAGTCTAACACCACAGGATTCAATCTGTCAATTCCAGTCTAACACCACAGAATTCAATCTGTCAATTCCAGTCTAACACCACAGGGTTCAATCTGTCAGTTCCAGTCCAATACCACAGGGTTCAATCTGTCAATTCCAGTCTAACACCACAGGGTTCAATCTGTCACTTCCAGTCCAATACCACAGGGTTCCATCTGTCAATTCCAGTCTAACACCACAGGGTTCCATCTGTCAATTCCAGCCTAACACCACAGGGTTCCATCTGTCAATTCCAGTGTAACGCCACAGGATTCAATCTGTCAATTCCAGCCTAACACCACAGGGTTCCATCTGTCAATTCCCATCTAACACCACAGGATTCAATCTGTCAATTCCAGTCCAATACCACAGGGTTCCATCTGTCAATTCCAGTCTAACACCACAGGATTCAATCTGTCAATTCCAGTCTAACACCACAGGATTCAATCTATCAATTCCAGTCTAACACCACAGGATTCAATCTGTCAATTCCAGTCTAACACCACAGGATTCCATCTGTCAATTCCAGTCTAACACCACAGGATTCCATCTGTCAATTCCAGTCTAACACCACAGGGTTCCATCTGTCAATTCCAGTCTAACACCACAGGATTCCATCTGTCAATTCCAGTCTAACACCACAGGGTTCAGTCTATCCTTCCCTCTTTCCGTCCTTGTAGCCCCCCAGCACCTCTTTTTTCAAAACAAAAATGTCCCTAATATCCTCAATAATAGATTTTCTTAATCTTGGAATATACTAAGATTAGTTTCAGAATTCCTGGTCCATAACCACCGTGTAACAACAACCTATTGATTGTTCAATATCTGTCTACTGGCTTTTGCATTTTGATTTGAAGCTGTAGAGTCAGAATACGGCATACAAAACATACCTGAGTCTTGGTTTTCTCTTTTTTTTCTCTCTCTCTTTCATGGTAGCTGTGTTATTCATGTGTAACAATTAGTTGTATTTGTTCCTGTTGTGTTCATATCAGTGGTTTCCCTCATCCTTGTTGATTTCTTTTTTTGGTAGGTAAGTGATCTCCATTTTTAAACTGTAAAATTCTTCAGAGTGACATTAGGAAAAGAGAAACATGAATAAATACTGAAGTCTTTCTTGTTCATTCATAGACTCAATATCATGAAGATGAAAATTTTTCCTAAATTGATCTCTGATTTCAGTGCATCCTCAGTCAAAATCCAAATAGGAAGCATTTGTGAACTAGTCCAAATTATCTCAAAGTTCACCCAGCAAAAGACACATTCAAGTAGCAGGTGTCTTAATGTTTGTTTGGTAGCAAATGAAGATATCCATTCCCCTAGCATAAGTTAGAAGGACATTTCTTGTCATGGGGAACAGGAAGTGAGTGCCGTCAGGAACAAGTGCAAGCTCTTTGTTCCCCCATATCCATTTCATTCTTTTCTCTTTAGATGTAGCAAGAAAATGGCTGCCCCACAGTCTGCTCCAAAATTCACTTGTCCTCACATGCCTAGGGACAGAACCAATCTGTGAAAATTGCTGTGTCCTCAATTCATGGCCTCTTGGAGAAAATCTGACAGGGCCAGCCTCAGGCGGGTAACCCAATTCAGTCACCTCTCTGGGACAGCAGAGTGTGGGTCTTGGCCCGCAGGCCAGTGCCAGTGGGTGGAAATCAAGATTTCTCTTGTGGGCATGCTAAGCTTGAGGTGTCTGTGAAATAAAAGAGAAATTGAGGTCTTAATCAACTATGAATTTGGAGCTTAAAGACAGATTTGGGGTGGAGATGAACTTTGGGAGTTATCAGCATTTTTAAAAAATGAGTTACGCATCTTTGGGAAAGCATGAGTTACCCTGGAAAGATAATTAGAGGCCTTGGGACAGAGGCCTAAGAGTCCCCAGCTTTGAACATTCTGGTGGAGGAAGAGAAGCAGCAAAGGCATCTGAATGGAAGAGACAGACACAACCAGGAGAGAAACTATCACATCAAACACTGAGGAGGAGGGAGTCGAGACTTGGCTTCAGGGAATGGCTGGTGGTCCTGCCAGGGCCCATCTTGGTGGAACAGAGGGGCAGATACTCGGTGGCTGGTGTGAGGGTAACTGGAGGGTCTGCACAGTCAAGGGGAGCAGAAGTGCTGGGGGCTGGTGGAGCTGAGAGGGAGGGAGAATGTACAAAGATCCCCCAGAAGTTGAGGGGTTGGTCTTGGATAGACAGATACCTCCTGCAGTGCACCAAGAAGAAAGGAGAAAAATGGGCAAATGTAGTCAGTTTGTAGGTTTGGTGGGATTGTTTTTGGCTTCCATGTTTTTAAGGATGCAGGAGGCAAAGTCAGTTGCAAATGGGGAGGGAGAGGTTGTGAGAAGTTTGAAAAGAGGAGAAAGTGTGGAAGTGTTGACTTGAGGATGGGAAGGTCAGTGCCGCAAGCTTGAGCCTGTGCTCACTTCAGAGGCCGGCACTCCACCCACAGGGTGTTGGTTACCCACACGCTCCCCAGGTCTCACTGTCACCTCCACCACAGCGCCCTTTCCCAGGGCAACACCTGGAATTTCAACAGCAGCATGGCCCTGTTACCCTCCTAACTCAGCTGTCCAGACTTTAAATAGCTTTCGGGCCAATCTGCTGACACGTGCCTCCTCAGTCAGGCCCCTCTCTGGCCTCATGTTTCTCCCTTTCTAGCCTGGATTTGATTACTCATTTTTTTCCAGTAAATACTTGTCGGATGCTTTCTATATGCCAGGCATGAGGCACCAAGGTGCAAGGATACAGCAGGAACAAGACAGGCATAAGTGCCTGCCCTGTGGAGTTTATGTTCTAGTGGAAGAGAAAAGGACCTAATGGTCATGGTTACTGGAAAGCAAAACTAAAGCAGAGAGGGATTGGGGTCCATGTGGGGTTCAGGAGGGATCTGGTTTTCAATGGGGACAATCGGAAGGTTTCACTGAGATGACAATTGACCAGTGACTCAAAACACATGAGTGTCAAATGAAAATAAAAGGATGTTCATGTATCAGGTAGAGAGAATAGTTAGTGGGACACCAGGCCTGAGACCTGGATTGTTTCAGGGTAGCATGTCTAGGAGTAGAGTGAGGGAGGGAGAGAATGGGGAGGTGAGAGATGTGCTAGGATATGTCATGAAGGTCTGTGCCCATGACTAAGACTTTGGCTTTTGCTTTGCGTGAAATGAGGAGATCCTGGAGGGTTCTGAGCAGAGGAGGAGGATCTGACTTGCATCTGATATGATCACTGCTGTGTGGAGAGGAGACTGTGCATTTCTTACTGTGTTTGATCCCTTCTGACTCCATTTGCTCCCGTGAGTCCACCCTTCACCTCACCTCAGTGCCATTGGGAGTTGGCCACCAGGAGACCCACAGCAGCTGAGGCACAGGATAGGCCACACTGATGGACGCAGTGGACTGTGCAGGGGCCACAGGAAGGTGCTGCCTAGGACAAGTAAGTGACGAGCTCTTCCCGGTCCCTGGCGCTGCCCAGCGTCCAGCCAGACTTGACATGTGTTGGGATGCTTCATCCAAAGCCTAGGGAATTTTAATTTCAGCACGTCATCATGTTTCCAAAGAGAAATACTCTTGAAAAGAAATTTGTCAACCACAGTTTGTTTCTGCCCTTTGATTTTGATGATGTCCTCAGAAGTGTTTCTCAGGGAACAAATACCGTCTCCATATGATGGGGAAAACCTAGGTCGTATATTTACTGACTCCATGACCCTGGGATGCCTCTGTTCAGTGGGGGCTAGGGTGTGTGGAAGGTGATACAAAAGTCCTTTTTTTTTTTTTAAATCTTGGAGCTGGGCACGGTGGCTCTTTGGGAGGCCAAGGCAGGCAAATCACGAGTTCAAGAGATCAAGACCATTTTGGCCAACATGGTGAAACCCTATCTCTATTAAAAATACAAAAGTGAGCAGGGCACGGTGACACATGCCTGTAGTCGCAGCTACTCGGGATGCTGAGGCAGGAGAATCACTTGAATCCGGGAGGCGGAGGTTGTGATGAACCGAGATCATGCCATTGCACTTCAGCCTGGCAACACTGTGAGACTCCATCTCAAAAAAAAAAAAAAAAAAATCTTGGTAGACTAATTATTTTTCTCAAAAGACCCTAAATTATTTAGCTAATTGCTTAATATTATAATTACTTACCAAATACTGGGCTGTCATGATCCCAAAACAGAGAAATTGGAGAGAGAAGAGAAAGGAAAAAGAAGGGGAAGGTGGAGAGAAAAGACACCCATTCTGTCTGCTGGGACTGTGAGCACTGAACCCCAAATCTTCCACATTAAAATGTCCATCCCTTTCTCACAGCAGTGGCCATGTGACCCCTGTCATGCACTCATTGCCCTAGCTGCTTCATATGTCTCAGAATGGTGTTTGTAAACAGGCTTGAAACTGCCCCTATAAACTATCAAATTAATCAGGAAATAAGAGAGGGGAGAAATGAAATAAATCTTGCAGCACATTCAGCATTAATCATTAGGTCAGCCTACTCTCTGACATGCTTTCATATAGTCATTTGGTGCCTATTGTCCTATAGTCACATAGACCCTAGATTATAGTTGCCTTTAACTGATCTATAGATAACAACTTGAATGTTATGAAATGTTAAGTTTTCCCTTTGAGATATGCCTTCAGGTCCTGTATAACGATCAGACTACTGACTCAGCTGGTCTGAAGGACCCTGACCACACCAAAGGATGCAGTTTCCACATCCTGATGACTTCATCCCCTTTGCCCTGGCCAATCAAGTACACAGATTTTCCAGCCCCTCACCCTTTATGATCCCCTTCAAAACCCCAGATGGATTTGAGGGTCTCCCCCCGTCTCCTCACTTGGTGTCCTGCAATAATTAAATGATCTGCTGCGTCTCTGCTGTCTCAGTGTAATTGGTCTGTTACTGTGCAGCCAGCATACAAACCTGTTGGTCCTCTAACAGGCTTAAATCAGTGAACAAGTGAGAACTAGCGCCCACCCCCACCCTGCCCACTCTGGTGGCTGCCAGTCTGCAACTGTCATGTATGATCCCTTCTCACCTCATGCAGGGGCTGGGGCCCACCAAAGACTGCAGCACTGAGCTGTTGTAATCACATGCTATACAGAAGCCCCTGAGAGGGTTATAGCCCGGATTTCAAATGTGGCTTGTCCAATTTACATATTTTAATTTTCAAATCAACATAATTCTAGAAAATGCAAATTTGAAAAAGGGGAAATATGTATCACATGTAATTTCACCACTTAAGACATTCCCTAGGGACACCACTTCCAAAGCTAAGACTTAATATCTATTAAGCTCTCTCTAGGACCATTTTTAGCAGGAGCATGAAAGAATCCTTAGCAAGTTTAGATAGACAGGAAAATACGTGTAAGCAATGACGAAGGATCACTCATAGTATCCAGAGATATACCTCCTATATTTTAGGAAAACAGCCTGTTGCATGGCAAGAGTGGTGTCATCTTGAAGCAAAATTGCCATGATGACCGATGGTTGACTCCTGCATACCAAGGTGTCTTGCACCAAGGTCTTTACACAATGTCTGTAGCACAGATAACCCCTAATAAAGATGCTTACCTAAATTCCCTAGCAGTCATGAATTTTGCAAGCATGTCTGAGATGTTTTACCAAAAAAGCTTACTATATAAATGATACTTTCAGGAGGAGAGGTGTGGAGATCCACTGTCTCCAGGCCACCCGAAACATCAGTTTTTCTGTTTGTAAATTCCTATTAAATGTTTATTTCTGAGAAACTGAATTTGTTAGCTTCTTTCTCCAGCCTTTCAGCTTTTGGGGGTAGGTTTGTATAGACCTGCTCACGATGGAACATTTGGCAATCCCAGTTGAGAGACCAAGAAATGGGTGGGGAAAACCTTAGAGTGGCAGTCACTTCTATGTGCAGTGCTGTGGCTCAAATGGCTTCAGGAGGAATTATAATTAGAGAAAAGATCTTTTTAAAGGAGCTCTATGGTCAGAACCCAGCTTAATTAAAAGCTGAGATTCAGGCTATCATATATTTTGCAGTGGTGGTGGGGGTGGTGGGGGGAAGACCTTTCTGCTTATTTCTGTTTTGGATCCCGTTTCTGGGAATTTTTTTTTTCAGTCAACTAAAACACCCTCCACCTTTTTCATATTATATGTTTGGCCCCTCTGGTTTGATGTTGGCATGACTTTTGCCTTCTGTAAAACTTAAGAGCTCCTCAGTCTGGCTCCTGTAAGACTTGTTCTTCCATTTCCATCTACTTCTGCTTCTCCTTCCCTTTGCCATTTTTGATACCACATGCGGAAATCTAGAGACTTTTAGCAGCCCTGCAACCCTTTGAAGAACACAGAAAAAGTCATCACGCGTTCCCTTTTCGGAGTCCTCTGCCTTCCTTGTGGAATCCTGAGTTATAAGAAGGGTTTTCTCAAGTGTAAAGTTCTGCTCTCTTTTGCATTGAGTTCCAGATCCCTGTAGCTTTGGGGGATAACAGGAATTATTATTATTTTACTGGGAATTATTTTCTACTACGAGAGAACGGGACCTATAGGTGTACAGTGGTTGACAAGACCCTGGTAAGGGCTGAAGTTTTGGAGATGGCTGATGGTGTTTGCAATGAGTGGTTAATACTGTAGGGAGCTATTCACTTCTTTATGTGTTTAGATAAGAAAAACATGGTTTGGACACCTAGAAGTCATGGAAACACTTGCCACTGAGAGATAAGACTCCTATGGGGAATGGACTGATTGGTGATAGGTCACTCAGCCTTAGGGGAATGTAGTTGCTGTAAGGTGCACTGTGGAAGCATTGCTCTGTCCCATCCCATGGCATTTCCCTCTTTTGGGGGACCAAGGATTCTGTGTAAAATGGAATCCTTGATTTTGGAAAATCTAAGTGTTTTGCCTTCTTAGGGCCTGGAAACTGCAAGTACCTTCTTGGCCCTGTTAGTGGGCTCCACCCTGAGCTTAGTTGTCCAGTTGGAAATGGAGAATCAATTTGAAGGTTCCTATCTAAATGAAATTAGTTTCCTTATAAAATGCTATGAGGAACTCCTATGATTTTGTGTTACCTTGGCATCCATTTTTTTTTACCTTCCTATAACACATTCAGGCTCCTTTTTAAAAAGCTTAAATGCCAGGTGTAGTGGCTCATGCCTGTAATCCCAGCACTTTGGGAGGCCGAGGCAGGTGGATCGCCTGAGGTCAGGAGTTGGAGACCAGCCTGGCCAGCATGGTGAAACCCTGTCTGTACTAAAAATAAAAAAATTAGCCTGGTGGTGTGGCAGGCACCTGTAATCCTAGCTACTTGGGAAGCTGAGGCAGGAGAATTGCTTGAATCCAGGAGGTGGAGGTTGCAGTGAGCTGAGATCATGCCACTGCATTCCAGCCTTGTGAGACTCCATCTCAAAAAAAAAAGAAAAAAATTAGGGCCCATGAAAGGCCAAGAGAGACATATTAGGCTAATTTGGTATGTTAAAATTATACAGGAAACATTGTCAAATAAGAATTGGTATCTAGGCTGGGCATGGTAGCTCATGCCTGTAACCCCAGCACTTTGGGAGGCCAAGGTAGGTGTATCACCTGAAGTTAGGAGTTTGAGACCAGCCTGGCCAATATGGTGAAACCTCATCTTTACTAAAAATATTAAAATTAGTCAAATGTGGTGGCATATGCCTGTAATCTCAGCTGCTCAAGAGGCTGAGACAGAATTGCCTGAATCTGAGAGGCATAGGTTGCAGTGAGCCAAGATTACACCACTGCACTCCAGCCTGGGTGACACAGCAAGACTTTGTTTCCAAAAATAAAAATAAAAAATAAATGGTGTTTTCTTTTCTTTTCTTTTTTTTTTTTTTTTTGAGATGGAATTTCGCTCTTGTTACCCAGGCTGGAGTGCAATGGCGCGATCTCGGCTCACCGCAACCTCCGCCTCCTGGGTTCAGGCAATTCTCCTGCCTCAGCCTCCTGAGTAGCTGGGATTACAGGCATGCGCCACCATGTCCAGCTAATTTTTTGTATTTTTAGTAGAGACGGGGTTTCACCATGTTGACCAGGATGGTCTCGATCTCTTGACCTCGTGATCCACCCGCCTCGGCCTCCCAAAGTGCTGGGATTACAGGCGTGAGCCACCGCGCCCGGCCTTCTTTTTTTTTTTAATGGGCAACACAGAAATAAGTTTTGTATGTTTGTTTATTTTTATTTATTGTACTTTAAGTTCTGGGGTACATGTGCAGAACATGCAGGTTTGTTGCATAGGTATATATGTTCCAAGTCTTTGCTATCATGAACAGTGTCACAATAAACATACATGTGCATGTATCTTTATAATAGAGTGATTTATAATCCTTTGGGTCTATACCAAGTAATGGGATTGCTGGGTCAAATGGTATTTCTAGTTCTAGATCACTGAGGAATAGCCACACTCTCTTCCACAATGGTTGAATTAATTTACACTCCCACCAACAGTGTAAAAGTGTTCCTATTTCTCCACATCCTCTTCAGAATCTGTTGTCTCCTTATTTTTTTATGATCGCCATTCGAACTGGCATGAGATGGTATCTCAATGTGGTTTTGATTTGCATTTCTTTAATGACCAGTGATGATGAGCTTTTTTTCATGTTTGTTGGCTGCATAAATGTCTTTGAAATGTGTCTGTTCATATCCTTCGCCCTCTTTTTGGTGAGTTTTTTGTTTTTTTTTTTGTAAATTTGTTTAAGTTCTTTGTAGATGCTGGATATTAGCCCTTTGTCAGATGGGTAGATTGCAGTTTTTTTTTTCCCATTCTGTTGGTTGCTGGTTCACTCTAATGATAGTTTCTTTTGCTGTGCAGAAGGTCTTTAGTTTAATTAGATCCCATTTATCAATTTTGACTTTTGTTGCCATTGCTTTTGATGTTTTAGTCATGAAGTCCTTGCCCATGCCTATGTCCTGAATGATATTGCCTAGGTTTTCTTCTAGGGTTTTTATGGTGTTAGGTCTTATGTTTAACTCTTTAATCCATCTGGAGTTAAGTTTTGTATAAGGTGTAAAGAAGGATGCTGCTTTAGCTTTCTGCATATGGCTAGTCAGTTTTCCCAGCACCATTTATTAAATATGGAATCCTTTCCCCATTGCTTGTTTTTGTCAGGTTTCTTGTAGATCAGATGGTTGTGGATGTGTGGTGTTATTTCTGAGGCTTATGTTCTGGTCCGCAGGTCTATATCTTTGTTTTGGTATCAGTACCATGTTTTTTTTTTTTTTTTTTTTTTTTTTTTTTTTTTTACAAACCACAGCAAATTTATTACTCAATATCCAGTGCCACATTATAGCACCAACCGGAGCCCTCACCTTCCCCCTCCAACCTGGCCCCAAGCGTACACCCAAAACAGAAAAAAAAGGAAACCCAGATCCTGCTCCTCCTCTGGAAGAGGGCGCCTTGGCCAGGAAGCCCCTTCCATAGGTCCCGGCAGGCAGGAGAGTAGACCCCTCTGTGCCCAGAGAGCAAGGCTCCAGGCTCCAACAACAGAGAGAATGTGCAGGCAGGAGCAGGAGCAGAGGCCTGTGGCTGTGGGGGAGGAAGAGTGGGGGAAAGGGCACTGCCTGAGGAGTCCGGGAGTCTGGTCATCCCGGGGGATGCACGCAGGAGCTTCCGGGCATAAGGGTCCTGTCCTGGCTGGTTAGCGCTTTGACAGCTCATGGGACAGCCAGTCCAGGCCATCGTACAGACCAGTACCTTGGGTGGCACAGGTGGCCTGGACATACCATGTGTGGCTGCGCAAGTGCTGTAGCCCCAGCTTGTCAGTCAGCTCGCTCATGGGCATGGCATTGGACACGTCCTGCTTATTGGCAAACACCAGCAGCACCGCATCCCGCAGCTCATCCTCCTGCAGCATCTTCTGGAGTTCATCAGCAGATTCTTGGACCCACTCCCGGTCATGACTGTCCACCACAAAGATGAGGCCGTGAGTGTTCTGGAAGTAGTGCCACCACAGAGGCCGAATCTTGTCCAGACCTCCCACGTCCCAGACTGTGAAACAGATGTTCTTATATTCCACTGTTTCTACATTGAAGCCTATGGTTGGGATGGTGGTGACAATCTCCCCCAACTTCAGTTTGTACAGGATTGTGGTCTTGCCAGCTGCATCCAAGCCAACCATGAGAATCCGCACCTGCTTCTTTCCAAAGATCCGCGAAAAGAGCGCAGACACGGTGAGGCCCATGGCGGGGCCTGGGGAGGGGGTGCGGGCACTGACGCAGGGTGCGGGCTGAAACTGGCTAGCCACGGGGGGATGGGGCCCAGCAGCAGCAGGAGGAGGCTCCGCCCCTCCACCCGTCACTGCCCTACCATGCTTGTTTTGATTATGGTAGCCTTGTAGTGTAGTTTGAAGTCAGGTAGTGTGATGCCGCCAGCTTTTTTTTTTTTTTTTTTTTTTTTTTGCTTAAGATTGTCTTGGCTATGTGGGCTCTTTTATGGTTCCATGTGAAGTTAAAGGTGCTTTTCTCCAATTCTGTGAAGAAAGTCAATGGTAGCTTCATGGGATAGCATTGAATCTATAAATTACTTTGGGCAATATGGCCATTTTCACGATATTGATTCTTCCTAACCATGAGCATGGAATGTTTTTCCATCTGTTTGTGTCCTCTCTTATTTCCCTAAGCATTGGTTTGTAGTTCTCCTTGAAGAGGTCCTTCATATCCCTTGTTAGTTGTATTTCTAGGTATTTTATTTGTAGCAATTGTGGATGGGAGTTCACTCATGATTTGGCTCTCTGTTTGTCTGTTATTGGTGTATAGGAAGGCTTGTGATTTTTGCCCTTTGATTTGGTATCCTGAGACTTTGCTGAAGTTGCTTATCAGTTTAAGGAGATTTTGGGCTGTGATGATGGGGTCTTCTAAATATATAATCATGTCGTCTGCAAATAGAGACAATTTGACTTCCTCTTTTCCTAATTAAATCCCGTTTATTTCTTTTTCTTGCCTGATTGTTCTGACCAGAACTTCCAATACTATGTTGAGTAGGAGTGGTGAGAGAGGGCATCCTTGTCTTGTGCCAGTTTTCAAACTGTTTTTGCCTATTCAGTATTATATTGGCTGTGGGTTTGTCATAAATAGCTTTTATTATTTTGAGATACTTTCCATCGATACCTAGTTTATTGAGTTTTTAGCATAAAGGGCTGTTGAATTTTGTCAAAGGGCTTCTCTGCATCTATTGAGATAATCATGTGGTTTTTGTCTTTGGTTCTGTTTATGTGATGGATTACATATATAGATTTGTATATGTTGAAGTAGCCTTGCCTCCCGGGGATGAAGCCAACTTGATCATGATGGATAAGCTTTTTGTTGTGCTGTTGTATTAGGTTTGCCAGTATTTTATTGAGAATTTTTGCATCTATGTTCATCATGGATAATGGCCTGAAATTTTCTTTTTTAGTTGTGTCTCTGCCAGGTTTTGTTATCAGGATGCTGTTGGTCTTATAAAATGAGTTAGGGAAGATTCCCTCATTTTGTATTGTTTGGAATAGTTTTAGAAGAAATGGTACCAGGTCCTCTTTGTACCTCTGGTAGAATTCAGCTGTGAACCCTTCTGGTCCTGGACTGTTTTTGGTTAGTAGACTATTAATGGCTGCCTCAATTTCAGACCTTGTTATTGGTCTATTCAGGGATTCAACTTCTCCCTGGTTTAGTCTTGGGAGGGTGTAAGTATCCAGGAATTTATCCCTCTCTTCTAGATTTACTGGTTTATTTGCATAGAGATGTTTGTAGTAATATCTGATGGTAATTTGTATTTCCATGGGATCAGTAGTGATATCCCCTTTCTCATTTTTTATTGCATCTATTTGATTCTTCTCTGTTTTCTTTCTTATTAGTCTGGCTAGTGGTCTCTCTATTTTGTTTACCTTTTCAAAAAACCAGCTCCTGGATTTATTGATATTTTGAAGGTTTTTTTGTGTCTCCATCTCATTCAGTTCTGCTCTGATCTTAGTTATTTCTTGACTTCTGCTAGCTTTTGAATTTTTTTTATCTTGTTCCTGTAGTTTTTTTAAATCATGTTGTTAGGGTGTCTATTTTAGATGTTTCCTCACTTCTCTTATGGGCATTTAGTGCTATAAATTTCCCTCAAGACACTGCTTTAACTGTGTCCCAGAGATTCCATTATATTGTGTCTTTGTTCTCATTGGTTTTGAAGAACATCTTTATTTCTGCCTTCGTTTCATTATTTAGCCAGTAGTCATTCAGGAGCAGGTTGTTCAGTTTCCATGTAGTTGTTTGGTTTTGAGTGAGTTTCTTAATCCTGAGTTCTAATTTGATAGCACTGTGGTCTGAGAGACTGTTTGTTATGATTTCCATTCTTTTGCATTTGCTGAGGAGTGTTTTATTTCCAATTATGTGGTCAATTTTAGAATAAGTGCAATGTTGTGCTGAGGAGTATGTATATTCTGTGGATTTGGGATGGAGAGTTCTGTAGATATCTATTAGGTGTGTTTGGTCCAGATCTGAATTCAAGTCCTGGATATCCTTGTTAATTTTCTGTCTCATTGATCTGTCTAATATTGACAGTGGGGTGTTAAAGTCTCCCACTGTTATTGTCTGGGAGTCTAAGTCTCTTCGTAGGCCATTAAGAACTTGCTTTTGTATCTGGATGCTCCTGTATTGGATGCATATATATTTAGGATCGTTAGCTCTTCTTGTTGCATTGATCCTTTTACCATTATGTAATACCCTGCTTTGTCTCTTTTGATCTTTTTTGGTTTAAAGTCTGTTTTATCAGAGACTAGGATTGTAGCCTTTGCTTTTTTTTTTCTCTCCATTTGCTTGGTAAATCTTCCTCCATCCCTTTATTTTGAGCCTGTGTGTGTCTTTGCTTGTGAGATGGATCTCCTGAATACAGCACATTGATGGGTCTTGACTCTTTATCCAATTTGCCAGTCTGTGTCTTTTGATTGGGGCATTTAGCCTATTTACATTTAAGGTTAATATTGTTATGTGTGAATTTGATCCTGCCATTTTGATGCTAGCTGGTGGTTTTGCCCATTAGTCTATGCAGTTTCTTCATAGTGTCAATGGTCCTCACAATTTGGTGTGCTTTTGTGGTGGCTGGTGCTGGTTGTTCCTTTCCATGTTTACTGCTTCCTTCAGGAGCTGTTGTAAGGGAGGCCTGGTAGTAACAAATCTCTCAGCATTTGCTTTTCCATAAAGGATTTTATGTCTCCTTTGCTTATGAAGCATAGTTTGCTTGAATATGAAATTCTGGGTTGAAAATTTCTTTCTTTAAGGATGTTGAATATTGGCCCCCACTCTCTTCTGGCCTGTAGGGTTTCTGCTGAAAGATCTGCTGTGAGTCTGATGGGCTTCCTTTTGTGGGTAACCAGACCTTTCTCTCTGGCTGCCCTTAGTATTTTTCCTTCATTTCAACCCTGGTGGATCTGATGATTGTGTGTCTTTGGGTTGCTCTTCTCAGAAAATATTTTTGTGGTGTTCTCTGTATTTCCTGAATTTGAATGTTGGCCTGCCTTGCTAGGTTGGGGAATTTCTCCTGGATAATATCCTGAAGAGTGTTTTCCAATTTGGTTTCATTCTCCCCATCACTTTCAGGCACATCAATCAAACGTTGATTTGGTCTTTTCACATAGTCCCCATATTTTGTGGAGGCTTTGTTCATTTCTTTTCACTCTTTTTTCTTTAATCTTGCCTTCTCACTTTACTTCATTGAGTTGATCTTCAATATCTGATATCCTTTCTCCCACTTGATCGATTCTGCTATTGAATCTTCTGTATGCTTCGCGAAGTTCTTGTGCTGTGTTTTTTAGCTCCATCAAGTCATTTATGTTCTTCTGTATGATGGTTATTTTAGTTAGCATTTTGTCTAACCTTTTTTCAAGGTTCTTAGTTTCCTTGCATTGGGTTAGAACATGCTCCTTTAGCTCAGACAAGTTTGTTATTACCCACTTTCTGAAGCCTGCTTCTGTCAATTCACCAAACTCATTCTCCATCGAGCCTTGTTCCCTTGCTGGTGAGGAGTTGTGATCCCTTGGAGGAGAAGAGGCATTCTAGTTTTTGGCAATTTCAGCCTTTTCGTGCTAGTTTCTTCCCATCTTTGTGGATTTATCTACCTTTGGTCTTTGTACTTGGTGACTTTTGGATGGGATCTCTGAGTGGATGTCCTTTCTCTTGATGTTGAACCTATTTCTTTTTGTTTGTTAGTTTTCCTTCTAACAGTCAGGACCCTCTGCTGCAGGTCTGCTGGAGTTTGCTGGAGGTCCACTCCAGATCCTGCTTGCCTGGGAATCATCCGTGGAGGCTGCAGAACAGCAAAGACTGCTTCCTGTTCCTTCCTCTGGTAGTTTTGTCTCAGAAGGGTACCCAACGGATGTTAGCCAGAACTCTCCTGTATGAGATGTCTCCCAGTGAGGATACACGGGAGTCAGGGAGCCACTTCAGGAGGCAGTCAGTCCCTTATCAGAGCTCATGTACTGTGCTGGGAGTTTGTTGCTCCCTTCTGAGCTGCCAGGCAGGAACATTTAGGTCTGCTGAAGCAGAACCCACAACTGCTCCTTTTCCCAGGTGCTCTGTCTCAGGAAGTTGGGGGTTTATTTTTAAGTCCCTGATGGGCTGCTGCCTTTTTTCAGAGATGCCTTGCACAGCAAGAAGTGAGTCTAGCTGATAGTCTGCCTGCAGAGGCCTTGCTGAGCTGCTGTGTGCTCTGCCCAGTTGCTGTGTAAACTTCCCAGTGACTTTGTTTACACAGGTGAGGTTAAAACCGCTTACCAGAGCCTCAGCAATGATGGATGCTCCTCCCTCTACAGAGCTCAAATATTCCAGGTCGAGCTCAGACTGCTGTGCTGGCTGTGAGGATTTCAAGCCAGTGGATCTTAGCTTGCTGGTCTTCGTGAGGGTGGGACCTGCTGAGTCAGATCACTTGGCTCCCTGGCTTCAGCCCCCTTTTTCAGGGGAATGAGCAGTTCTGTCTTGCTGGCATTCCAGGTGCCACTGGGTATGAGAAAAAAACTGCTGCAGCTAAAACAGCCACCCAGTTTTGTGCTGGAAACTTGGGGCGCTGGTGGTGCAGGCACTGGAGGGAATCTCCTGGTCTGCAGGTGTGAAGACCATGGGAAAAGCACAGTATCTGATCCAGAGTGCCAGAGTGTTGGGAAACATCCCTAAAGGCTTCTCTTGGCTAGGAGATGGAGTTCTCTGGCCCCTTCCATTTCCCAGGTGAGGTTATGCCCCACCCTGCTTTGGTTTGCCCTTCTTGGGATGCACCTACTGTCTAAACAGTCCCAATGAAATTAACCTGGTACTTCAGGTGGAAATGCAGAGATCACTTGTTTTCTGGATCGCTCTTGCTGGGTGGGAACTGCAGACTGGAGCCATTCCTATTTAGCCGTTTTGGCAGAAGTTTCTGGTGTTTAACTTACATTGCCTTTTATTTATAGGATGCTTTATTAATGTATCCTCCAAAATTATATGAGGTTCCTAAAATCTCATATATCTTGACATATGCCATAAATTGCTTTATTCTGCTGCTGTTTTCGAAAAGCATTTTGCAAACCCTAAAGTGTTGTGCCTTCAGGGAAATTCATGGAGAAGACCCTAACAAGTAATCTTGAATAAAGGTTTCTGATAACTTTGAAGATCCTACCACTAGACTAAGTTAAAACTTCCAGTACTCTAATAAAAAACAAGTGTGTTCATGATGATTACTAACCCAACATCAAGAAGAGCAAGAATTACACGGGATTGAACTGTTGAAGGGCTAATATGATTTTTATGACTTTTTTGTTTGAAATCTTGCTGATTATTTTTATAGTTGTTTCCCAGTCAAGAAAACTTTTTTCTATATAGCACTTGGGTAAAATATCCTTTTGTAAGCAATAGTGAAACATTTACTATTCTTTTTACCTGATTTCTCCAAACTTTGGAAGCTATTCATGAGTATTCTTATTTTATGGCAATATAGTTATTTGCATACATTCAGCAATAATATGTTTTCTTTTGTGACAACATACACTGAAGACACTGGAAATTTTACCAAGTGTCTTAGCAGACATGGTGGCAGGCACCCATAATCCCAACTACTAGGGAGGCTGAGGCAGAGAATTGCTTGAATCAGGAAGCAGAGCTTGTAGTGAGCTAAGATTGTGCCACTGCACTCCAGCCTGGGCAACAGAGCGAGACTCCGTCTCAAAAAAAAGCTTCTCAAGGCTAGGAAGCCAAGCCAAGCATGGTTTACCAAGCCTTTGCCAAAGCTTTGAGAAAACTGGCATATTCTCAGATATGACCAGAAATTCAAGTTGACTCTATAGAGGAACCAAAAGACCCTTGGAAAGACTGGCCTGGTACCTTGTCTATGACAGCTCCCTTACAAGGTTTCTGACTCTGTGGTAAGTAAAGAATGCTACTTTCAGACAGATTCAGGAATCTCTAGATATTTCAGGATCTTGAGAAGAGAGGAATTCAATGAATTTGTACAGGCATTACAGGTACAGTCTGATGGCAAATGCTTGGCTTGGTTTCCTAGCCTTGAGAAGCATTTTTTTGTGATGGAGTCTTGCTCTGTTGCCGAGGCTGGAGTGCAGCAGCACGATCTTGGCTCACTGCAACCTCTGCTTCCTGAGCTTGCTACAGCCTCAACCTCTCAGGCTCAATTGATCCTCCCACCTCAGCCTCCACAGTAGCTGGGACTACAGGTGTGTGCCACCATGCCAAGCTAATTTTATTTATTATTTCTGTGTAGAGACAGAGTCTCATTATGTTGCCAAAGCTGGTCTCAAACTCTTCATGCATTCCTCTAGTCTTGGCCTCTCAAAGTGCTAGGATTACAGGTGTAAGCCACCACACACAGCCCAGATTCTCTTTTTGATTGTAATCCTTCTGAACATATTTCTACTATTCAAATTATTGTTACATATCACTCATTTTACTTCTGAGAAAACAAAAATGGTATTTGTATTAGTCCATTCTCATGCTGCTGAGAAAGACATACCCAAGACTGGGCAATTTACAAAAGAAAGAGGTTTAATGGAGGTACAGTTTCACATGGCTGGGGAGGCCTCACAATCATGGTAGAAGGCAAGGAGGAGCCAGTAATGTCTTACATGGGTGGCAACAGGCAAAGAGGAGAGTTGTGCAGGGAAATTCCCATTTTTAAAACCATCAGCTCTTGTGAGACTCATTCACTATCACAAGAACAGCACAGGGAAGACCCACCCTCATTATTAAACTATGTCCCACCAGGTTCCTCCAGGACATGTGAGAATTGTGGGAGTTACAATTGAAGATGAGATCTGGGTGGGGACACAGCCTATCCATATAATTCTACCCCTGGCCCCTCCCAAATATCATGTCCTCATATTTCAAAACCAATCATGCCTTCCCAACAGTCCCCCAAAGCCTTAACTCATTTTAGCATTAACTCAAAAGTCCACAGTTCAATGTCTATTCTGAGACAAGGCAAGTTCCTTCTGCCTATGAGCCTGTGAAATCAAAAGCAAGTTAGTTACTTCCTAGATACAATGTGGGTACAGGCATTGGGTAAATACAGCCATTCAAATGGGAGGAATTGGCCAAAACAAAAGGACTACCAGCCCTGCGCAAGTCCAAAATCCAGCAGAGCAGTCAAATCTTAAAGCTCCAGAATTATCTCCTTTGACTCCATGTCTAATATCCAGGTCATATTGATGCAAGAGGTGGGTTCCCATTGTCTTGGGCACTTCTGCCCCGACCTATACTTTGACCTCTTTCAGTCACGGCTGTAGCAGCAGGGACACAGGGTGCAAGTCCCTAGTCTGCACACAGTACAGGGTCCCTTGACCCAGCACATGAAACCATTTTGACCTCCTAAACTTCTTGGCCTGTGATAGAAGGGGCTGCCACAAAGGTCTCTGACATTCCTTGGAGACATTTTCCCCATTGTCTTGGTGATTAACATTTGACTCCTTGTTACTTATGCAAATTTTTACAGCTGGCTTGAATTTCTCCTCAGAAAATGGGATTTTCTTTTCTATCACATTGTCAGGCTGAAAATTTCTAAAACTTTTATGCTCTGTTTCCCTTTTAAAACTGAATACCTTGGCTGGGCACAGTGACTCACGACTGTAATCCCAGAATTTTGGGAGGCCAAGGTGGGCAGATCACTTGAGGTTGGGAGTTCAAGACCAGCCTGGACAACATGCCAAAACCCTGTCTCTACTAAAAATACAAAAATTAGCTGGATGTGGTGGTGCACATCTGTAATTCAGCTACTCAGGAGGCTGAAGCAGGAGAATCTCTTGAACCCAGAAGGTTGCAGTGAGGAAGATCACACCACTGTACTCCAGCATGGGTGACAGAGTGAGACTGTCTCAAAACCAAAAATCAAAAAAACTGAATGCCTTTAACAGCACCCAAATCACTTCTTGAATGCTTTGTTGCTTAGAAATTTCTTCCACCAGATACTCTAAATCATCTTTCTCAAGTTTAAAGTTCCACAAATCTCTAGGGCAGCGGCAAAATGCTGCCAGTCTCTTTGCTAAAACATAGTAAGAGTCATCTTTGCTCCAGTTCCCAACAAGTTTCTCATCTCCATGTGAGACCACTTCAGCCTGGATTTCATTGTCCACACACTATCAGCATTTTGGTCAAAGCTATTCCTTAAGTCTCTACAAGGTTTTAAACTGTCCCACATTTTCCTGTGTTCTTCTAAGCCCTCCAAACTGTTCCAACCTCTGCTGTTACTCAGTTCCAAAGTTTCTTCCACATTTTTGAGTATCTTTTCAGCAACTGTTACCAATTTGCTGTATTAGTCTGTTCTCACATTGCTGATAAACACATACCCAATACTGGGCAATTTACAAAAGAAAGAGGCTTAGTTGACTTACAGTTCTACATGGCTAGGGAGGCCTCACAATCATGGCAGAAGGCAAGGAGGAGCAAATCACATCTTACGTGGATGGCGGCAGGCAAAGAGGAGAGCTTGTACAGGGAAACTCCCCTTTTAAAAACCATCAGATCTCACGAGACTCATTCACTATCATGAGAACAGCATGGGATAGACCCACCCCCATAATTCAACCACCTTCCACCAGGTTCTTCCCATGATGTGGGAATTATGGGAGTTAAAATTCAAAATGAGATTTGGGTGGGGACACAGCCAAACCATATCAGTATTCCAAAGACTGGAGATGATTCAACAAAGCTGGCAAATCTTTCTCATTTGGAATCCTGCTGGGCCTAGGCTGTTTTCCATTGGCAATACTCTGCTGCTAAAGCTATATATGAAGCACTCTCCCTGTATGCCCAGGGACTACTCCATAAGAGGAGGGCATGTGAGATTGTGAGGGCTGATTTCACAGAGTGGAGTGTAGGAAAATAGTCTGCTGCCTGGCAAGAATAATGCCCTCTTGAAGCAAAATGACTATGATGACCAGTGGTTGACTCCTGCATACCAAAGTGTCCTGCAGCAAGGTCTTTACACAATGCCTGTAGTATAGATAACCCCTTATAAGGATGCTTATCTAACCTCCCCACTGGTCACAAGCTTTGCAAGAAAGTCTGAGACATAACCAGATGCACACGTTTTACCAAAAAAGCTTGCTACTTTCTGGAGGGCAGGTGCAGCAATCCATCATCTCAAAGCTGCCTAAGACATCACTTCTAAGTCCCTGTTAAATGTTTTCTTCTGGGAAACTGGACTTAACTGCCTCTTTCTTTGGCCTCTCATCTCCTTTTGTCTTTGGCTGTAGATTTGCATAGAACTGCTCACTACAAAACATACTTCTTAAATGGAGTAATGAGCCACCTGGGGCCACTTTTTGATGTTTGATTATTGTCAATGTTTAAGTCTCACCCTCCCTCTTCCCTTTGTGCTCGCATATGGAGAAGCTGGCAAGAAAACCTGGGTCCTCCCTTCTTTTTTTTTTTTTTTAATATATATATAGAAAGAATAAAGTTTATTCAAGGTGGCATGCCATAGCAGAAAAGATTTTGTGTGCTGGGGTGAGAGCGATAGGGGTCCAAATCACAGTTTTGTCACTGCCTGGCACTTGATCTAGCAAGTTAAACATTATCTCTGAAACTCAGTTTCTTCATCTGAAAACTGGCAATAATAATATTGCTAACTTTATAGGACATTTGTGAGAATTATTTATAATACTCTGTCTTGGCATGATGCTCAGCATAAGGTTAGGACTAGTGAATGGAGGCTGTTATTATATAACTGCATAACCCTCTCTTTTCATCAGGTATGTGAAGGCATTGCAATGTACCTTTCTTGAAAAATGCTTCACCATTGAAATACGTCAAGAATGTTGTCAGTCTGATAGTTAAGTGGAGGTGACAAGGAGTCTACAATTCAAAATCAATAGCATATAAAATGTGGATCTCAGTTTTATCAGGTTTAATTCTAGGCACATGTAAAATCATCCTTCACATGCAGAATCAATCAATCACTTGAACATAAAGCATTTTATAATTTATATTTTATGGCAATTTTAATACTATCTTCTTTCCATACTATGAACTACTTAAAGCAGAAATTGTCTCTAATTTACCTTTCCTTGGAATTCATATGCAGAACAATTCCTGGCATATTGTAGCTACTTTTTATTTTTAGCCCTTATCGCAATTGTTCTTAAAAGTGTGTTTTTAATATAATTATGTTTAATGTATGGCTCTCATAAGGAACTGTGAGAATCAAGGAGAATTAAGACAGGAAAGGGACCTGCCTGGCTATTGGCACTTACTTAATTTTATTCCCTTCAGATATTGAGACCTCTGCAGACATAGCAGTTTTTGGATCCATGGGACACTGGAGACAAACATACAACTATTCCTCCAAACCTATCACTGTTCACACTTTGGGAAAAACTGTTCTAGGGTATGGGTCACGTATGTGACCATAGGGAGTCCCATGGGCTGTGCCTTCACTCACCGTTATATCTCAATGTCGACCACAGTGTCCGGTACTTAATTATTGGGCCTGAATGCCTTGTCTCACCAATATGGTGAAAGAAAGAGTCATGGGAAGGAATCTCAGAGAGCCTTTCTTTTCCAGCTACAGGTAGATGTGTCACTTATCTTCTTCCCTTGTGGCTCTCAGAGTTCAATCATAAGGATCATCTGGAAAAGTGGTTAAGGTGTGACTGGAGGTTGTGAGGACAGAGAAGACTCACCTCTAGGTACAGAGAGAAATTCTAGTTTGGCAAGACTGCATGCATGCAATTCCAAGGTAACTCAGAGAATGCCATGGAGCCGAGACATGCGCCCAGCATCATGGGTCACCTGGGAGCAACCTCAGGAATCCAGGCAGGGGTCAGAACATCAGAACGAACGGCCTATTAACATAGTGTGGGCCCTGATCATTGACTTGGGTGCAAAGAAAGGACTTGGATCTCTGAGAGAGCCGTTGACTAGGGCAAAGCAGGACTCCCGCCCTAGAGGCACTGGGTTGCCAAGGAAGGTAATTAAAAAAACAGAACTAGCACTTGAGATGAAGATACATGAGCTGTTTCTTTTCCTTAATGACACACAACTCAAGCATCTCTCCATTGTAGCTTATTTCTGCATCTTGCATTGTACTCATCAGGCTGCACTGGAGTGATCTGTTTATATTTCTGTCTCCCTCACTAAATTGTGAGCAATATGAGGGCATGGATCATGTATTATCATTATGATTTGTTGTTGTCTTCCTGTCTCTAGTGGTTAGTTCAGAGTCTGGCACATGATATCTGTTCATTAAATGTTTACTAAATGATGGCATGAGTGGATGGATGGCTGGATTTGTGAATGATTTTTTTTATGGCATTTTAGGTTTGGGGGTACATGTGAAGAACATGCAAGGTTGTTGCATAGGTGCACACGTGGCAGTGAGATTTGCTGCCTTCTCCCCTTCACCTATACGTGGCATTTCTCCCCATGCTATCCCTCCCCAACCTCCCACCCCCCGCTGTCCCTCCCCTATATTCCCCCAACAGACCCCAGTGTGTACTGCTCCCCTCCCTGTGTCCATGTGTTCCCATTGTTCAACACCCGCCTATGAGTGAGAACATGCGGTGTTTGATTTTGTGTTCCTGTGTCAGTTTGCTGAGAATGATGGCTTCCAGGTTCATCCATGTCCCTACAAAAGACGCGAACTCATCGTTCTTGATGACTGCATAATATTCCATGGTGTATATGTGCCACATTTTTCCTGTCCAGTCTATCATCGATGGGCATTTGGGTTGGTTCCAGGTCTTTGCTATTGTAAACTGTGCTGCTATGAACATTCGCTTGCATGTGTCTTTATGATAGAATGATTTATAATCCTTTGGATGTATACCCAGTAATGGGATTGCTGGGTCAAATGGAATTTCTATTTCTAGGTCCTTGAGGAATTGCCACACTGTCTTCCACAATGGTTGAACTAACTTACACTCCCACCAACAGTGTAAGAGTGTTCCTATTTCTCCACATCCTCTCCAGCATCTGTTATCTCCAGCTTTTCTAATTATCACCATTCTAACTGGCGTGAGATGGTATCTCAATGTAGTTTTGATTTGTATTTCTCTAATGACCAGTGATGATGAGCATTTTTTCATATGTTTGTTGGCCTCATGTATGTCTTCTTTTGTAAAGTATCTGTTCATATCCTTCGCCCACTTTTGAATGGGCTTGTTTGTTTTTTTCTTGTAAATCTGTTTCAGTTCTTTGTAAATTCTGGATATCAGCCCTTTGTCAGATGGGTAAGCTGCAAAAATTTTTTCCCATTCTGTTGGTTGCCGATTCACTCTAATGACTGTTTCTTTTGCTGTGCAGAAGCTGTGGCGTTTGATTAGGTCCCATATGTCTATTTTTGCTTTTGTTGCCAATGATTTTGGTGTTTGGTGATGAAGTCCTTGCCTACGCCTATGTCCTGAATGGTTTTGCCTAGATTTTCTTCTAGGGTTTTTATGGTGTTAGGTCTTATGTTTAAGTTTTTACGCCATCTGGAGTTAATTTTAGTGTAAGGTGTCAGGAAGGGGTCCAGTTTCTGCTTTCTGCACATGGCTAGCCAGTTTTCCCAACACCACTTATTAAACAGGGAATCCTTTCCCCATTGCTTGTTTTTGTCAGGTTGTCAAAGATCGGATGGTTGTAGATATGTTGTGTTGCCTCCAAGGCCTCTGTTCTGTTCCATTGGTCTATATCTCTGTTTTGGTACCAGTACCATGCTGTTTTGATTACTGTAGCCTTGTAGTATAGTTTGAAGTCCGGTAGTGTGATGCCTCTCACTTTGTTCTTTTTGCTTAGAATTGACTTGGCTATGCGGGCTCTCTTTTGGTTCCATATGAAGTTTAAGGTGGTTTTTTCCAGTTCTCTGAAGAAGGTCGTTGGTAGCTTGATGGGGATATCATTGAATCTGTAAATTACTTTGGGCAGTATGGCCATTTTCATGATATTGATTCTTCCTAACCATAAACGTGGAATGTTTCTCCCTCTGTTTGTGTCCTCTCTTATTTCGTTGAGCAGTGGTTTGTAGTTCTCCTTGAAGAGGTCCTTTACATTCCTTGTTAGTTGTATTTCTAGGTATTTTCTTCTCTTTGTAGCAATTGTGAATGGCAGTTCGTTCTTGATGTGGCTCTCTTTAAGTCTGTTATTGGTGTATAGGAATGCTTGTGATTTTTGCACATTGATTTTGTATCCTGAGACTTTGCTGAAGTTGCTTATCAGTTTCAGGAGATTTTCGGCTGAGACAATGGGTGTTCTAGATACACAATCATGTCATCTGCAAATAGAGACAATTTGACTTCCTTCTTTCCTATTTGAATACCCTTTATTTCTTTTTCTTGCCTGATTCCTCTGGCTAGAACTTCCAGTACTGTATTGAATAGGAGTGGTGAGAGAGGGCATCCTTGTCTAGTGCCAGATTTCAAAGGGAATGCTTCCAGTTTTTGCCCATTCAGTATGATATTGGCTGTGGGTTTGTCGTAAATAACTTTTATTGTTTTGAGATATGTTCTGTCAATACCTAGTTTATTGAGGGTTTTTAGCATAAAGGGCTGTTGAATTTTGTCAAAGGCCTTCTCTGCATCAATTGAGATAATCATGTGGTTTTTGTCTTTGGTTCTGTTTATGTGGTGAATTACGTTTATAGACTTGCGTACGTTGAACCAGCCTTGCATCCCCAGGATGAATCCTACTTGATCATGGTGGATAAGCTTTTTCATGTGCTGTTGCAATCGGCTTGCCAGTATTTTATTGAAGATTTTTGTATCTATGTTCATCATGGATATTGGCCTGTAGTTTTCTTTTCTTGTTGAGTCTCTGCCGTGTTTTGGTATCAGGATGATGTTGGTCTCATAAAATGATTTGGGAAGGATTCCCTCTTTTTGGATTATTTGGAATAGTTTCAGAAGGAATGGTACCAGGTCCTCTTTGTATGTCTGGTAGAATTCGGCTGTGAACCCATCTGGACCTGGGCTTTTTTTGTGTGGTAGGCTCTTAATTGCTGTCTCGACTTCAGACTTTATTACTGGTCTATTCAGGGTTTCGACTTCTTCCTGGTTTAGGCTTGGGAGGAGGCAAGTTTCCAGGAATGTATCCATTTCTTCCAGGTTTTCTAGTTTATGTGCATAGAGTTGTTTGTAATAATCTCTGATGGTGGTTTGAATTTCTGTGAAATCTATGGTGATACCCCTTTCTCATTTTTTATTGCATCTATTTGGTTATTCTCTCTTTTCTTTTTTATTAATCTGGCTAGTGGTCTGTCTATTTTGTTGATCTTTTCAAAAAACCAGCTCCTGGATTTATTGATTTTTTGAAGGGTTTTTTGTGTCTCTATCTCCTTCAGTTCTGCTCTGATCTTAGTTATTTTTTGTATTCTGCTAGGTTTTGAGTTTTTTTGATCTTGCTCCTCTAACTCTTTCAATTTTGACTATAGGGTGTAAAATTTAGATCCCTCCTTGCTTCTTATGTGGGCACTTATTGCTATATATTTTCCTCTAGAGACTGCCTTAAATGTGTCCCAGAGATTCTGGTATGTGGTGTCTTCGTTCTTGTTGGTTTCGAAGAACATCTTTATTTCTGCCTTCATTTCATTGTTTATCCAGTCAACATTCAAGAGCCCATTATTCAGTTTCCATGAAGCTGTGCAGTTCTGGGTTGGTTTCTGAATTCTGAGTTCTAACTTGATTGCAGTGTGGTCTCAGAGACTGTTGGTTATGATTTCTGTTCTTTTGCATTTGCTGAGGAGTGCTTTACTTCCAATTATGTGGTCAATTTTATAGGTGTGATGTGGTGCTGAGAAGAATGTATATTGTGTGGATTTTGGGTGGAGAGTTCTGCCAATGTCTATTAGGTTTTCTTAGTCCAGGTCTGAGTTCAAGTCCTGGATATCTTTGTTAATTTTCTGTCTCGTTGATCTGTCTAATATTGACAATGGGGTGTTAAAGTCTCCCGCTATTATTGTGTTGGAGTCTAAGTCTCTTTGTAAGTCATTAAGAACTTGCCTTATGTATCTGGGTGCTCCTGTATTAGGTGCATATATATTTAGGATCGTTAGCTCTTCTTGTTACATTGATCCTTTTATCATTATGTAATGTCCTTCGTCTCCTTTGATCTTTGTTGGTTTAAAGTCTATTTTATCAGAGATGAGAATTGCAACTCCTGCTTTTTTTTGCTCTCCATTTGCTTGGTAAATCTTCCTCCATCCCTTTATTTTGAGCCTTTGCGTATCCTTGCATGTGAGATGGGTTTCCTGGATACAGCACACCGATGGGTTTTGGCTTTTTATCCAATTTGCCAGTCTGTGTCTTTTGATTGGGGCATTTAGCCCATTTACATTTAGGGTTAATATTGTTATGTGTGAATTTGATACTGCCATTTTGATGCTAGCTGGCTGTTTTGCCCGTTAGTTGATGCAGATTCTTCATTGTGTTGATGCTCTTTACCATTTGGTAGGTTTTTGGAGTGGCTGGTACTGGTTGTTCTTTTCTATGTGTAGTGCCTCTTTCAGGAGCTCTTGTAAAGCAGGCCTGGTGGTGATGAAATCTCTGAGTACTTGGTTGTTCGCAAAGGATTTTATTTTTCCTTCACTTATGAAGCTTAGTTTGGCGGGATATGAAATTCTGGGTTGAAAGTTCTTTTCTTTAAGGATGTTGAATATCGGCCCCCACTCTCTTCTGGCTTGTAGGGTTTCTGCTGAGAGATCTGCTGTGAGTCTGATGGGCTTCCCTTTGTGGGTAACCCTACCTTTCTCTCTGGCTGCCCTTAGCATTTTCTCCTTCATTTCAACCCTGGTGAATCTGACGATTATGTGTCTTGGGGTTGCTCTTCTTGAGGAATATCTTTGTGGTGTTCTCTGTATTTCCTGGACTTGAATATTGGCCTGCCTTGCTAGGTTGGGGAAGTTTTCCTGGATAATATCCTGAAGAGTATTTTCCAGCTTGGATTCATTCTCTTCGTCACATTCAGGTACACGTATCAAACGTAGATTAGGTCTTTTCACATAGTCCCATATTTCTTGTTGACTCTGTTCATTCCTTTTTACCCTTTTTTCTCTAATCTTGCCTTCTCGTTTTATTTCATTGAGTTTATCTTCGACCTCTGATATCCTTTCTTCTGCTTGGTCAATTCGGCTGTTGAAACTTGTGCATGCTTCGTGAATTTCTCGTGTTGTGTTTTTCAGCTCCATCAATTCATTTATATTCCTCTCTAAGTTGTCCATTCTCATTAACATTTCATCAAGTCTTTTTTCAAGGTTCTTACTTTCTTTGCATTGTGTTATAACATGTTCTTTTAGCTCATGGAAGTTTCTTATTACCCACTTTCTGAAGCCTGATTCTGTCATTTCATCACACTCATTCTCCATCCAGTCTTGTTCCCTTGCTGGTGAGGAGTTGTGATCCCTTATAGGAGGAGAGGTGTTCTGGTTTCGGGTGTTTTCTTCCTTTTTGCGCTGGTTTCTTCCCATCTTTGTGGATTTATCCACCTGTCATCTTTGTAGTTCCTGACTTTCTGATTGGGTCTCTGAGTGGATGTCCTGTTTGTTGATGATTAACTTATTTCTGTTTCTTAGTTTTCCTTCTAACAGTCTGGCCCCTCTGCTGTAGGACTGCTGAGGTCCACTCCAGGCCCTGCTTGCCTGGGGATCACCTGCAGCAGCTGCCAAACAGTAAGGGTTGGTACTAATTTCTTCTTCTGCTTTGTCCCAGAAGGATACCTGCCAAATGTCAGTCTGAGCTCTCCTTTATGAGGTGACTCTTGGCTATACAGAGGTTAGGGAGCTGGTTGAGGAGACAGTCTGTCTTTTATGGTCACTCAAGTGCTGAACTGTGAGCTCTTTTCATTCAGAGCTGCTGGGCAGGTACGTTTAAGTCTGCTGCAGCAGAACTCATAAACCCTTTTTTTCCCAGATGTTCTGTCCTGGGGAGTTAGGGCTTTATTTATGAATTTCTGCTGTGCTGCTGCCTTTTTTTGTTTTTTTCATGCTGCCCTGCCTGGCAAGGAGGCAGCCTAGTCACTGTCTGCCTGCAGGGGCTTCGCTGAGCGTTTGTGGGCTCCGCTCAGCTGCTGTGTGAACTTCCCTGCAGTCCTGTTTATATGGGTGTAGTTAGGACTGCCTTGGCAATGGTGGCCCACCTCTGTAATGACGGACTCTCTCTGTAATGGCGGGTTGCCTCGGCAACGGCAGACTGCCTCTGTAGTGGTGGAATGCCTCAGTAATGGTGGACACCCTTCCCCCACAGAGCTGGACCATCCCAGGTTCAGCTGTGCTTGCTGTGAAACTCTCAACCCAGAGTGTTTCCAATTGCTGTTTTTTTGTTTTTGTTTTTGTGGGGGTGGGACCAGCCGGGCCTGATCACCTGGCTCCCTGTCTCAGAGCCTTTTGTTTTTTAGTTGAATGGTCGGCTCTCTCCCAGGTGTTCTGGTCACCTATTGGAAAGGTTCCAGGATCTGTGTGATTTCCCGTGCAGCGACCCACTGCGCCGGCTGAAACAGCAGCTCTGAGATTTGTGGTGCTTTTTTGCCTGGGAATCTCCTGGACTGGCTCCCTGTTTCAGTCCCCCCCTTTTTTCTAAATCAGAGGAATGAGCAACTCTGCCTTTCTGGAGGTTCCTGGAGCTCCCCGGAGCTCCCCTTGCTGGCTAAGAGGGGACCCAGTTCTGTTTACTCTGCAGTGGGAAGTGCTGCGCCAGGGCGACGGCAAAACAGCCGCGCCAGCCAAAACAGCTGCACTGGCGACCTGTGAGGCTCCTCCGCCTGGGAATCTCCTGGTCTGTGGGCAATAAAAATCCGTCTGGAAATGCGGCATCATCTCACCCTCTCTGCGCTTTCACTGGGAGCTGCAATCCTGAGCTGCTCCTAACTGGGCATCTTGGATCTCCCTCCTGGGTCCTCCCTTCTTTGGTGACAGCAGAAGATTCAAACCACACAAGCCCCTGCCCGTATTTGGGGACTCTCCCATCAGTCCCACCTCCAACCACAATAAAAACCCAGTCAGCCTCCTTTCCTTGCTGTCTCAAGCTCTCCTCTTTGCCTATTTCCTGGGAAGCCTTTGCTGCTGCCCCAATTATGTATTAAAAAAACCTTTTAATACCCCCTTGGGGTATGTGTTTATGTGGCATCATTTTCTCAAAATTTGGGGTGAGTCATCTGAGTCTGCAGGTAACTATACAATTGGCACTGTCAGCAGATGTCTGGATGATGACCACCCCACCCAGTGGTATGTCTTCCATTGCCTCAGCATATTCATTCACCAGCTCTCTGCTGGCTGGCCAGTTGTGCTGCTTTTTGTGTCATTGTTGAGTCCAATAAAACCCTCCAAAAAAAGCTCCAGGGTCTGTGGGGAAAATAGGATCCTTACTGGGCAAATTTCAACTGGACCACTCGCCTGAGGTTTTCGGGGCAAGAACTACAGTCACCACTGGCCCCTGTTGTGTGTTGGCAGGGGTGGGGAGCACCCTGGCTCCCAGATACTCTATGTGGCTTCTTCTATGTGCAGAGTTTCCTCTGCCCATGGGCTAAGTTCTGAGCATTTTCAAATGTCAGAACATCAACTGTGGAGACTGCTCTCCTATGGAAATTTGATGTAAGAAAATGGTGGCATCTCACCACCCTGGGTAAAGGATAAATGTCATAATGTGTGTATTGGAATAACCAGCTAGCCATTTGGAAGATAAAATTAGATCCATTCTCCACACCGTGTAGCAGAATAAACTGCAAATGGGACAGAGAGGTAAATGTTAAGAAACAAAACCAAACAAATACTAGATGAAAACATGAATAAATTATTCTAGAAACCGAAAGTTAGTGAAATTTTTACTATTACTCCAAATCAAGAAACAGATAAATTTAACCACATGAAAATTTTTTACATGACCAAAACCAACATAAAGTAAAAAGACAAATGACAAACTGAGAAAAATATGTGTAACTTATATTACAGATAGCATATATAAAGTAATGTACAAAATATTATTTTAAGATTAGAGTTGCCAGGCTGGGGTGGTTCACACCTGTAATCCCAGTACTTTGGCAGGCCAAGATAGGGAGACCACTTGAGTCTAGGAGTTCAAGATCAGACTAGACAACATAGGGAAACCTCATCTCCACACAAAAGAGTGTTTTAATTAGCCTTGTGCGGTGGCATGCTCTTGTGGTCCCAACAACTTTGGAGGCTGAAGCAGGAGGATTGCTTGAGTCCAGGAGGTTAAGGATACAGTGAGCCCTGGATGCACCACTTCGCTCCAGCCTTGACAACAAAGCAAAACCCTGTCTAAAAAACAGTAGGGTATCATTTTCAACAAATGTTCGAACTCAGGCGATCCACCTGCCTTGGCCTACCAAGGTGCTGGGATTATAGGCATGAGCCACTGTGCCTCACCCTCTGGCTTCTTTCAAGTTTTTTTTGTTTGTTCTTCATTTTCTGCAGTTTGAATGTGGTATGTTTAGGTGTAGAATTTTGGTATTTATCTTGCTGGTGTGGTCTGTACTTTCTGGAACTGTGGTTTGGTGCATGTTATTAATTTTGCAAAATTCTGACACATAGTCTTTCAGTTATATTATCCCCTAACTATACAGGATCTCTAGTGTTGAGGTAAGGCGTGAAGGGAGGGAAACATCACATAATCTTATGACCAAGTCTCACTCTTTGAGTGAACCTGTGACCCTCACAAATCCTTCTCGGTTTTATGTTGTTTCATCCCCCTTAGATGAGACAGAAAGGCTAGAGCAGGTTGGAGTTGGGTATTTCTCTTTCCCCAGGTCAGTTTGTCTATGGTAAAACCCCAGCAGGTTAGGCTCTGATAAAATAGTTTCTCCTGAGGTTGGGCTTTATTAAGAACAGTATGCTCTGGGCATATTTCAGAATGGCTACTTTCCCCCTCCCACTGCTGGAAATATGAAGGGATTTTTTTCTTTGATCTTCACTGTGAGAACCTGTTATGGCTTCAGCAGGTGAAGCTTGTGAAAGTGTGGAGGTTCCCTTAAAACTTGGCCACACTGGCATTTTTATTCTCAAACTTGTCAACACAGAGTCTCCAGCAATGGTTCCATAGAGTTTTATGCTCCTAGGCTTCTGCTCTGGTAAGTTATGATTCTCCAAATTTGCTTGTCTGTGTCTTCAATTTTGTGGACAGTAATTTAGCTCAATTCTGTAATCAATCTAAGAAGAGTTGTTGATTTTGTTTGTTCAGCTTAAAAAAAAATTTTTTTTTTACTGTGTAGATGAGAGTGATGACTTCCAAGCTCTTTATTTTGTTTTGTTTCAGAGGCAGCGTTCTGCTTTGTCATCCAGGCTAGGGTGCAGTGGCGTGATCATAACTGACTGCAACCTTGAACTCCTGGGCTCCAGAAATCCTCCCACCTCAGCCTCTCAAGTATCTAGGACTGCAGGTTTGCACCACCACACCCGGGTAATTTTTAATTTTTTTCTTTTGTAGAGACAGGGTCTCCCTATGTTACCTGGACTGATCTCAATGCCTGGGCTGATCTCAAACTCCTAGGCTAAAGCAATCCTCCTGCCTTGGCCTCCCAAAGTGTTGGGATTACAAGTGTCAGCCACCATACCATGGACCGACTTCCAAGCTTTTTATATGCCGGTCCAGAAGCTGAAAGTCTACTTTATTATTTTTTTAAATTTCTGATTAACATTCCACTGTTTGTATATGCCACATTTTATTTATCCATTTGTCCAATGATTGATATTTGGGTTCTTTACACCTTTTAGCTATTATAAGTAATGCTGCTATAAATATTCATGTATAAGTTTCTGTAAGTTTTCATTTCTCTTGGTAATCTACATAGGGGTGGAATTACTGAGTCTTATGATAAGTTGATGTTTAATTATTGGAAGAACTGCCTGATTATTTTGGCAGTACCATTTTATATTTTTACTAAGAATGTATGAGGGTTCTGATTTCTCCACATCCTTACCAACAGTTGTTGTTACTGAACTTTTTTTATTCTAGTCACCCTGGTGGATAGTAGTGGGATCTTACTGTGATTTTGATTTGCATTTCCCTGCTGACTAATGAGCTGAACAGCTGTTCATGTACTTATTAGCCATTTGTATATCTAAATGGAAAAAATGTCCATTCAGAGCCTGTGCCCATTTTAAAATTTGATTATTTTCTTTTGTATTATTTAGTCTAACATTTATTTATAGTTTTCTAAATAGAAGTCTCTTATTAGTTACCGATCTGTAATATTTTCTCCTGTTCTGTGGATTGTCATTTCACTTTCTTGACGGTGCCCTTTGAATCATAGAAGTTTTAATTTTGATGAAGTCCATTTCATCTATTTTTTATTTTGTTACTTGTGCTTTAGGTGCTATATCTAAAAATCTTTTGCCAAATTCAAGGTCATAAAGATTTACCTCTGTTTTTTTATAGGAGTTTTATAGTTTTTGCTTTTACATTTAGGTCTTTCACAATTTTGGGTTAATTTTTGTATATGGTGCAAAGTAAGGATTCAGCTTCATTCTTTCGCTTGTGGCTGGCTTTTCAGTTGTCCTAGCACCCATTTGTTGAAAAAACTATCCTTTGCCCATTGAGTGATCTTGGCACCCTTTTACAAGAAGTCAGTTGACAGTAGATATATGGGTTTATTTTGGTACTCGTAGTCCCGTTCCATTGCTCTGTCTATTCCTGGGCTTGTACCATATTATCTTAATTGCTGTTGCTTCTTGTAGCAAGTCTTGAAACTGGGAAATGTGAGTCCTTTTATTTCATTCTTCTTTTTCATAATTATTTTGGATATTCTGGATCCCTTGAAATTCCATAAGAATTTCAGAATCAGTTCGTCAATTTCTACAAAGAAATCAGCTGGGATTCTGCAAGGGGTTATGTTGAATCTGTAGGTCAGTTTGAGAGTATTGCCATTTTAACAATGTTGAGTCTTCAGATACATGAACATGGAATATTTTTCCATAGATTTAGATCTTCTTTAATGTCTTCAAACAATGTTTCATAGCTTTCAGAGTATAAATTTTCCACTTGTTTTGTTAAATTTATTTTAACAAAATATCTCATATTTGGTTGTTTCGTTACAAGTTGCTTTAGTCTACTCGGGCAGCCATAACAAAATACCATAGACTAGCAGGCTTAAACAACATAAATTTATTTTCTCACAGTTCTGGAAGCTAGAAAGTCTAAGATCAAAGTTGTGGCAGAGTTTGGCTTCTGGTGAGAGTTCTCTCTGGTTTGCAGGTGGCTACCTTCTCTCTGTTTTCACATAGTGTGGGGAGAGAGATATCTGGTGTCTCTTATAAAGATATCAGTTTTATGGGATCAGGGCTCTACCTTAATGACCTTATTTAACCTTAATCATCTTAAAGGTGCTATCTCCAATACATTCATGGTGGCTGGGAGTTGTGGTTAGGGCTTCACCACAGAAATGGAAGTGACACAATTCAGTTAATGGCACAAGTGTAGAGAAATGTAATCGCTTTTGTATATTGTTATTTTGTTCTGTATTTTCCAACCTTGATGAAATAATTTATTTCTCATAGTTTTTAGTGGATTCCTTAGTATTTTCTATATACAAGATCATGCAACCTGTGAATAGAGGCAGCTTTACTTCTCTGTTTCCAACCCTAATTCCTTTTATTTACTTTTCTTGCCTAATTTCCTGGTTAGCACCTTCAGTATAGTGTTGAAGAGGAATGGCAAGGGTGAACATTCTTGTTTTGTCCCTGATCTTAGGAAGATAGCATCAGTTGTTTCACCATTAGGTCCTATGTTAGCTATAGGTTTTCTGTAGGTACAGGGAAAGGAAGCTTATGATCCTTCCACTTCTGAAGATGAAACTTTGAATTAATGTCCCTCCAAGATTACACACAGTGGGCAGACATAGTTTCCCAAAGGGAAACAAAATGCTGGTAAGAAGGGGCAGGTGCAAAAGCCCACAAATGACAATCATGAGTACCACCTTTATCCAGGCACTGTGCCATGCCTGTTTACCCAACATTATCTCATTTAATCCTTACAACAAACTAGTGAAGGCAGGTGCAACTCTTCGTCCCACTTTACAGATGAAGAAAATGAGGATTATAGATGTCAAGTACTTTGTTTAAAGCCACATAGTAAGTGTTGGAGCTGAGATTTTAATATATATCTGCCTGACTTGACAGTACTGCTCTTGACCACAGTGCCACACAGATTTTCTGCCCTTGCAGTGAGGAAAGTACACAAAAGCTTGTGTATGTCTTTGTGCCTAAATCTCACCCATAATCCACTGTGTGTATCCACCTTTCCACAGACACAGCTTCCCCTGGACTTTTAAAATTACAGATTCTCTGGGAGTCCCTATCTCTAACAACTAGCCTTCTGTAGACCAAGGGACTAAGACTGGTGTAGGTGTCTTTTGTGTGCCTAAGACACGTTCTTTCCTTTCCCATGAGTAGGGATTCCATGTTACAAATCTAGTGTGATCTCCTAGCTTGAATAAGGGGAAGAGCCATGGGTTCCAGATAGACAAGGATCAGAGGATAGAGAACTCCCAGGAGATGACCTCTGGTGCCCAGGGGAGAAAGGGGAACCAGCCTTCCTCATTCATTAAGAGACTGTGCATGAGCACTCAGCAGGTACTAGGCTCAGTGATGGGGTCAGTTCTGTGTCTCAGTCTCCTCCTATTATGTTCATCCCCTAAGCAGTCCTGTGGGACTTAGAGAGTCCATAACCCTGATAAAGTGTCATCATTGACCATCTACAAACACTGTGCCCTTATGGAGCTTAGTTATACTGCCTTCATCTACTACCTAGCTGTACCAGGGACCACTATTCAAGAGACATGAAAAGAAATCCAGAATCTCCAAGTGTCTGCTAATGCCTAGGGGTGATCACGGACTGTTACTGAGCTCCTGGTTTTTGAAAGGCTGCTTTTAGATATTCCTGAATCTGTTTGTCACATAACTACACGTATTACATATTTCATTTGATTACTTGGCTAGTTATGGGGTTTTTTTTTTTTTTTTTTTTTTTTCTGAGATGGAGTTTTGGTCTTGTTGCCCAGGCTAGAGTGCAATGGTGCGATCTCTAACTTCCATCTCCCAGGTTCAAGCAATTCTCCTGCCTCAGCCTCCCAAGAAGCTGGGATGACGGGAATGTGCCACCACACCTGCCTAATTTTGTATTTTTAATAGAGACAGGGTTTCACCCTGTTGGCCAGGCTGGGATTGAACTCCTGACCTCAGGTGATCCACCCACCTTGGTCTCCCAAGGTGTTGGGATTACAGGTGTGAGCCACCATGCCTGGCTAGTTATGGTTTTCTGTTTTTCTTGATTGTTTCAGATTCTGAGACCCAGCTGTTAGAGACAGAATGCTTGTTCCTAGTTGTCTCAAGGATAAATCAGCATCCAGACAAGAAGTTTTCTCAGCAAGGCAATTGTGCTTTCTGCAGAAAGGGTACTGCTTATCAGCAATCTTGCCACAAGGGCACAATGAACAAAGGAAAGGTGGGTATATTTATCCTTTGTGCATTGAGTCCTTACTGCTGTGTCTGAGCTCCCTTGGTTAAAGCCAGATCTCACAGTGTAAGCTAAACCTGATTGGCTAATAACCTAAAACTTTCCTGAATAAGTAAAGCAATGGAGAACAAAGGAAAAGAGGAAGTTGCTCGCAAAAGGACTTAGAAAAGTAATTGCATTTCTAAATAAGGAAGGGGTATAGGCTGGGAGCATGTCCAGCACAAGGTTCAAGTATAGGGATATAGAATGTATTACATGCCTGTGAGCACGTCAAGAACAGATATCTTGGTTAAAGTACAAGGACATAGAATGTACTTATTCCTTTATATATAACAGCTACATAAGATAGGGCTTAACAAAGTGTTACTAGCAAAAAGCAAGAAGGCTTTGACTTAAGTTAGTCTTTAAAAGAAACTATTATTTCTAACATTTATTATTATTATTCTTTAACAAGAAGGGAAACTTTGAAGAGGAACTTTTTTACTTTCTACAACAGCTAACTACAAACATGGAAGTTTTTAAAGAATTAGAATCAGTTGAGGATATTGGAAAGATTTATATGTAACATTCTGCAGGAAGCCAAGCTTGAAGAAACTTATAAAAATTAGGGAGACTTAGAAAATTATTACAGACATCTTGCAGATGAGAGATAAAATATTTTCCTTTCTTTAAAAGAGAGAAATTTCCAGGCAGTGATACTGATCCTTCCAAACAGTCATGCAAGGGAGAGAGCTCTTAAATGTAACAAATATGGGAGCTGCATGAGTCTGTGCTCAAATGCTATTATACATACTAGTGGTCCTACAAAAGAGGTGTCAGAAATGACATGTGACCAAAATTTCAAATGAAATTCAGCCCTAAGCAGACGTCAGAAGAGCCTTATGAGAGAGAAACCCTGTGAATGTATGTGGAAAAGCCATTATGCAGAAATCATTCCTTACTGAACATCAGAGAATTCATCTGCTAAAAAACTCTGTGAATGTAATGAACGAGAAAAAGGCTTTAGCCAGAGCTCAGTTCTAATTCAACATTAAAAAGTTCTAAGGTTGGGCATGTTGGCTCATGCCTGTAATCCCAACACTTTGGCAGGCCAAGGCGGGCAGATTATCTGAGGTCAGGAGTTCAGGACCAGCCTGGTCAACCTGGCAAAATCCCATCTCTACTGAAAATATAAAAATCAGCCAGGCGTGGTGGCAGGCACCTGTAATCCCAGCTACTTGGGAGACTGAGGCAGGAGAGTCACTTGAACCTGGGAGGAACAGGCTGCAGTGAGCCAAGATTGTGTCACTACACTCCCTCCTGGGCTAGAGAGTAAGACTGTGTCTCCAAAAAAAAAGTTCTCAGTGGAGAGAAAACTTATGAATGTGGGAATGCTTTTATCCAGAAATGTATTAAGTACTAAAGATTTAATATCTCATGAATATAGGAAGTATGAGAAAACCTTTGCACATAGCTCACAGCTAATTCAGCATGAAAAAAATTCAGCAGAAAGAAGTCATATATATGTAATTACTGTGGAAGAACTTTCCATCCAAAATCACACCTTATTCAATATCAGGTAATTCACAGTAGAGAAAAGCAACATGAATACAATCAATCTGGAAAAGCCTTAAATTGGAGCACAACACTTGCTAAAAATCAGATAATTAACACTGGAGTGAAACCTAATGGATATAATGAATGTGGAAAAATCTTCATCCAGAGTTTAAATCTTATTCTGTCAGAGTTCACGCTGAGATAAACCATATGAATGTAAATGAATGTGGAAGAGCCTTTAGTTACAGGTCACACTGTATTTTATATCATAGAATCCACAGAGGAAATAAGCCACATGAATGCAAGCAATGTGGCAAAAATTTCCACCCAAATGTGTACCTTATTTGATATCAGGATGTCGACTGCAGGGATAAATCACAGAGTGTAATCAATGTGAGAAGATGTTTGGTCAGAGTCCAACTCTTGTTATACACCAGCAAATTCACATTAGAATGAAACCTTGTAACTACAGTAAATGTAGAAAAGTGTTTTTTTGTAGATTTATAGCCCTTGCAGAACCTAAGGCAGTTCCAGATAGAGAAAAACCCTACAGGTACAGTGAATATGCAAAGACCATCCATAATTCATACCAGTTTCTGGATCAAAAAGAATCAAAGAGGAGACAAAGTCTGTGAATCTCATGCATGTGTAAAAACCTTGTACTATGTGTCAAGACTTATTAAATGTCAGGGTATGTAGTCTTTTATAGTTTAGAGCTTGTTCAGTAGCAGAAAATCCACTGCATATGTAAAGTTTATGAGCATAAAAACTATGACAATGTACTTAGGCTAATTTCAAGTTTAAAAAATCAGATTTTATCACAGAAAAAAAATGAGAAAAAACAAAAGTAAAATGTGATCCAAACTTTTAATTATGTTAATGGAGAGAGAGTATATTTACGTATTTTCTTTTCTTTTCTTTCTTTTCTGTTTTGCATTTTTTTTTCTTTTCTTTCTTTCTCTTCTTTCTCTTTTTCCTTTTCTTTTTGTTTCTTTTCTTTTTCTTTTTGTTTCTTTTCTTTTTCTTTTTTTTTGAGACTAGGTCTTTTCTGTCACCCAGGCTGGAGTGTAGTGGTGCAATCTTGGCTCCCTGCAACATCTGTCCCCACACTGTCCCCCTTTCCACCACTGCCAGAAGCAATCCTTTTGCTTCAGCTTCCCAAGTAGCTGGGACCACTAACCAGCTAATTTAAATTTTTTTTGTATAGACCATGTTGCATAGGCTGGTCTCAAACTCCTAGGGTCAGGCAGTCTGCCCACTTTGGCCTCTCAAAGTGTTGGAATTACATGCATAGCCACTGTGCCCAGCCTGGATATCTGTTTTCTTAAACTGTGTCCTTCAGGGTTGGGGTACTTCTCCTGTTTGTTCACTGTACCCATCCCATTGCCTTATTCATTGTGCCCTTAATAAATACTTTGGTGTGATTGATAAATATGGAAAAATCTTTTCTGAAGACTCATGTTTTCTGCCACAAGAGGAACCATAGGAAATATAGCATTGTAATCTTGTGGCTAAAATTAAAAGAAAGAAAGAAAGAAAATATATCATTGGTAAGGCGACAGTTCAAGTCTAAGATTATTCATGATTAAGTCAATCTACAATTACTGTGCAGCTACTATGTGCCTGGTAGTGTGCTGGACAATGGCAAATCAGAGATGCAGAAACACGTGGCCTCTTTTCCTCAGATCTCTCAGTCTAGTTGGGATACAAAAGTACATAGAGACAGACCAGTACGGTAATAGAGATAAGAATACAGGGTTGAGTGGGATCCCAGACGTGGGAGAGGTATGCAGAGATGGCTCATTTTCAAAATTGTGAGAGATGATAAATGTTAACCCCAAATTGTGTTTCTATCCAAACTATCTTTCAAGAATTAGAATAAAAATAGACATTTTCAGATAAGCAAAACTCAAAACACCATAACATACTTCCCTAAAGGAGCTTTAAAAGGATGTACATTTAAAGAAATGATATCAGAACTGAGATATAAGGAATGATGTCAGGCATGGGAGGCTGAGGTGGGAAGATTGCTTGAGCCCAGGAGTTCAAGACCAGCCTGGGCAACCTGGTGAGACCCCACCTCTACAAAAAATTACAAAACTGGCCGGGTATGATGGTGCATGCCTGTGGTCCCAGCTACTTGGGAGGCTGAGGCAGGAGGGAGGATCAGTTGAGCCCAGGACAGCCTAGGTGACAGTGAGACATGGACTCTAAGAAAAAAAAAAAAGTTGTATATTTGAAAACACTGACTGTAGATAGAATTAAGTCTAATATGGAGGAATTTTTTTTTGAGACAGAGTCTCGCTCTGTCACCAGGCACCAGGCTGGAGTGCAGTGGCACAGTCTCAGTTCACTGCAACCTCTGCCTCCCGGGTTCAAGCAATTCTCCTGTCTCAGCCTCCCAAGTAGCTGGGACTACAGGTGCGTGCCACCACGCCCAGCTAATTTTTGTATTTTTAGTAGAGATGGGGTTTCAGCATGTTGGCCAGGATGGTCTTGATCTCTTGACCTCGTGATCTGCCCGCCTCGGCCTCCCAAAGTGCTGGATTACAGGCGTGAGCCACCGTGCCTGGCCATATGGAGGATTTGAAAACAAAGATAGAAATGAAGTCAAGACAAAAATAGCATATGGGTCAAAAGGTAGTGGATGAAATCAGAGCATTGAAAGTGAGGCAGGATAGGTAATCAAGGAAGTAACCATGTCCTCGGGATGCAGCAACTGTGGTGACTGTACAATCAACACAATAAGCCTCAGCACTGACATACAGTTAAGCTCATTCAAGAAAAGCTATCTTCAGTAGAGAATTTACCCTGCAGAGAGCATGCACATTTTGGTTTTACCTGTCTTCAGACTTACCCTTAACTCATTATAATAGTAAAAAACAGAGCCCTGGTTGGAGATTTAAGATGAGAATGAGACAAGCGACATGTATGAAAAGCATATACAGGCACGTACAACAAGCATTGTATAAACAAGCATTGTATGAACATACAGCTAACACACATGTGCACTCACAGGACTGTCCAGAATATACTTACTAGTAGCACCTGTTCCCACTTCTTTATGAATAATCATGTAAGACTTCCATAAAGGGAATCTCCCTGGTGCCAGTCTTTGCTGTCTCATCCTTATGAGTAGCTGGCCCTGAATTCTCTGTCTCAGGTGTACTGTGTATTGTGCATTTAACTTTCCAAATATTCTTTCTCTTTTGCAATAAAGTACTCTATGCTGCATCTCCTTTGCTGCGTATCTTGTTTAAATTCTTTTAAAATAAGAAGACAAGAACCGAGGTCTCACAACAGCCGTCAACAAAAGGTCCTTGCGTTATTCAAGAAGAAGGTAGAAATATCAACCTAAGACTTTTATACATTAAGAATACATGTTACAATTTCAAGATCAACCACTAAAAGAATAAAAATAGAGTACCTAGTTTCCAAACTAGCAGAGAGAGAAACATGGGAAGAGAGAAAAAAATCTATAATCAAAGCAAAGTGAGAAATGGAAAAAGGTGTGGAAAAACAAACAGGATAAAACTATAAAGGATCTATCAGTAGGCTAAGTTTTCCTGCCAGGAGGCAAAGACTGCAAGGCTAGATTTAAAAGATAAGCCATATGGAGACCTTAAAACTTAAGCACAAAGTTTGAAAGTAAGAGCATAGAGAAAAGAAAACTGTTGAAGCTGTATAGCTATTATAAGAAATCAACTGTAAGACCAAAAGTTTTACTATAGGTAAAAGAATGTCATTACATAATTCTGAAACATTCAAATTCACCAGAAAGGTATAAATATTTTAAATGTACGGAAGAAAAAAAACCCTCAAATATACCTAAAATTACAGAATGGCAAAGAGCAATACACAAATTCACCATTATAGTGGGAGAGTGTTTTATATGCCTCTCTTAATAACTGATAGACCAGAGAGACAAAGTATGTGGTTCCTTCTTCAGCACCAACCAGGTGTCCAACAAAATCTGTTTGATTCTTGTCCTGCCTGCCCAGAGTCAGCATCTGACTCCACAGGTTTAAGGTTAAGACTCACAAGTTTGCCTTCACTTAAGACAACAGTTGCAAATAGGTACCCAGGTTACCCACAGTTTTGTCTGACTGTGCTATAAAGTTGGGCATTCCCCCAAGCCACCTCCTCTCCCAGGTTTAATAATTTGCTAGAATGATTCACAAAACTCAGGAAAATGCTATGCTTACCTTTACCATTCACTATAAGGGATACAAATGAACAGACAGATGAAGACAGGGCAAGATTCAGAAGGGTCCCAAGCACAAAAAGTCCTGTCTCTATGGAGGTTGGGCACACCACTTACTTGGCACATAGATATCTGAGCTAACTCAAAAGCTGCCCAGACCCAGTCATTTTGGAGTTTTTATGGAGGTTTCATTATACAGGCATGATTGTGTCTATTGGTGATTAATTCGATCTCCAGCCCCTTTCTGCTTCCCAGAGGTTGAAGGGTGGGTCAGAACCTCCAAGCTTCTAATCAAGGCTTGGTCTTTCTGGTGACCAGCCACTATCCCAAGCTATCTAGGGGCTTGCCAAGAGTCACCTCAGAACAAAACATGCTCCGATCACCCTTATCACTGAGGAAATTCCAACTGTTTTAGGAGATCTCTGCCCTGAACCTGGGACAAAAAGCAAATACTTTTAATATACCATAAAGATATAGATGATTTATGCTCCAATTTGAATGCTGATAGCAATTAAAAACATGTCGGGATAATTAACAAAATGTGAAAGGTATTCACAGAGAAAGTTATAAAACTGTATTAAAAATATTAAAAGAAAACTGATATAAATGAAGAGGTATACCAGGTTCGGGTTAGATTTATTTTATTTAATATGGAGATTCAGTTTCTCCCCAAATGCTCCACAGAATTACTGCTATTCTAATAAAAATCTCAAAGAAGTTTTTAATGGGAAAAAAGGCTGATTTAAAAAATGTATGTGCTGGCCACATACAGGAACAGTGGCTCATGCCTGCAATCCCAGCATTTTGGGAGCCAAGGTGGATCACTGGAGGTCAGGAGTTCCAGACCAGCCTGGCCAACATGGCAAAATCCCATCTCTACTAAAAATACAAAAATTAGATGGGCGTGGTAATGTGCACCTGTAGTCCCAGCTACTTGGGAGGCTGAGGCATGCGAATCACTTGAATCAGGGAGGCAGAGGTTGGTTACAGTGAGCCAGGATCATACCACTGCACTCTGGCCACGGTGACAGAGTGAAACTTGGTCTCAATAATAATAATAGTAAGTATACACAAAGACAAAGGGCCAAAAATAGTCAAGGTGCCTGTCTTTGTTTTCTGCTGCTATAAAAGACTATGTGAGACTGGGCAATTTGCAGAGAAAATACATTGATTTGCCTCTGGTTTTATAGGCTGGGAAGTCCAAGATTGGGGGGGCTGCATCTGGTTAGGGCCTTCTTGCTGCATCCTCAGAGGAATGAGGGGATCAGTGGAGGGGATCATTGGAGGCAGAGTACAGCAAGGTCTGCAAATAGTTATGTATGTATGATTTGTAGGGCATGTGCTGGCTGGACAGTCAGGTAAAGGGTAGTCCATGGCAGTCAAGGACTTTGGACTTTATCCAGAGAAAATGGAAGATTGTTAGGCAGAAGCCATGGCCACTGTTATGGTCAGTTTTTGTTTAGAAAGATCACTGTAGCAGCAGGTGGTTCAGGAAAAGGAGGAAGAACTGAGACTGGAAGCACAGAGATGAGTGAGTAATTCGTTCCAGTGGTTCAGCCTGGGGGATGATGTGTGTGGGAGCTTGCGGCAGGCGGTGGGTGGGGGGTGGGTGGCAGTGAGATTACGAAATAAATGGATAGGACCTGGTGCCTGGGGAAGAGGAAGGAATCGGGTGTGAGGCCTGTGTTCAGGCAGATGTCTGGATTGAGAAAGTTTTCTGGAAGAAGCAGTTTTGGACCAGTCAACCGAGACAGAGAGAGGCCCTTTTGCAATGGAACGCACTCCCTCCAGTCTCCTGGGACTAAAACACAAACCGAACTGTGGTGGTTTTAAAACGTCTAAAAAGTCTTCCTCCTTTCAAAAGGTGAAGCAACTTCATGAGAGACCATGAGCTACAACCACCAGCCACACTATTGCCAGATCCTTGACCCTCAGACAAGTATGAGGTAATATGTGTTGTTTTCAATCCGCTGAATTTTGGGGGTAATCTGTCAAACTACTGCAAATAACTGTCAGTGATGACCAAACTTTTGCCCTCTGAGACCCTGCAGACCAGGCAGCTAACACTTTCCCTCCCACCGTCTCGGGATTTGCACTCCTGTGTCCCCGACAGGAATCGTCAGACGTCGCCGACTCTGACCTTCTCAAGCAACACAACCCACCCTCCCGGCGCCTCACTCTGCCTCACTCAGCCTCTAGGCGATTCCTCTCGGTTGTGAGGCCTTCATCGGCGGGGTCGAGTGTTGTGTGTGACCCCAGGTCTCCAGTAAGACATGGCGGGAGGGAAGCACCCGGGGGAAGGCAGGTGGTGGGATGCCGCCACCCTCCCTCACGCCCATAGCCCGTCCAAAGCTCTTCCCGCGTCTGTTTCTGAAACCCCCCCGCGTCCCCTCCACCTCAGACCTCACCCCAGCCCCCCGTCCCGCGACGCCGGCCTCTCACCCCGCCGCGCCCTGACCCTCGCCGAGCGGGCGTCCCGGGCCCGTGCCTCTTCCCCAGCTCCCAGGGGCTTTGCCGACCGCCCTCCTGCGCCACAGCTGTTCACGTGCTGTTTTCTTGCTTTCCCCTCCCCAGCAAAAGGTGAGCCTTGAGAGGACGCACCCTTGTGTAAAGCTCTGAACTTTCATCCGGAAAGGTGCCGGGCACGCGATCAACGCCCGCCAGCACTCGCTTACGAGCGTCCTCCCAGCCCCACCGCAGCCTCCTCCCGGAGCCCCGAGGCCCCGCCCCGCCTGCGCCCTGCGGAACCCGGAGTCGCAGACGCGCTTCTGGAGGACGGAATTCGGCGTCGGACTCTGCGCCTCGTAGTTCCGGTGGCGACTGCGGCGCATGGCGGTGAGCGGTGTGGAGGAGACGCGCGGGTGGAGGAGACGCGCGGGTGGAGGAGACGCGCGGGTGGCGGGGCCTTGCAGCGTCTGCGGCCCTCCGTGACCCTCGTACTGTCCCCCTTTCTCCAGGCCCTAGGACATCCTGCCGGGGAGGCAGCGGCGGCCCCAGGCCCGGGTACTCCCCGCGCGTCCCGCAGACACCTGCTCCCCGACCCGGTTTCCGGCGCCCGGAATCCTTCCGCTGTCTCTCTCTGCCCAGAGCAACCCACGTGCAGTAACGCCGCCTCCAGAGTGCACCCGTTAGGCGATGAAGGCAGCGCAGCGTCGAAAAAACAAAAGAATAAGAAGAAAACCCGGAACAGGGCCTTTGTGGCAAATGGAGGCGAGAAGGCCTCAGAAAAATCCGCCCCAGAGGAAGTCCCCCTAAGCGCTGAGGCCCAGGCAAGCGCGGGTATCAGTCGGGAAGGGTGGAATCCCAGGTGCGAATCCACGGGCTCGTGTGGTGTGGGTCCACGGAGTTAAGGCGGGGAGGGGGATGGGATGGGGCCGGGGCTGGGGTGTCCCGGTTCCCGCTCACAGCCGCTTCCCCCAATCCATCGCAGGCACAGCAGTTGGCCCAGGAATTGGCTTGGTGTGTGGAGCAGCTGGAGCTGGGCCTCAAGAGGCAGAAACCCACTCCGAAACAGAGTAAGGGACCCTTCTGTAGAGTTAGGAGATGTGAATATCGGCACTGCCTGGCCTGCAGGTGCTGGCAGGGAATGGAGTTGTTGCCTTTGCGGTGGGGTGGTAGGAGGTCAGTATAGAGATGTTAACTAGTCTTTTATTTTTATTCGCAGAAGAGCAGGCTATGGGAGCAATCCGAATCCTGCGCAGCCAAAAAACTCCCCTGCCCCGGAAGAGGCAACTGATGCACTCCTTGTTTGGAGATTACAGGGCTCAGATGGAAGCCGAATGGCGTGAGGCCCTGCGGGCTCTCAGAGCTGGTGAGGAGCTAGCAACTGCTTGATTCAGGAAGGCCTAATTTAAGGAGGAAGTGCCTGGGGAGTGAAAGGAAGAAGGCCCAGAGCAAGAAGGCTGATGGGGGAAGGAGACGGGGTCAGGGAAGACTGAGGGAGCAGGGAGGGATCAAGCATGGACCTCTCTTTCCCCTCTTCGCAGGACTGAACCTGGGAAGCAGTGGGGAGGCCCTGGGAGGAGGGGGAAAGGGCTTGGTCCTCTGTTGGTCCTGCTCCTGGGTTGGGGAAAGCTGCCTCATGTCTTTGTGTCTTGGCTTTCTCTACTGGCCATGAAGTCGTATCCCATAACAGTTTGAGTGCAGTTCCTGGAGCCATATGAACTAGGTTCAAATCCTGGATCTGTCACATAGTAGCACTAACACCTTTTGCAAACTACTGAATCTCTCTAAATGGGGGGGTGATGGTAATATCAACCTTACAGATTTGAGGAATTAATCAGTTAATTTATGCAAAGTGGTTGGAATTGTATGGGCAAACATACTGTACAGATAATGTTAGCTGTTATTATTCAGTCCTGACATACTCTGCTTCTCTCCCCCGACAGCTGCTTATTCAGCCCAGGTGCAGCCTGTAGATGAAGCCACTAGAAAGAAGAGCCAAAGGGTCTGCAGGCCTCGCACTTTAGGGAGAGCCAAAGCCACTCTGGAAACTGCTTTACCTGATGAAGAGTTTAGGTTCAATTTCTTTTAGCTTCTCCCCCAACTTGGAACAGTCCCCCGCCCTTGGGGTGGCGTAGGGCTTTGTCTTGAGTGCAGAGTCTTTCCAGGACTTCTGTTGGCAGAGAAGGTTGGGGTTGGTCTCTCCCTGCCTGGTCCAAGGATTTGGAGCTGTTGTGCAGGTGTGAGACCATCAGACAGGCACAAGGCCCCATTTGTTTTCTGATGAAATGTTCCCTCTTCCAGAAGAGAGAGAGAGGTGCAGTTAGAAAATATGCAATGAATTGAAGTGAGTGTTCAATGTATTGTAGAAAGAATATTGTACTAAGTCTTTAGGGTTAGATTACGTGGCTGTTGGTAACAAAGATTAGTTGGGAATCTATTAATCATACAGTGGTTTTCACTTTTGAAGGGAATCCCTGTTAAATGGTTTAGTGCTTTATGCTGTTATGTCACATTGTCCTAATCTCTGTTTTTGGTAAAATTGGGTAAGGAGTGAAAGACCACCTATGTTAGAGGAAGTACAGAAGATGCAGTGGTCTGGTATCCCTGGGTCCAGGTTCCCACCTGGGTCATTTGTCCATGTTGCCTTCATTCCTGACCAGGTGTCATCCTCAGGGAACCGGCATGGCCCCCACCAGGCCACGCTCTGTTCTTAGGAGCGAGGAGCTTCTTGCCCTGACAGTTCTGGCCTGAGACCTGGATTGAGCCTCAGCTGACTTCTTGTCTAAATGTTGGCCATGTCAGTCTCAGGTCCTCTGTTCCATGGAATTGGGAATCTCCAGGTGACCTAATCCTTATTGGTGGCCCACTATTTGCTGGTGTCTCCCAAACTCAGTTCCCAGACCTGGACCCCAACTGCCTACTAAGCATTTCCACTGGGGTATTTCATAGGCATTTCAAACTTGATGTGTTTAAAACACTTGATTAGGCTCCAGTTTCCCTTTGGCTTCTGCTTTTCAGTGAATGGCACAGCTGCCCATCTAGTTGATATGGCAGGAAGCCTGTGTCATCCTTGATTGTTACCTTTCAAGTACTATATACTTTGAGTACTTTAGCTGGCATATCAGCTCTGTCTTCAAAATAAATCTCAAATATTTCAGGTTTTCTTTATCTTCACTACTGCTCATTCTACTTATGACTTTTCTTACCTTGCCTGCTGTGTTAGCCAGACTGACTCTTCATGTATGGTGGATCACATTCTCCTGATCCATGACTTCCCTGTACCTAGAATACAATATGAAGGCTGATGTACAAGGCCCTACCTAGGCCTGCATGTGTTTACTCCCCTGACGGTCTCTCTGATATGGTCCCCCTCTGCTCCTCAGGCAACTGAATTTAATCCTGCCTCAAGGTCTTCAACCTTGCTCTTTTGCTTGGATTACTCTTCCTCCAGATCTTAGCATAACTGGCTTCCAGGAAAGTAAACATCAGCTTTGTGTGAGAAAGTGGCTCTATGCCCTGTCATTCATCAGGCTGAGGTAACAGATTCGGGAAACAGATTTTTCCTCCATGGTAACGGTACAGATGTAAAGTGTCATAATGACCCTTTTGAGTGTCTGTTTTCCTACTGAAAATCATTGTTTATTAAAATCATGGACAGCCACTTTGCTGTGCATAGGAAGGAAATGTCTGATCTCAAAAAGACTCCTTGATTTACAACCCAGATGCAGAGCTTCAAGTAAGGGGTTTTGGAACTCTACATTGCAAGGAAACAGAAGCCTGGTTTACTTCACAGTTCAGACCTGGTCTTTATCCCGCTACCCAGCCCTGTCTTGTTATGTGCTATCAAAACACTGTTTCATTTGCATTTCACCTAAACACTCTTTTACTAAATCTTCTAATACTCCTGTCTCTCATGAGATGCCCCATGGATCTGATGTTCAGTCTTCTATATTGGAACGAGCCAATAAATTAACTGTCATTTAGGGACTTCGGATGATTGGACTAGGATAGCCTTTATCTTTTGGGTCTTATCACCTTGCTGTCCTTCCCACATCCCCCATTGGTGGTTGACCCTTCGCCCTCAGATCTTTTCCATAAGTTTGGAGTGCCTGAGTAAGAGATGCTAGGGCAGATCTTTCCTTTCTTCCTTTGCTGGTGTCTCTGTGGTTCTCCAGGGGTTCCCTACTGAGCCCTGTTAAAACCACCTATTGCTGGTCTATCCAGCCTAAGGGTCCCAGTTTGACTTGAGGATAAGTTTGGGTTTGGAGTGAGGGTCATGGAGAGGATTAGAGAGTAATGGGGGGTTTAGGGTGAGTCTTAGGGGGTAGACTAAGGGTTAGAGGGTGAAGGTGAGGTTTTAGGGTGAGAGGATTGGGTTAGGGTTAGCTTTGGGTCAGTAGTGTGGTTAGTGTTAAGAGATTAGGTGTTAGGGATGATGGTCTAAGGGTTAGAAATTAGGTGAAGGTTAGGGTTTGGGGTTATAGATACAGACTTGGCTTGCAGAGCTGTTTGTCACTAACATCATTGTTTGCCTTCTACTATAGTCCCTCCGTCACCTCTAATCTCAAACCCTTCCTTAACCTGGCAGAGCTCAGCTAAGGGCTTCTCTGTACTCACCATGGTTATCATCATGTCACATTTCTCTTGGAAGCTTGTTCATACGTCCCCATATTATTTTGTAACATGTGCAGAGATATCTCGCTTTCTAATATGTTATTTAAATCCCAGGATCTCAAGTTAACAAGCGGATTTTTTGGCAACCTTGGGTTTTCTATAACTCTTCTTTAAGCATTCTTAGAGCAGAGCCGCTTCCTCACAGGATTTTAAATTACTCTTCCTGGTTGCATTATGAGATAATTTTGCAGCTTGCAAGTTTTTCTTCAAAAGCTGAAAATGTTTTATCTATTTTGTTCACTACGTTTGATACATTTACCAACTCTATGTCCATGTGTTTTTCATGGGTTTGGCATCATTTGCTCCTCCTGAACAAAGAGAATTCACCCAAGGAACGCGTCCTCGCAAGTCATATACTGTCTGGACAGCTTAGCAGTCCCAGGACAGAGGTCTTCAGGCCCTGGGCTCACTGGTCTCTTGTAGGGCCACAGCCCTACAGGGTCGTAGGATGTCCCCTATTGTTGTGCTGAAGTGCAGGATCCAAGAAGTAAAGAGACAGGACACAGAAGGACTGGAAAAGACAGCTGGGCTGCGGGGGGCGGGGGTGGGGGCGCCATGCCACCTATGAGCTGAGACAGATGAGACCCGAACGTCCAGGAGCGTCTGTTGGGTACCAGACGGGGAAGGGTAGTGAGTGAGGTCATCTTAAGGACAGTGATAGGGTCAAGGCAATCACATGAGCAATAAACGAGGGGTCCACCCCCATTAGGTCACCTAGGCCAGGAGGTGGGCAGTGCACAGCAAGGGTGTGCAGCGTGCACTATCTCTAGGGGTAGGATGCTGTAGGAGGATGCTTTGAGCAGCAGCAGCTGACAAGGGCCACAGCCACCTGCAGCTTCCAGTGATTTCTGTAGGAGCATGATCTGAATCAGCACAGTAGCTAGAGAGCTGACAAGTTACACAGTCACCAAGGTGCAGTTATACCGGAGGGGTTTTAAGCCCTCGGAGGCTCGTGGGATTGCCTGTCTGAGGGCAGCCTTCCACGATAACTGGATGCAAGATGCTACAACTCCTTTTTCGGGAGGAGAGTGGCTATCTTTACAATACTGAATGCTGCTGCCTGGGCCAGATTCTTGTCCTGGTGTAACTGTTTTTCCCTTAAATGATGTACTGCACTATGTCTGCTCTAGACATTCCTCTGACTATAAGCAAGATATGCTTATGTATAGCTGCTTATCCCTTAATTCATGCTCTGTACTGTGTCTGCTCTCGCATTCCTCTGACTATGAACTAAGATATATGTATGTATATATAGGGAAATAACTAGTAAGATATTCTTCAGGCACTAATTCTACAAACTAATATGTGATTATATGTAAAGGATTATATAAAGGAAATAACTGAGTAATATTCTTCAGGCACTAATTGTGCCGGGTATCTGCTTAGCTCTCCTTCCTTGTTGCCCAGATGGGTGGTTACCCACAGTCCCTGGTAAGTCGAGTTGTCCCATGAACTGAACTAAGTGCTGATGGCGCTTCACATTGGGCTGTGACACCTGATGTTCCTTAGCTTGCCTGGTCCAGAGTCAGCAGCCTCTGCCTGATGTCCCTGACTCTGCTTTTATGACACCAATTTCCATCCTGGAGCCTGGCTTGGGGGTTGGGGGTTCCTATAGATTATGCCGCAAAGTGTCCTAGATCCTCTTGATTAGAGCTGTTGAGCAGGTCCTTGCCTGGGACAGATGTGATTGGCCTGTGGAGGCCAGGGTTGTATAGGATGACATTGCCCACCTGTTTTGTGTCTCCGTAACCATTGGAATTCAGTTTGGGTGGGTGGGGAGGTGGAATACAGGTAGGTAGAGCTAGGGTTGGTGAAGGCTAAGTTTAGAATTAGGGTTATTTTTAGGGTTAGATTTGATACAAAGGTTAGAGTCATCATGTTCACCTGGAAAGTGGCTGGGCAGCAGTGGCTGATTGCTCAATAACTGTCTCTAAGAAATCTTATTGGGGGCTGGGCACAGTAGTTGATTCTTGTAATCCCAGCACTTTGGGAAACCAAGGTGGGCAGATCACCTGAGCCTAGGAGTTTGAGACCAGCTTGGCCAACATAGTCAAACTCCATCTCTACTAATATTACAAAAAGTAGTTGGGTGTGGTAATGTACACCTGTAATCCTGGCTACTTGGGAGGTTGAAGCACGAGAATTGCTTGAACCCGGGAGATGGAGGTTGCATTGAGTTGAGATCACACCACTGCCCTCCAACCCGTGTGACAGTGAGACCCTGTATCAAAAAGAAATCACATTGGGGGTAGGCATGGTGTCTTATGCCTGTAATCAAAGAGTACTTTGTGAAGCTGAGGTGAGAATACCACTTGAGTCCTGCAAGAGCAACCTGGGCAACATGGCGAAACCCTGTCTCTACAAAAAACACAAAAATTAGATGGATGTGGTGGCACGTGCCTGTAGTTCCAGCTACTTGGGAGGCTGAGGTGGGTGGCTCACTGGAGTCTGGGAGGTCAAGTCTACTGTGTGCCAAGATGGCACCACTTCACTCCTGCCTGGGTGATAGAGTAAGACCTGGCAAAACAAACAAAAAACTTACGTTGTTGCTGGGGCCACCTCTCCAGACAGGTGGGTTCATGTAGGCTGGTAGCTTGGCAAGGTCTTGGCCATCTGCTAAAAGCTGCGTTGCTGTGGATTTTGCTTACTTGGGTCACAGCCATTTCCAGGAAGACGGTAGCAGTGGTATTGGTGATTATGCTGGATCCTAGAACGTGGAGGGGAACCCTGCAAATGCTGTTGCAAGGGTCTGAAGCCTCAGCCTGTTCCCATATAAATATTGATTTAGAAAAGAATTAGAAACGTAGGCACATAGTTATTCCTTTATATAATCATATATAATCTTATACTCATAACCATAAAGATAAATACTCAATATAACCTTTAATTCTACTAATGACTGTTGGGTTATGAAGCATGGAACTGAGGTGATGCTTCAGTGGTCACGTCCCATGTCTACTCTCACACCCTCCTTCTGCACCTGGTTTCTCTCTTTCTCAGAAGATAAGAATTAATGTCTTTGACATTTCTAACAAAATTGCGAAGAGCGCTGACACATTAGCTTTTCTCGACTCAGCTACTTGAAAGTCCTGGGCCCCCTATGTTCAAGACACATGATTTACCTGACCCTATCACCGACCACCATTACCTCACCCTACCTTCCCTGCTCACTGCTTTGTACTCAGTAAGGGTCAGTGTCCAGGCACTCGGTGCCACTGCAGTTCTCTGTGCTTTGGTTGGCAGTGGACCCCTGAGCCCAGACTGTCTTCTGTATCTCTGTGTCTGTGTCTCTTATTTCTACAGGTTCTTGTCTCTGCACCAGCAGGGAGGGGCTCACAGAACCCTATAGGGCTGGACCCTATACTAGCATAGAATGACCTCAGGGACGCTGGGGGAGCAACGTGCCATCTCCCTGTTCCTTGGCGCAGTGGTAGTTACACGTATTGTAGAGCATGTCTTGCCAGTGTTTGTGCTGTCTCTTGTCAGATGGATGTATTAAAATGGCAGGTTTGCATGGGCTCCTGGTGACTCCTGAGGAGCGTTCTGGCAGTGCAGAGGGCATGGCAGAGTCCCTACCTTTCACAACAGCATTGTGGCATGGCTTTCCTGGGTCCCCGGCATCTGTATGTGGGGACGTGGAAATGGGACAACATGCTGATGTCTCTGTTAAGGCCTAGAAGATAATTTGGGATTCCCTACTGTCTTCAATTTGGTACCACAGCCACTGTACAGGTCAGCTTGTCTGGGTCACTGCCATCTTCTGGATATGGGTCATGGCAGAAAGCATTGCAGAGCAGCTTCCTGGGACTCCACAGTTCCTTGGAATGGACAGCAGCAGCCAGTAAAGGCATGCCAGGGTCTCTTCTGTATTATTGAAGGGGCTCTGAGCCGTCTTTGGAATAGGGGAGCAAGGGACTGACAGTGTTGCTATTCGGCTTGCTGGGGTCCACACTATCTTGTAAAAGTGGACGAGATATGTACCCCAGCTTTCCGGATAGGGACATAGTAGCAGTAAAGGGCAACTGGACAGGGTCCCGACCACCTCCTGGAAGCTTGCAGAAGTGCGATTTGCTGGGTTCCTGTGTGAGTTAGGGTTAAGCTTAGGTTTTAGGTTAGGGTTTAGGTTTGGGGTTGGAGCTAGGGTTAGGGCTAGGGTTAGAGCTAGGGTTAGGGCTAGGGTTAGGGTTTACGGGTTAGGGTTAAGGTCAGGGTTAGGGTTAGGGTTAGTGGACATAAGCGTCTTGAGAGTTTGCCCTGCGAGCAGAGCCGAGGCAGACCCTGTGAGGCAGCGGCGCGCTTCTGGGTGCATCGGCGGCAGGGCCAGCTCCCTTTCCCGGCTCGCGGGCGAAATGCACCGCGACCCCCCACACCCGCCTCGCCTGACCTCCCAGCCCGCTTCCCGCCCCACCGTCATGCACGCCGCAGGGATCCGCCGGGCTCTGCAACTCCAGCCCTAGAGGAGCGCCCTTCCGGGGTGCAGCGCCTGAGCGTCCCTGCGCGGCGCCCCTCCTCCCGCGCTCCACCCTCTCCCTGGTCCCGAGGAAGCCGCAGGCAGGGCCTTGAAAGGCTGAGTCCCGGAGCACTGAGCGGCCTGCGTAGCAGGAGGGGGCGGCCACCTGGAGCCACGCGCTGCTCAGGTGCTAACTTCCTAACCCCGCGCGGCTCCTGGCGCTCACCTCGTCCCCCGGGTACCCGCTCCGGCGCCCCCGTGTCGCACCCTTGGGACCAGGCGCCCGCAGGCGGCAAAACAGGCTGCGCCCCGTCCTGGCGCCGCCGCTCGGGCTCCCCGTGCGCCCTACGCCCCCGCGGCCCCAGCCTGTCCCGCAGCCTTTCCCGCCGCTCCCGCGCGACCCCAGGGCTCTGCGCCCTCTCCACCCGGCTCCTGCCCGCTCTCTCGAGTTCCTGTTAACTTCCTTCGGGGCTTAAGGCCCGGGAACCTCGCAGACACCTTCTGAGCGGAGGGGCGGCCCGCGAACCCCAAGCGCTGTGGCCCAAGCTGGGGGGCGGTGCAGCGAGGGGAGCTCTGCCCGTGTCCGCTGAGGCACTGCGTGCGCGGCGGCGGTGTCCCCGCGCGGTCCTGGAGCTGCAGCGCCCCCTCGGCCGAGTCGGAGGGTTCTGGGTGTCCGAGTCGGGTCGGGGATGGGGTCGGGGCCCGCGGGTCCCCGGGGAGCCGAGAGAGGGGCGGCGGCACCTTGGTGGCGGATGCTGCGCTTCCAGTCCTTGACCGTCTCGTGGCCGCCGACGAACTGGAACTCGTTGGGCGTGAGCCACTCGCCGCGGTGGCGGATGGACGGGCCCTTGCTGCCCTGGCAGAGTTTGCGCACGTAGAGCAGCGCGCGGTTGGCGCCGCACTCCACCTCGACGCACGGCTCGCCGTTGTCCAGCAGCGGCTGGAAATCCGGGGCCGCGGCCCCGGTGGCCGAGAAGCGCTCAAGGGCGCGCGGGTCCCCGGGCAGGCTGAGGTAGGCGCGCGAGGGGCGGAGCGGCGGGGCCAGCAGCGCTTCGTAGTCGGCGGCCGAGGCGGGCAGCGAGGCGGCGCGGGGGAGGGCCGAGGCCGCGGGCAGTGGCGCTAGGTAGCCGGGCAGCGGCGGCAGCGTCAGGGCGACCAGGCTCGGGTGGAACGTGGCCAGGTCCTCGCGGCCAGGGAACTCCTTCCTGACCGCGGGCATGGCGCGCTCTCCGCCGGCGGCAGCAACTTACTCCGGCCGCGGCTGCAGTCGGGTCGCCGCGGAGGCGCCTGGCCGCGCGCCCACCCCGTCAGCTACTGCGCTCCGGCGCCCGCAGCCTCTGCCAGGCCGCCCCGGACTGCTGCTGCCCGGCCCGGCGGGGCCTCGGCGGCCGGAGACATGGAGCCGCGGGCGCTGCGATCGATCCCGGGTCCCGCGCCGAGCGCCGCAGCTCCGTGGGGCGTCGGGGGTCCCACGCCCCGGCCACCTACGTCCGCGCCCGGGGCGGTCCCGGCGGCCAGGCCGAGCCCCGCAGCGAGGAGTCACGGAGTCCCCGCCCCGCCCGGCGGGGACTTGGGAGACGGGGAGACGCCGCCGCCACAACTTGGCCCATTTAAACGGCCCAGGCACTGTCCTGAGCACCGAGTCCCTGGGAGCCGCTGGAATCCAGGACTCAGCGCGGGACCGGGAAGGGCTCCTCTCGGCAGGAGGGAGCGAGGGGCGCGGTGCGTGAGCGCGCGCTGGCGGCTGTGGATTTTGCACAGCGACTCTGAGGGTGGGCGTTGGTGTCCGGGCGGGCGTGGGTGGTCTCAGTGCGTCTGCGGGGAGCGAGGTTGTGGATTTGCGGCGTGTTGTCTGGGCAAAGTGTCCCGGAGGGCAGCAGCTGCCGCCCATCCTTGCGCCTTCCCATGCATTTCACAGGGCTGAGTTCGCCTGAGCCACTGAGTTCCTAAAAGACTCTGACACAGAAAGGTCAAGTAACTCTCCTGAAATCACACAGCTGCTTCAGATGCAGAATGTCTCACTCCAGAACAGAGCCAGAGCCATGCTGTGGGGCAAGAGCTTCCTCTCACCCCATACCTCCTGGGAAGAAGGCGCTGTGGATCCAAGTCAGGCTGGGGTGGCGGGCAGCAGGGTGGGAGGGTGCGCACCTGCAAATTTTCTTTCCCCACGAGGAGCAAGTCTAGCGGAGTGGATCTGCCACACCACGTCCACTTGGTTGCCTTCTGACAGGTCAGCCTGGGCCCCAGTCCCTGGTCACCTGCCTGCCCGCCCAGATGGGTTCGGAAGAGCAGCAGAACCTGGGGCGCTGGTAACAGCAGGCGAGGCAGGCTTGCCCTGCCCTGCTGTGCCTTGTCGCACACGCTAGAATGGGGCCTCCTGTTGCCACCTTGGCCTCTGCCCCCTGAGATGCACGTGGCTTGTCCCTGTGGGCATCTCCCTGACCAGGTCCAGTCGGTGAGTGGACCACAAGCCTGTTTGCACAGGCACCTTCTTCAATGGAGGGAACAGCCCATCACCACCTCCCTCCAGGCCAGCCCCACTGAGCATAAATCTGACCCCTGGTGACCGCTCTGGGCTCCCTCACAACTCCTGTCCTCACCTTGTCCCAGCAGAGGCTTCTGCTGGCCCCAAAGCCAACCGTCAGAGTGAGGTCTGGGCCAGCTGTGCTCTGCCCAAAGAACATACCCAGAAGCCTCCCCCGGCATCCTGGCTACCTTCTGTGGGGGCTCCTTCTTGGTCTCAGGGCCAGGTGTGAGTGTGGGTGACCCTTAGTGGCAACCCTTGGCCTGTCAACCTGTCTGGGGCCAGAACACCAGCATATCCCTGACCCCAGGTGTGGCTGCCAGTGAGTCCCTGTGCCTTCCTCCCCTGAAGCCTGAGCCTTGTCTCAGGTCCGATGCCATGTGGAAAGTTGGCTCCTGTGCCGGCTTGGAGGCCATGTGCACTGGCCCTGAGTGCCCACTGGCCCCTGCCCTGCCCTATGGTCACAGCTCCTGTGTGGGCTTCTAGGTTCACCTGCACCTGACTCCCTGATGCTCACACAGTGACTTGGGGAGGGGGGCTGGCTGGGAAGGTGCAGGTCACATGGCAGCACCTTTCTGGGTTTGAGGGCCTTGGGCCAGGCCTCTCCTCTGACCTGGGCCAGTGGAGGGGCCTCCTTTCCCTTCGAGGGCCCTCCCCTTGTTCGCCTGGCATCTCACCATGCTCAGGCCTGCAGTGCAGTTGGTGGGGGGGCATGGGGTGGCCCTGGGTTTCTGGCTGGGTGGCCTAACCTCCAGCCCACAATCTGGCTCCATTTGTCTCTGGGGGACCAGAGTCTCTTCCTGAAAAGACCCTGACTGTGTCCAAAGCTGGAGGCACCCTGTCCTCACCATCCAGTCCCTGACGTCCAGGAGGTCCCTCCAGGGGCTGGGTGAGGAGGGCTTTCCCACCACCTCCTTGTCTTTCTGGGAAGCAGGCACCTCCTCGGAGGCCACTTTCCCACAGAAGCAGGCCTCCTCACCCCCAGCATCACCCTTCTCAGCGGGGCTGTGTCCCTTCCTTGGGCCTGTCCACTCACACACTCATCCTGTGGTGTCCTGTGCACACACCTGTGTCGACTCCCACACCTGTCCTGTGTCCACTCACACACCTGTATCTCACGTTCACTAGTGCATCCATGTTCCGTGTTCACTCCCGCACACCGGGGTCCTGTGCCCACTCACCTGTGTCCTGAATCCACTGGCTCACACCTTGCTCTGAATCTACTTGCTCACACCTGTGTCTCATGTCCACTTGCACACCTTCGTCCACGTGCTCACGTGTCCTGTGTCCACTTGCACACCTGTCTTGGTCTGGGACACCTGGACCCCACTCTCCTGCACTCCTCAGACTGGTGAAGCTGGAGGGATGGAGTTTTGGTGCTGGAATCATCCTGAGCGAGGCAGGGACATGGTGGTGTGGACTCCACAGCCCCTCCTCTGGCCCACCGAGCCCAGCCTACGTGGGCCTTGGTGCCTCTGTCGCTGCTCCGGGTCCCCCTGCTGGGGCCCCTCCACTGCCGCTGGGCTAAGGCTGGAGCCGCTGCCTGCCCCCACCAGAGGGAGGAGGTCATAAATAACCCTGGGGCTGTGCTGGAGCAGACGGTGACCCAAGACGTCCTGGGGGAGTGTGGGGGCGCCAGGGGCCGCTGCCCCAGCCCGCACGCAGCCTCCGCCGTCCGGGGGTGCCTGCTCAGGCTCCCCAGCACTTCTCTTAGCACCCCTTCTCATGCGTCCCCTCATCAATCAGCGAACCATGTATCGAGCCCAGATGTGGTATAGCTCCAGTCTGATATGGGAGGGAGAAGAGAGATAGGGAAGCCGGGTCTGGGCCCACAGGTGCAGCCAGGACGTGCAGGTGAGCAGCGATCAGCCACCCCTCAGCCTCCATCCTGAGCTTGCTTACTTCTGGTGATGGAGGGAGATGTACAGAAAAGACCCTGCAGGCATGGCACAGTGACTCTTGGCCGAGAATGCACCCCTGTGTGAGTGCCTGGCCGCCGGCAGGGGCACGCGTGCTCAGAAGCACAGGTGTGCCCACACACTGCGTGCCTGTATAGGGCGCAGCGGCTCCCGACTCACAGCACCAACAGACCCTGTGAGCTGGCTGTGCGCCATGGGACAGGAAAGCTGCTTCCGAGTCCAGTCTGTCCACCGACCTGAACCTTTACTGTTGAAAGAGCCAAGGAGTGGGCCCCGAGGCTCCTTCCCTGCCCTCCGTGCTGTGTAGTGAGGGATGCTCCTTCAGACACGCGGCTGGGCTCAGACTGCCGGATTCAGGGGTGGTGCCGTGGTCGTCACCCACCGTGTCACCAGGGTGCTGACTGACACCCGCACACTGGTGAGAGTGAGTGCTGGCCGGGCACACCCAGACACTTCCTCTGTAGAGGGGCTGATGCAGAAGCCAGAGGCCACCACCTTGAGGCTAAGCACAGGGAAGGAGTGGAGTCTTCAGAGCCCCAGGGAGCGGGAGGGCCTGTCCCGACGCGTGGGCTCAGTGGAGCTCACCTCCTCCTCCTGCAAACACTGCTGGCCTGCAGCTTGGACCGGCCTGGGTTGTGCAGCTGCTGCCTGCGGGTGGACGTGGGCCTCGGTGGTCCTCAGCCCTCATGGCCCGAGCCCCTGAAGTACTGTTGCTGCCCCTTCTCTGACGACGGGTCAGGGGGTCACCCGGAGCTGGGTGCAGAGCCAGGGCCCAGCACGCAGGCTTGGGCTCCAGGCCCCTGCGCCCCACATCTGGAATGTGCCAGCAGGGTCCAGTGTGAGAGAGGAGCGGATCCCCATGTAAGTGAAGGTTGAGGGCTGCCCATCTGCCGTGGCCATGGTGCCACTGTCCACATCAGCTCACTCTTGGCACAGATCCTATGTGAGGCCTCAGGGACCACGCCTCTTGTTCTGGGTGCCCGGGCTCTGGCCGGCTGCTCCCGCTCTGATGGCCGCATGTTCACTAGCTGGTGAGCTTGGCGGGTCTGTGGGCACGGAGAGACCAGAACCTGCTCGATGAGGCCCCATGAGGATGCCAGGCTGTGGTGACCCCCGAGCTTTGGAGAAGGGCACCAGCCAGGGCCCTTCACAGACAGCCTCGGGTGTGAGAAGCTGGAGCCTAGGGCAGCTGAGGAGGGGCTGGGTGCAGTGGCTGGAAGTTGCGGTTCTCAGACCCGGCTCTGAGGCCCTCTCCAACTGTATGGGCGATCCAGTTGGACCCCAGGTGTGACTGTGTATCTCAGGGGGCTGGGATGGGAGGCCCCTGAAAGCAGGATTTTTGTTAATTCACTGACAAACCCACGTGCCTGGCAGGAGATAGGTCCTCACTCAGTGAAGACCACACACCTTGGGGTCATCCACAGTGTCCAGAGGAGGGTGGGCCCTGCTCTCAGCCAGACTGGGTACAGCCCCCAGGGGGCTCTGGGGCTCGCTCAGGGCAGCCCTGCTGCCTGCCTGCTTGCTTCCCCGGCTGCTACCACCTGCCCAGGTGGGACTCTGCGTGCCTCCTGCCCCAGGTGCTTTGTAGGAGTTGACCACAGGTATCGTCTTCATCGGGGAGAGAAAAAGCTCACAACCTGGGAGAACTCCAGGCCTGACCCAGGGAAGATATCCTTATCTTCAGCAGGTGTGGCCCAGGGCAGGGGGAGGTCAGCCTCAGGAGGCACGGATGGTGGAGTGGTATCCGCCCAAGGGCCCTGTCTGCAGCAGAAGGTGCCGCAGAATCCCCTGGGACAGATCCTTGCAGGCAGGGGCCACACCTGCTTCTGCACAGAGGCAGATACAGGCCCACGGCGTGGTCTCTGAGGTCCCACATCCCAGATGTGGAATGACCGAGGTTGCTGGCAGCTGTGTCATCTCCACTGACCACTCATGGGGGCAGTTTTGTCCTCTGGAGCCCCGGAGACCCTGACCCCAGTGGCTGCAGAGCAGCAGACCAGGTGCGGGCCCCAGTGCTCACCCAGACCCCACTGTGTGTGCTCACGGCCTTGCCCCAGCGAGGCCTGGGTGCTGCGTGAGGCCCGGGACACTAACGTGGCGGAGGATACCCACGCGTGTGCTGCTCTGGGGTTCCTTTCCATGTTTCTTTAGGTAATGAAACTTGTACCGAAACAGGATGTGTAGGGTTCCGCTGTGCAGCTGCTGTGTTGTAGGGTCTCGTTCCTGTGTTCCCAAGCAGGACCACAGCTGTGACTGGCTGCTCCAGAAAGGGTGGGTGGGTGCAGACCCCACGGGCAGGGTCACCAGGGGCAGCAGCCTTTTGTGAGCACTGATTTCTTTGTCGTGCCAGGGATTTCCAGGTCGGCAAGCCCAGGTGGACAGGGAGTTTTATTGTTTCCCATGGCACGTCCAGCCCCACACTGACTTTCTGAGGTCACACACAGACCCTCATCCCATCCAAGGCCGAGTCCTGGACTCCCACTACGTTTCCCGGAGGGCCGGGTGAGTGGGTGGCATCATTTGGGCATGTGCTGTCACCTCTGTGGACCTGGCGTGAGGCTCCTCTGTTGCCGAGTCTCCCATGGGTCATCTGTCTTCTGCATGGCTGCTGAGGAATCACACTGTGGTGGCCCTACAGGTGTCTGAATGAGAATAGGACCTCCATGCTGCACCTCCCTGCCTGACCCCGGGGGTGTCCCCAGTAGCGGAGGACTGAGCCTGGGCGGCAAGGATTGGCTGAGATCCTATGCAGAGCCCAAGGACAGGACCAGGCCTGAGCCCAAGGTGCAGGGGAAAGGCAGCAAGTCCAGGGCCCCTTTCTTTGCCAGGTACCTGGGGTCCAGCCTGAGCAGCAGGAGGGACTCAGCTCCTCACCCAGGACCCAGGCTGGAAGGGTCCCGAGCAGAGGCCCCTCCCGCATGCACCCCCAGCCCCCACTGTGGCACTGGGGACAAGACTAATAAAACACCCACCTCACAGGAGACAGCTTTATCTTGTTGATCGGAAGTCTGCCAGCCCAATTTATGATGGAACGTAAGATCTCCAAATCTGAATTTATGCGCCGTAGCTTAACAAGAGGTCAATGAGATTAAACATGGGCTCGTGAGAGGACCAGCGTCAAGCTTGCTGTGAGGCGCTGCACAGAAAACCCACAGCCAGAGCCCCTGGGCCCCACCCA